>NC_083110.1:14981820-15294820 GCF_949774975.1 Lagenorhynchus albirostris
AACTAGAGAAAGCCCTCACACAGAAACGAAGATCCAACACAGCCATAAATAAATTAATTAATTAATAAAAACTCCTACCCCCAACATCTTAAACAAAACAAAACAAAACAAAAAAATTGGGATCCCCTTCAAGAGGGAAAAAAACAAAGAATGGTTTTTGGGCAGGTCACTGCCATTTCTACTCCACCAAATAATCTTTCCTCTGTAACTTTTTTTTGGGGGGGGGGGTTAAATATTTTTTTTAATTTATTTATTTTATTTTTATTTATTTTGGGCTGTGTTAGGTCTTTGTTGCTGTGCGTGGACTTTCCCTAGTTGCAGCTAGTGGGGGCTACTCTTCGCTGCGGTGCGCAGGCTTCTCATTGCGGGGGCTTCTCCCGTTGCAGAGCACGGGCTCTAGGCGCGCGGGCCCAGTAGTTGTGGCTTGCGGGCTCTAGAGCGCAGGCTTCACGGCATGTGGGATCTTCCCAGACCAGGGCTCAAACCCATGTCCCCAGCATCGGCAGGCGGACTCTCAACCACTGCACCACCAGGGAAGCCCCCATAACGTCTTATACCTTGGAATGTCCTAGCATTCTCAGCATTCTTCAATTCCAAATTTAGGTGGATAGGTAGGTAGATAGACAAAAGTTATTTTTTTCTTCTTTTTCAAAGACTGTGCTGCTGGTGCAGATTATTGTCTCTATGTGTGGGTGTGGTTTTTTAAATGTTTGCCACAGAAGGAGCTACTGCATTCCAACATGTCTATGAAAACTAGCTAGAAATTTTTTAAAGCAAATCTATTCATCTCTTAAGGTGCTAGACTCATATTGAATTATTAGTACCATTTCCTTTCTGCTGAAATTTTGATGACAAGACCATCATTCATTCAAGCAAGTGTGACCATTTTAGATTCAGTTAAGTGTCTTTATTCAAGGTGTCCTCATAGGTTCCTTTATTTGTTAGAACCATTTCAAAATGAATAGACAGATGAATCCCCAGAGCACTGCAAAGCAAAACTCAAGGGCCAGGGCTAAACTGCGGAGACAAAACAAACAACAAGATGATGCAATTACAGGCGTGGGAAATGGTTCATGATTTAGAAGGAAAATCTAGCATTAAATATGGTATGTGTTTTATGGGAAAAAATGATATGCAAAGATAAAGCATTTGAATAAAATGGGAGTTATCTGTTGATGGTAAGTTTGCAGGTGATTTTTAAATTTTTTTCTGTATTTTCCATAAATTCTCGATTAACTTTTTCGCGGGCCTCTCACTGCTGTGGCCTCTCCTGTCACGGAGCACAGGCTCCAGACGCGCAGGCTCAGCGGCCATGGCTCACGGGCTCAGCCGCTCCGGGGCATGTGGGATCTTCCCAGAACGAGGCACGAACCCGTGTCCCCTGCATCGGCAGGCGGACTCTCAACCACTGCGCCACCAGGGAAGCCCTCGATTAACTTTTTTAACTAACAAGAAGTACACATCACTTCTGAGAGGTTGATGCTGCACCCTAGCCTTTCAGTGTCATTGCCCTTTTGCCAGCTTCTGGACCAACCCACTGGAAGCCTGGTTACCCATTTTCCCTGCCCTCTCTGGTAGGGAGTCTTTACAGCAGCAACCATTAGAAGGCATCGGGTACCGTTTGGACCCAGGGAAGCCCAGAACGCTTCCCAGAAAGGGCTCCTACTCTGAAAAAGCTCCCAATCTGAGTTGGAGACACTGGTGCCTAGCTTTGGGTGAATAGACCCATCGCCCTGATGGCACTGAGATGACTTCTAGAAGGTGGATTCCATGGAAGATTCTGTCACAAAAACTGCAGGATGTTGGGCGTGCTGCATTACCCATCTGAGCCTTGGGTTTATTGCTTATAAAATGGATGGACTGACAATAGGTTAAAAAAAAAAAAAAGGCAACGTTGAGAAGCCTTTTCTTAAAATTCCAGGGACATCCCTGACTTTAGAAAACTACAAACTAGCCTTAGAAGAACACAGCAGGTTAAAGAAGATCTCAAACTGGCTTAGATTGAAATGCCAGATGCATTTCCATTAGAGTCAAAAGTGAGATAAGGGTTGGAATTAATGAATTAGTCCTATAATTTACCTGTTTACTGTTTGTCTCCCTGCCCAGGCTGTGCCTCGAGGAGGGCAGGAGCTGTTTTTATCTTGTTCTGTGCTCTATCTGCAAGATCTAGCACAGTGCCTGGCACAGAGGAGGAGCTTCATGAATGTTTTGTAGAAGGAAGAGGAGAAGGCAAGGAGACAACACAGGCTGGCTGTTTTCACCACTGGTATTTTGCTTTTCCTACCCCTGCAATAAGACAACATAAGGAAGTTAAAAGTATAATTAACGGGCTTCCCTGGTGGCGCAGTGGTTGAGAGTCCGCCTGCCAATGCAGGGGACACAGGTTCATGCCCCGGTCCGGGAAGATCCCACATGCAGCGGAGCGGCTGGGCCCGTGAGCCATGGCCGCTGAGCCTGCGCGTCCGGAGCCTGTGCTCCGCAACGGGAGAGGCCACAACAGTGGGAGGCCCGCGTACTGCAAAAAAAAAAAAAAAGTATAATTAACACAAAGCTAAAATAATTATTATTTGTAGATTATAAGATTATATACATTGAAAACTCATGAGAAAATCTATTCTAAAAAAATAAGAAGTCCGATTAAAAAATAAAGACTAAAAATAGATTTTTTACAAATTAATAATGGTTAGAAAATATAATAGGGAAAAAATCTCTTACAGTAGTAACAAACATACAAAATATTTAAGGTGAAAATAGGAAATGTAAAGGACCCACGTGAAGAAAAATATAAAACTGTCCTAACGGGGATTTTGCTTGATACAAAATTTAAATACTGTAAAGATGTCGTTTTAAGTGTAGTTCCATTGAAAAATCTTAGGATTTGTATTTACTAATGCTAGTCTGCGGTCAACATGAATACTGAAACAGTAACAAGGGGAGATGGCTTTCTGATTTAAAAACGTTACAAAGCTAAAATACTTTAAAGGATGATATTAGTGCAAAAATAGCAGCCAAATTAGTGAAACAGAATAAAGAACCCCCAAAGAGCCATAATACTCAGAATCTGTCTTGTGGCGAAATTTACTTGGGCGGCTGAGTCTATGAATTTGGAGGCACTTAAATCCTGAGATTTCCCTCTCAGATCTGCCTTTTGTAGACAAGCATTATTAGCTATCTAAGCCTCAGTTCACTCATCTGTAAAATGTAAATAAAAATAACTATACAAGAATTTTATTGTAAGGATCAAATGAAATCTACATTCATTAAAATTTAAAATTCATTAAAAATACTTAGCACAGTATCTCAGTGTACAATAAAGGGTACTTATGATATACTTGGTAAACCAATGGGAAAGTAAAGGAATCTATAAGAAATGATGCTGGGACAATTAATTATTTAAGGAAAAATGTTTATATGTTATATGTTTGTGTTTTATATGTTACATTTCACAGAGTATACCAACAAGTTAAAGCATTAAATGCAAATATTGGGCTTCCCTGGTGGCACAGTGGTTGAGAGTCCGCCTGCCGATGCAGGGGACACAGGTTCGTGCCCCGGTCTGGGAAGATCCCACGTGCCGCGGAGCGGCTGGGCCCGTGAGCCATGGCCGCTGAGCCTGCGCGTCCGGAGCGTGTGCTCTGCAACGGGAGAGGCCACAGCAGTGAGAGGCCCGCGTACTGCCAAAAAAAAAAAAAAATGCAAATATTAAAACTACAAAATAACTAGAGGAAAGTATGAGTGACTCTTTTCCTGATCTCGTGATACAGAGGGCTTAACAAATGAATGAAATAACATTACAAAGACAAGAACAGGCAAGAAGAATAATTTTAACTACAGAAGAATTCTGAACTTCATGTAAAAGAAAATTTACTGTAAATAACAATAAAACAAAAAACTGAGAAAAATACTTTCAGCAAGATGTGGGACAGATATGAAGTTAATAACTTTAATATATAAACAGTTCTTAAAAATCAATACAAAAAATGCTAACAATGCAATAGGAAGTTAGAAGGAATCTGAAAAAATAATTCACAAATTTAAAAAATTAAAGAATAAGTACAAATGAAAAAGTTTTTAATTTCATCAATTCTGGAATTTCCAAATGCTATATATTTATAGGGTATTTGAATCCAAAGAAATCCATAAAGAGAAATGCAGAAAGGAAAGTATTTTATACATGACTATGTCAGGAACTGCCTAAAATTGATTCAAATACATGAAGAAGCATTGCGCAGCTCCCATTTAACACCTCAGGAGTACCTTAAATTTTTAGATATCAAAATTCATTTTTGGTAAATGGCAAGCAATATGCCACTCACTCATTCACTCACTCTCTCTCTCTGCCACTTCATATTTTTCTCTACTTTTTCTAACATGGTACATGTGGCTTTCAAACTTGACAATTTCCACGTCATAAATATCGATCTTGATGAATGTGAACTAAGTAGCTGATAAAAGATCCCTGAAGAAAATGTAAAGAGATCTAGTTCTGGGTCTTGCTCTCTTACCAATAGCTGCGGTCCAGGCCATAGGTGAGCCACATCACTTCTCCAGATGTAAGGGAATTAAGTCAGTTTCTCCCAAGGAGGTCCATAATTCCTGCACCCCACTCCAGCCCTTCACAATCAGAAGGCAGGACTTGGAAATTGGGATTCTTAACAAGCACCCCAGTTAATGCTTAGGTACTTTAAAGTTTGAAAAACACCCTAATGGCAGACCACCAAGTCCCTTCTAATGTCAAAAAGCGAGTATTCTGAAGGAAAAAATATCCATGCTGAATAGCGCTCCACTCTGCATATCTGAGAGTGAGTCTGAGTGTGAGCGTCCACCTCTACTCTCAAATTTGGGTGGTTAAATCCTTGTTATATCTGAGCTGATATCTTTTCAGGTTTTGTTCTCCTAATCCCATGCATCAGATTACACTCATTGAAGGTGCCAATCTTGTAAAGTGCTTTCAGAAGGCACATAAGTTCAACCCAGAGTCCGTATGATTCAGACATTTAATCACACCATAAAGTTAATGGAATCCGATTTGAATGTAGACACCTCAACAGCTACATTGCATTGAATTCACAGCATTCATAAAATGTAAGTCTCAAAATGAATCACCAGTCTGACAGAAAGTTCAGAGGAGAACTCCACGCTCTCATTGGTCACTGTCCTAATCTTCAGCTGTCAGGAAAAGGACCAGAGCTGTCAACACAACACTGTAGCCCAGGCAACCAGCCATGCCACTAGAAACTTTTCAGCACTTAAAAAAATAAAAGTTCCCATAGAAACTCTCAGATACTCTTTAGATTGTTTGCACAGCCCACGGTTTGGACAGCCCAAGGTAATGATGCCTTGGGGTCAGACACTGCCTGTCAACCTAGGACCTCCCATCTTTCACAGCCCAGAAATGGGTTGCTTTTTGGACGCTCCAGACTTTTCCTCCATTAAAGTATGTTCCTCCGGTGACACATGTACTCTGGGGTAAGAGAAAATAGATACTATGTTTCCAAGATCCCAATGATCGATTACTTAACAAAATAATAATTGCAGTAGCCCTCCAAACATCCAGATGTGGTGTCAATGATGTTTGACTTCCACTAGGTGAAGACATCTGGATGATGGATTCTGAGCTTTCCATCCAGTTGTTCAACCATAGTGGCAAGTCCGTCTTGTACAGAAGCTGGGAGCATTTTCAGTCATTGCAGAGGTACCTGTATGAGCTCCTTTTATTGGGAACGTCGCTTCACATTAGCCTGAAAGAACCTCAGGAACTGCAGAACTGCTTACATCAACCTTCTCAATTATGCTTTATGTTCTTCAAGATTCTGTAGCCATTGCTAAGCTAAGTGGAAGGAAGACCCAATCCTTTCTTAATTTTTTTTTTCAAGACAGCTGCTGGAATCCACCCGTTCTTAAAAAGTTACTTACCTGAAGTAGGAACTTTGCATATAAGGAAAGAGGCAGGGCTCAAAAATGTCTTGTATACTTTTCGAGTCTAATATGCTGAACTACAAATTTAATCCACTGAAGTGGTTTCATGCAAATGCTCCTCTCAAATTCCTTTTGTACAGAATCTTGATGCATAATGTATAGAGTCTGAAAATGGATTAAGCTACATTTGGAGGATGGTTTAAGTTGTTGTTTTTTTTAAGCAGCAAAATCAAGCAGATTTTTTGTTGTTGCCTTTTTTAACCCTTCCTGCTCAAGCAACCACATGGATTGTGTCTTCTCAAAGCTGCCTTCTACACAATGTTTCTTGTCTTTTTTTTCCTGTCAAAAAGCTTGAAATTTAACAAGTTTTAATTAGAAATGTAAAGAGTGAATTGGACTCATTTCCCTCAGATTTCCCAACTAAAGTAAGCAAATAGAATGGTAAAACCTTCTGATTTACTCCTGGAAGATAATTCAGCAATCGAATAAGCAAATGAGTGAAAGCTTACTGAATAAACGTTTGCTGGTACTCCACGATCGTAATTACCCATAGGACTGAGGCTGTAGATAGAATGCCAGTCTGTATGTTGAGGGGAGCAGACGTAGTGGATGCTCAGTGACACATTTCCTCCAGTGCCAATCAAGTCCAGAAAGATGAAAAAGGAGACGGCGGCCAGGGGGATTGCCAAAGTCTCCAAAGGAATCACGGAGACCTGGCTTAACAGCCGCAGGTTTCAGGGAGTCAATACGTTTATAATGCTGTGCTTCATTATTGCTTATTTTTACATAGCATTTGAATACTATGTAAATTGCACTGGAAAGAGAATTGCAGCTAAAATGAGGAGCTCTGGACTCAAGCTCTCAGTCTGACCCTACACAGTCATGTGACGTTAAACTCACTTGCTCTTTCATCATCCGTCAAGTGAGAAGAACCGTCCTCCCTCCAGCCACCCGTCTGCATCCGGGGCCGCCGGGAGGAACAGGTGAGATGGGTGGGAAAGTACTGTGTAAAGTCTCAGCTTTAGGGACACTGCTGAACTCCTTGTTTTCGGTTAACCACTGTTTTCTCCTGAGAAGGTGGTGGCATCCTTGGCTCTTCTCCCACATCCTTCTTCATCCAGCTTTCCCCCAAGCCACGGGAGAAGTGAACAGGCTGTTCTGAGGCTAGCCTTCCTGCTGCTGCACAGCTCACCACTTCTGGTGAGCTCTGTGTGCGTGGCCCCAACAAGGGCTTTTAAGCTGACAAGGCCTTACCCGTGACACTTGACAACATGGCTTCACATAAATAGAAAAACAATATCCTGCAGCCCAACGTGTCTCACAGCCTCCATTCCGAGCCCTCACCTTGACCTACTTGTTCCTGACCTTGTGACTAGCACTTATTGCCGTTGTTTGCCTCACCTTTCCAGATAGTTCCAGTTACCTAGTTCTTGCCTTTTGAGTCTCTTCTCCATCATGATTTAAATGACTCACTTAATCACAGTCCCTTTACCCACTCCCCCTCGGTCCCAGCACCTTGCACCCCAGCCCTGATAACGGGACACAGAGATTTTATATACACTGTAGTAGCGAAGATGTGTCTCCCCAAACAGGCAGTGAAAGGATTTCTGCCAGCACATTTTCTCTTTTGGAGCTACAGACTTAGAACAGTTGGACAATTTCAAATTCTATGGAACAGGTACCTTGAGAGAAGGTGACAAGAAGAAAAGTAGTAGTTCCCCTCCCCCACTCACCTCATCTTCCAACTTTAAATGTTACCACACACCAACAGAACACAGAGGAACCATAACCTGTTCTAACCATAACCTGTGTCTCTCCATTTGCCCTTGATTTTTATTGAATGGGAAAGGAAGACTAATTCAAATTCAAATTCATTCCTCCTGATTTCACAACAATATAGACTTCACCAAACTTTTTATTTAAATTTCTACACTGTAGTGAGAGCAAGACCTCGCCAGTCTTGTTCACTGGAGTATTTCTAGAACTTAGCACACAGAAGGTGTTTAAAAAATACTTGTTGCCTGAATGAATGCGCAAGGAGAAAAAAAAAAGTGACATTTGAAAGATTTCTTATTATCTGAGGCTGATAGTGAACTTAATGATTTAGAGAACAAGTATCCAGCAGCAGAGCCCACTAATACCTTTTAAAATGTGTTGATGCTCATAAACCCAAAATAAGCAACCTGTAAAACCACTTAAGAAGAAATAATACGCACTTAATCAGGCTTCCAGAGGAATGTCTGAGGGAAAAGCTGAGAATTTCAAGAAGAATTATTAAATCCCTTCAAATGCAATCACGTGTGGCCGATCACAGACACGCCACATGTTCTTCTGCCCACAGGGCTGTCACTTTAGGAAGTCTCGCTCAGCCCTTCGTTATGAAACTCCTAAATTACAGCCGCCTCCTGCAGCCAGAGGGAAAAGCTTTGGATCAGCTGAAAAGGGTAAGTCCTCTTACAGGTCTACCCAGCACGTGGTGCCACATTCCACAGAAAGATCTTAAGTACAGAGGGAGAATTGAACACATCACCCACATCCTAAAGCCAGCATCTTCAAAGTCTTACGCACGGCTTTAGCTTCAAGTCAAAGGGCTCTTCCTCTGGCCAATAAAATTCAAAACACTGTGAAATGCCAGTCTGTGCCTCTGCTTTATAATCCTGTTGAAGTTTTTGGGCTCTTACTGTGTTCTGGAACCTTCTATCCCATCCTGGATTTTAGCTCTTAGTCTGCTAATGAGAGTCACTTTACCTTTCCCGGAGTGTGATTAAGGTCCTGAGGGTGGTAGTAAAATGGCTCCCTCTTTTTTGTTACAAACTCAGTTAGCAGAAGTTGGAATTGCTCTCTTCAACAAAGTTACATAAATTGTTAATGAGAAATTTACGTTCACTTGATGCACTAGTTGCCTTATTAGCTTGGAGTCAATGCTATTAAAAGAGAAGATGTTTATTAAAGCTTAAGGTGTTTGCTGGATTGAATGTTCAAAAGAAGATGGCAGGATAGCGCCACTGACTGCCTGCTTCCAAAACCCAGGGGGGTTTCCATGATCCATCCAAAAGTGAACAACTTTGAGACCTCATTTGGAGTCTCCTCATCAGAGAAATAGCGATTTACCTGGAAGGTAGAAGTGCCACCTATTCCTGGGGTGCATCTAAAGCTTCTCTTTTCAACAACTGTAGTGAAAGTGTTTTCTCAGTCCAGTGGACACCAGCCTGAAGAAAGGCCACCCAGTTGCAAATGAGTCTGAACACCTTTCCTCTTCTGGTAAGGAAGGAACTAAAACACCCCCCATAAATGTCAGGGGCATAGAAGAAGGAGGCTATTTATGTACTCAAGAAAATAAATAGGTCAACATGCAGACCTCAGAACCACCACCCAAAGAAAACTCCAATGTCTCCCTGATGTGGCATACCTAAAATGCCTCCTCTGAATAACCAGGACCAGCTCTAAGCAAAGCGTCAAGGTCAGTCGAGGTTGTTTTGGGCCCCTTTTCTCTCAGAAATGCTCTCCTGCACCCCCACCATGTAGCCTGTAGGCTGGCTCACCCTCATCCATTCCAACCCCTTGAGAGCCACTGTTTGGCCCTGCAGAAGCTGACAAGCTAAATGGTCCCATTTCCCAGGGTGCTCTGCAGCTTAGGTTTGACATGAAACCTGACTTCAGCCAAGCAGACACTCCCCCAGGACATTCTGAAGCTGAAAGTAAGTGTCGAGGTAGAGGCTGCACCTACCCTTTCTGCTAGCCAGCACAGGGAGGAGACATGTGGGTCCACACCCTAGCACTGTGACTACTGAGAGGCAAGTCAAGGGTTGCTTTGTTGGTGCAGGTTGGGGTAGATGCGGTGAGGTGCAAGAGCCAGCAGTTGTCGAGGTGACTTCCTTCTTCACCAGCTTGATCACGGCAGAGGCAGCAGCTGCCTCAGTGGGTCAGTTCTGAGGTGTTGTTCTAGGGTGTGACTCCTGGAAATTCTGCTGAAAGCCTCCTCCTCCAGCCTTTCTAGGGATTTTTGTAAGCTCCTCATTTCTTGCATGAAATCCATTTTTGCTTTAAAAAGAATAGCTAGACTGAATTCTATTATCTACAACTAAACTCTGGAAGAGACACTTCCTGCCTACATAAGCAACCAAGTCCCTTAATGCTTGCTCCCCCACCACCATCCTCACAGATGAAATGAGTTGATAAACTAATTTACCATAAGTAGTTAATAACTAATAAAATAACTTCTTATGGGTATTTGCCTTAACCCAAGGAAAAAGATCCTAATGGTGAATTTCCAACCATAAATGGCTTATAGTGTTGACGGGAATTTTTTTTTTTTTTCCTGCAGAGGGAGGCAATGGTTTTTTTATACTGTAGAGAAAGTTTTAGCTCTTAATGGTGATGGAGATGATAACGGTGGTGGTGATGTTTAAAAGTTAAAAGCTTTTAAACATATATATATATATATATATATATATAGATATAACTTGTAAGCCTCACTGGGCTGATTTCTCCAGCTCCTCCCAACCCCCACTCAACACTTTACCCAGTGCTGGACACACCTGGGTCATCGCCCAGTTTCTTGCCTCTCACTGCAGACCTCTCCTAGGGAGCTCTCTGTGAAATCAGAAGAATCATCCCAGGAAAGAGAAAACCTGCATCATAAGGAGATGAACAAGGGTTCCAATAACATGCTCTCAGAGAGAAGACAAAGAAACAGGCAGGTGAAGTACTCAGTTGGCTGGAGAGATGATCGATGATGTCCGTCTGCACATCCACAGACGTTCCCGGATCAGCTGCTCTGTCAAGGCTCCACCTCAACACTGTGGAGAGGCAAGGCTCACCCTGGCCCCCAGGAGCTCACAGTACAGGGGAATAGTAGGAATTGCCATTTCTTGATCACGTTATCTCCATTAATTTCATTCACTCAACAAACGTTTTGTTTGTGTTTCTGTTTTAGTTGTAGACATGGGTGAATAAGCTAGGTTCCCTACCCCTTATAGAGGGAGCCAGATATATGACACCAGTACTCACACAGAATGTTCTCCGTTACAGTTAAGGCAACTGCACCAAAGGAAAACCATAGCACACTGTCTGATAGGAGAAAAAGAGGTGGTATAACTTGGTCTGGGAGTTCATGGAATGCTTCCCAGAAGAAAAGCCATTCCTGCTGAATCCTGGAGGCTGAGCACAAGTTAGGTTGAAGAAATAGCATGAGCAAAGGCCCCGAGGTAGGAAGGAGCTTAAGTCAATGAAGTGCATATTATTATCCCCACTTAACACATGAAGCAATAGAGACGTGGGGAGATTACACAACTTCCTAAGGTTTTGCAGAACTGAGGGTAGTGTGAACCCAAAGATAACCTCCTGATATATAATCCAATATAATCCAGGCTCTCTGAGAAACAGAGACAAAGATACTCACAGGCTTTAAAAACAATTATCAAGAGACACTCTCATGTCCTTCAAGGCTACCCCTCCTCCTGAAGGAACTGAGGACGGATTTTCATTTTCTCTCTCTACTGGGCTCGAGACTAAATTAAATGAAAAACCTGCTATTCCAGACACAAACGTCCTGGGTGCTTTTGGGGGATTGAAACCATCTTCCCACCTCCCCAGGGCTTCTCATACCAATATGGTGCCATCCCAAGCTATCAATGATAGTGAAAAAACGGGGCTTTGCAGTGGAGGAAAGAGGCTATTCAAACCACTCCTGATTTCTATAAAAGAGAGATCTTTTGATCTTTGAAACAGCCAAAAGGGCATTTTGATCTTCCTCAAGTTCATTTATTTTAGATTCTTGCAAATTTCTTTCCTGTAGGTTTACTTCCTTAGAAAACTCAATAGTCAATTGAACAGTGACTTTCATACATTGAAATGCAATATTGAATAGCTGAAGCCTAATAAATGCCATCCCGGCTATATAGGATATTTTAAAAATCATAAAAGGGCCGATTGAGCCCAATCCAGGCAAATATGACAAAGCGAATTCAATGCTTCTTTTGAAAATGAGTCATGGTCAGAAATACTCTCTTTGACCAAAAGCATTTCTTTGAATGCCAGAGGTAAATTTGCTCACTTTCATTTTCTGCCTGGGTTTCAAGTGAGAGCTGCCGAACTGAACAAAATCAACTCCGAGAGGCCCTGGCAGCTGTTCCAGATGTATATGTGAGCAAGACAGTGAGGTTGGTCCTATTCCCTTCAGTGTGTTCTTTTCAAATTATGCAGATGATATTCAGATAGGGATTGATCAGGCTTTGTATATTTTTTCAGGCAGGAGTCAATCATTGCTCTTCTCTGCTGCCTTAACATTCCCCAGGACCACCCTTTCCTTTGCATAGAAAAAGGATGTTTTATTATCATAAGCCTCCAAATTACTGGCAAAGGGAGAATCTGACATATGTTCCCAGTCTTGGGGGGCTCGGGGGAGGACAGGCACAGCATACTTAATCGATTAGCCAAAAGGAGCAGCCTTTGATGTCAGGGAACCTTTCCAAATTTCATTTAAGACTCAAACAATCTGTGGGAAATCAAAGTTCTCAATCAGAACCTCTGCCCCACTCCTCTAGGTGCAGTCGTGGCTGGAGGAACTTTTGTTTTAACTATTTGTAGGTGATTACTCAGTTTGAGAATGTGTTCCTCTTGTGGCCTTTTCAACATGAGGCCCTTTAAGAAGATGGATAATTTTGTTCTGCATCTTCTTCTTGTCACATGCACTTTTTCCCCCTTGCATACATGTCTTAAGAAAATGCAGATTAGCACTGCCAAAGAGCCAGTTGTTTTGTCGCAACCTGAAGAAGGTCTGATGGTATAGACTAGTACAGGAATGCCCTATGTTCTGCACACTCCTAGTATCGGCTGGAAGGTGGATTGCACTTGGGAAAGGAACTGGGGCCCGGAAGAACAGGATGCGCTATGGGGAAGAAGTAACTATTTGGAGGAAGATGGTGGAGAAAAGGAAGTCAGAGATGCATGGAAGAGTTTGGCTCCCACTCAGAAACAGCAAAGTCAAGAGGATGGTATCAGTTTAGAAATCACGGTTTGGATTTTGAATAAATTTGACTTTACATGGTTCTTTGTATATCCCAGCAAATATCAAATCTTAGGTACTGCCTGTGAGCCGGGATTACTTTGGCATTTAGAGGCAGATGTTTCTCCTTTAAACAAGAACGTGAAAAGCTTCCAGAAGGGGATTCCTTAGCCCCAGCCCGCTCTGCACTGGTTAGACCACATCTAGGATACCATATCCCTGTCAGCGTGGATACACAATTCCATCAGCTGAACACCCTCAGTTCTTCACGTTGTTTTCTAGTATAGACCCTGACTAGTTGGAGTTTCTACAGACAAGAGCGGTCAAGACGATAAAATGTCTGGACAACAGTTAACACCATAGAGATGTTTAGCCCCCCAAAGAATGACTCAAAGAAGATAGGACAGCCCCCCAAAGAATGACTCAAAAAAGATAGGACAGCACTGAAGAACTGTAATGTGAAGAGAGATCTGATGGGTCCCTGCTGCTCCGAAGAGAGGCTCCATGGAAGTTCCAGGGAGTGGGGAGATAACCTTTACAATTACAGAAACCCCAAAGAATGCTTTGCTCAGGGAGTGAGCTCTCTATCGTGGAAGACACTCAGGCAAAAGCTAGATGTCTTCCACCTGGAAGGGAGGTTGTAGAAAAAGGAACTCTCACATTCCTGGATAATATCAGAACTGGAAGAGACCCTCTGTGTCACATAGTTCAAGTGTCTTTGGTGTGTAAGGAAACCCTGACAATCTCCCTTAAGGCTTGTTCCCCTACCAGCAAAGTACACACTTTCCCTATGGGGTTAGCATTTCAAGAACATTCTCTGGGAGCCAGTTACAAAAGTGGCTTCAGTATCTCAGAGCCTTTTGATTTGAGTAGTTTTCCATCCTGAGACCATCAAAAACAATTCCTAGAATAAAGTCTTTCTTAATCAAGCAATCCCATTCTGGGTATATATCAAAAAGAAATAAAATCAGTATCTCAGAGAGATATCTGCACTCCCATGTTCATTGCAACAATATTCACAATAGCTGAGATATGGAAACAGCCTGAGTGTCCATCAATGGACAAGTGGATAAAGAAAATGTGACATAGATAGATAGATAGATAATGAAATATTATTCAACCATAAAAAGGAAGGAAATTCTGCCGTTTGTGACAACATGGATGAAACTGGAGAACATTATGTTAAGTGAAATCAGACACAAAGACAAATATGATCTCACTTATATGTGGAATCCAAAAAAGTCGAACTTATAGAATCAATAGAATGGTGGTTACCAGGGATCAGGGAAATGGGGAAATGTTGGTCAGTTATGAGTAAGTTGTGGGGATCTAAGACACAGCATGGTGACTATAGTTAACAATACTGTATTGATACTTGAAATTTGCTAAGAGAGTAGATCTTAAGTGTTCTCACCACACACACACACACACACACACACACACGGTAACTTATGTGTGATGATGGATGTGCTAATTAACTTGACTTTGGTAATCATTTCACAATGTATACACATTCAAACCATCACATTGTACATCTTAGATATTTACAATTTTTTCTGTCAGTTATATCTCAATAAAGCTGAGGGAAAAAAAGAAAGCGTCTCTTAGGGTTGGGTAAACTATCTACAGCTTAAAAAAGAATGGTTGATAATTAATGTCCAAGAAAGAGCTCGAAATAGAGGATATCGAACAACTCAAAGACAAAATTCTGAGCTGAAATAACTGAATATCCATAGAGTACCCACACCGGTCTCTAGGGCTATTAGCTCTCCAACAGGCATTTGGGAAAATGGGCTATTTTCTTCTTCTTAGAAGCAGATGGAAGGTTCTATTCCTTTCTTTCAAGGACATTTTAAAACAAACAAAATACAATACCTGGATTTCCAGACACTCGCAAGTAGGTTTCTTACACTCCAAGGCCTAGAACATAGGTTAACATGTTCCAAGAGGAGCACAAGATATCCAACTGGTAACTGCACGCAAGACATGGTAATAAAAATCAAAGACAAAACAGCACCAGGCGCATCTCAGCACAGGCACGTGCTCTGCACCCAGGCTCACAGCGGTCAGGATAACACCACTGTGACAAGATTGCCTGTGTCACTAAGTTAGCACCTCTTCTCTCCTTTTATTCACTTTGCTGTTTTTCCGTTTGTAATTTTATCAGGAGATTGAATCAAGCTGTAGGCTTCTTATGGAATAGCACCCCCAGACACTCACCCAAGAGTAGTTTGGGCAAAGTTTTCAGTGCCAAGAAATAAAAATGTTGGAATTGAAAGAGAAAGTGGAACCAGGTGGAAAGATATACATGGCAAAGAGAGGCTGCCCACCTAATTTAGAGTGGAGAAAAACATTAGGAAGCAAGACGCTAAATTCGAGGAGAAAAATGGAGGAGCCTGGCTTCAAACATGTAGGACCCACTCTCCTAACAGCATTTTTCCCTTTCCGCTGCAATCCTCTGCAAGACAGACCATCTGCCAGTTGCTCTGGCAAGAGTGTGTCACCAAGCAGAATGGGTTTATCGGCACAGCTGTTTGTTGTCCTCATTAATTCTGGGATAAAGTTATAGAAAATCCCTCAAATGCAGAAATCAACACTCATCTCAGTGGCTGCAACCCTTAAATATCCTAAGTGCTTCTAGGTAAGCAAGAGAGAAAGCAGAGATGAAGTTCCAAAGCAAAAATATATTACGGTTTGTAAATAAAGCAACAAGGTAAGAATTGGGAAAATAATGTTCACTGATAATAAACCAAAAACTAGGTATTTGTTTGCCCCCTTAAACCCTTCTCCCCAAACGTCCTATCAGTAAAATGGTATCAAACAACCAAGTAAAAATACATTGCTATTTCAGTTTCTATTTCAATGCAAAATACTCTTCTCCAAATGTCAGGTTCCTCTAGTTTGGCCTTTCCAAGAGCGTGCGTAGTTAGACTTCAATGAACTGTACTGTTTGGAAGAGACCATTTAATTGAATTTTCAGGTTAACTGGGTGTATGGTCAGGCCACTCAAGATGACTCTTCTCTTGCTCTCTGTACATCCTCTGCTCCACCAGTGCCTGCTTCACCTACACCTGCTCCCATGACTGACCTTCCTATGTACTTGCCCCACCCCCAGCTAGAGACTGTTCTCATCTATAGAGCAAAACATCTCCACCTGTAACTTATCAAAGGGGTGACGAGGGGCGTGCACGCCCACCCCGCCAGTTTCCCTGGTAACCAATGAGCCAATCTGATGTCAGTTCCCCCTGTAACCGGTGTTCCCCCCTCCCACCCCGCACCGGGAGCAAAGATGGCGGCCACGTCCTGCCTGCCCTCTGACCCACACGGGGTGTCGTCGCTCCAGGACCTTGCTTCAGACGGGTGAGCTCCCCCCACGCACCCATGAAACCACGACTGTCTCTGTCGCTGACTCCGGGCTCTCTCTTCGGTCTCAAGGCTGGGCGCGTACAGGGCTTGCAGGCCTGCGGGGTGCAGCCCAGCAATTGGAGGCGCCCGGAGACGGAGGAAACTCCCGCGAGCGCCGAGATGCCGGGAAGTGAGGGCGGGAGTGGGAAGGTGCAGGGCCTCCGCTAACACGTGGGGCCTGAACGTTGCAGGGCAGATCCTGGGGTGGCCGCCCCTAGTATGTGGTGCCCCGTGGTGTCTGTCCTTGAGGAGTGGGGACCACCAGGAGAGTGCGGAGAACTCACGGACGGCCCTGAGGCTGTGGTGGAGATGTTGGCCGCCATTACAGTGGGAAAATGAGGTGAGACCTTGAGGCGGTGGCCGCAGCTGTGGGCTGGCCGTTGCTTTTCGTATTAAGAAAGGCCACAGACGCTGAGGTAACAGCTGAGGCGGAGGTTAACTTGAATGCTGATTCTTGTTCCTCTGAAAGTGAGGCATGTGAATGATTTGTATTATTACCTATTACTGTTATTCGTTTAAACTGAAAAAAAAAAAAAATCCCTGAAAATGGCCAAGATGGGAATCCTTTAACATTCTAAAACTGGATTTTGCGCATGCAGTTAGAGGAAGCTAGCTTCCAGAAGGAATTGGTATTTCTCTTCTTGTGCGTTTGAGATGTACCTGGGCTCTCAGGAACTTTAATCATCTGATCCCTGAGAGTGAAGAAAAAAAGAGAGAGGCATTTTTAAACTCTATAGGAATACTAATGTTTGGGGAATGTCTATCTGTAATAGTCTCTCCAGATTTTGGTAACTTGAAACTAAACTAAATTAAATGAAGAGAATTCATTGACGATCTGGGTCATTTCAAATAGGGTGAAATATTGGAACATTAATTGCTGGGTGGGTCTAAGTTTACTTGCCTTTGCCTTCTTAGAAGAAGAAGAAGAAAGCGTAAGTTTTCCAGTCAGGAAATGCTGATATGACAGTTCGCAATTACTTGCTTCTTGGTTTTTACCAGAGATTTAAGGTTTTTAAGGATGACGATTATAATCGGTCATAATTCTAGTTATTGTAACCAAGTTTCTTTATCAATTACATTGTTATTAGGTGTTTAACTGTGCCTTTTTAAGTCGTTTATCATTTACAGACAGTTGTTGTACTCTGATGCTTTTGCAAAAGTGCTTCATCTTCAAAAAGATTCATAGGAAGGACCTTCTGACAAGTACAGATCTCTGATAAATTTCATATCGTATCACTGAACTGGGTACAAAATGAAAGAATCTTAGGGGAGAACCTGATGGCTTCATAAAAAGTTAACAAAAGGATTGATTACTGAGTAAACTGATGAATATGGTTATAATTTTTATGGTTTTTGGCTAGAATATTACTGGTTTTGATCTGTGTTTTCCAGATATAGAAAAGCCCTTCCCCTCAAGTTAGTTATGACTTACAGGATTGAAACATTTTTCTTTTCTCTCTGCCTGATCCCTCCAGAAATTGGAAACTCTTGGGTTCTGAGCAGCCTTATCAGGTGAATGGGAAAGACTGTTTCCCGCAAGTGCAGGAATCTCGATATTTGGGGGATCTCTAGAAGAGAGAAGTCCACCTAGGCAGAATCTGATGGCAGGCCTTTGGCATGGCTGTCCTGGCCTTGAGAGGCTTTTTGGGAATTCAGTCTGAGACTCCTTTTGAGGAATGCGACCACAGCCGGTTTGGAGGAGCCTATGTGGTCACTTGACCAGACTTATTTTGCAAACAAATTAGTCTTGATTTGGCTATGTTTGATGGAGGTGAGGGTAATTTAGAGGGAAAAAATATTATGCTTCAACAGATGTTAAATTCTAGTCCTATTAATTGAGAGGTCTACATTTATAAAAAGTTAATGTGTTAGCCAAACTTTTGCCCTGAATGTTCAAGAGGAAGAGAACATTTTCTAGTGAAGTTGTCACGGAGGGTAACTACTCATGATGTATCACTGCTTGCTTTAAGTCTGCTGCCACAAGCACATGTACAATGCTTGTGTAACAATTCAGTACAACTGATAAAATGTATAGCCTCTAAAGTGTTTCCCCATCAGCATACCTCTGAACTTGTTCACAGTATCTGATCAGTTTTCCCCAAACATGGATAACTAGGCAAATATAAAGGAGGCCTGGCACCGAGGGACATGATCTGGACGAGGACAGGCAGGCAGTGTTCACCCTGGCTTTGAAGGACATATACTTTTGTCTGTTGAAAGATTTGCAATCCAAAGGGGAAAAGATGGAAAAATCTTCACATATGGAGGTATGGGAAAGTCATTATGGCTTGTACAAGGTTTAACTTAAACTGACCAGAGTGGCCTGTTGTTTGACCTGTTGAACATGCATTGTACATCTGCTTTGGCCATTGTGGAGGGGAATGCATTTGAAAGTCAAAATGGAGTAGCTGTGGTTCAGACATTCAAGGTAAAACTAGGTGGCCATTGTAGATGTGATTTTGGATACGTTTGTATATTACTGAAAACTTGAGTTTTCTGAAATGTATTGTAGACCAGGACAAAAACCACAGGCAAGTGTGGTATTATCTCAGAATGCAGGTACTGCTTGCATTTTGCTTAATTGTCATTACCTCCCCTGTGTTGTGCTTGTTAGATGTGTTACATTGCATCCCTAATCTGAGTGGAGAAAACCTCTTCAAGGACTGGGAAGCAACCATGGCCTCATTGCAAAATGAGTCTTAATTGCTGGGTCTACAGTGAGCTGCCATTGTCATCCTTCTCTGGACTTCCATGAAAAATAGAACCAGCTAATGTGACTATGTGGGGATGACTGAGAAAGGCGGGAAAAGACTCTCACCATCTTTTTGTCCCACATGCCAGTACGTCAGAAGGGCTCCTGTCGGTAAATGTTACTTGTACAACTGACTTCCCATGAGGCCCCCTGGGTATGCTCTGTGGAATAGAATAGGCTGGTTTCTGGACACGCAAGTCTGACTAGTGGGATTAACTGTTTTCTGTTTGAAAAGACCTAATGGGTCCACCCCTGATGTTACTCAACATAACATGGGGAGGCAGACCTGTACTCTGACTGCTGACTCCTGGCTAGGCCATCAGAATGTTTCTTTTAGAGCCAGGGCCTTCCCCTCCCCATAGGGGTGGCTCTGGGTTTGTGAAAACTAGGGGTGGCCTTACTTTCCTAATAACTGGACAGGACGCTTCTGCCATTGACTCCCTCTCCATTGACCCCGTAAGTGCTTAGCTCCAAAATTTGCCCATATTCTGGCGAATGACTGTTCTTAGTATACCAGGTATCTTACTCTTGGTACACTTTAGCTGCTGGTGTCTGTATTGTATCGTGGTATCTGGTTACAGTGCCCCTTTACATACCTGACCCCAGGGATACTGAGGAAGAGGGGAGGGACAAGATTGTAAGGGTCGTGCAGGGTACGTAGGGGTGGAGTATATGATCAGGCCACCCATGATGGCTGTTCTCTTGCTCTCTGTACATCCCCTGCTAGACCAGTGCCTGCTTCACCTACACCTTCTCACATCACTGACCGTCGTACATCCTTACCCGTACCACAGCTAGTGCTTGTTCTAACCTTTAGATCAGAACATCTCCACCTGATAACTTAACACAGGGGTGGTAAGGGGCGTGCCTCTCTGCTAGTTTCCCTGGTAACCCATGAGCCAACCTGATGTCAATTCCTCCTATAACTGGTATCCTCCCCCCTGGAAGTGAAGACTGGCACCGTGTCCTGCCCACTCGCTGCTGCAAATAGTGGGAAGTCACTCCAGGACCTTGCTTCAGACGGGTTAGATCCCCCATCCAGTGAACCACTGATGTCTCTGCTGCTGATTCCGGGCTCTCTCTTCAGTCTTACAGGCCTGCGGGGTGCGGCCCAACACTGGGGGCCAGGCAGAAGACTGTTTTTCTCTTTTAAAGAGTGAAGTGAAAGCGTAAGGCCAAGCCACAAAGGAACAAAAAGCACTAATGTCAGTAATTAAAATACCTTGGTGTTTTGTTTTCCGTTGAATTAGTCAGAACTCTGTCAGTTGTTCATGACTGACCAAAATGTAACTCAAGCTAGTTGCAGCCAAAAGGGAAATCTGTAGTTCATCAATTTGGAAATTCACAGGATCGGATACTGCTGAATCCAGGTATTCATTGATGTCTTCTTCAGCCTTCACTGTCTGTCACCACCTCTTGACTCTGGTTGTTCTGTGATGGCTTCTTTGATCTCTCCACAAACTCCCAAAGAATCAGAAGTTCTATGCTTGTTTCTATTGCTTGCAACCGTCAGAGGAAAACAAGACCCTCTCTTAATTAAGAGTTTCAGCAAAAGTCACAGTTACCGGGCTTCTCTGGTGGCGCAGTGGTTGAGAGTCCACCTGCCGATGCAGGGGACGCGGGTTCGTGCCCCGGTCCGGGAAGATCCCACATGCTGTGGAGCGGTTGGGCCCGTGAGCCATGGCCGCTGAGCCTGCGCGTCCGGAGCCTGTGCTCCACAACGGGAGAGGCCACAGCAGTGAGAGACCCGCGTACCGCAAAAAAAGAGAAAAAGTCACAGTTACCAACCTGGGTTGAGTCATTGGACCCTGGGATAGACTGTGTTTATTAGGCCTACTCCTGATCCCAAGATTGGGCAGCCCCACCTGAATAACACTAACCAAAACTGGGAAAAGGGACACTTCCCCAAAAGGAAAAGGTAAAGACAAAGTAAGGGAAAAGGGCGTCTTGTAGGACAAACAACAGATAGCCACATTAGCTATCAACATTCAGATGGTGTTACAAGGAATGAACTTGGAAATACCTCAAATTCCCTGGACCTTCTTGGAGCCCTTTCTGTTCTTGAACTCAAGGATCCAAAGCTATACCAACCAGAAAACACAATAGGCATCATTCGTTTATTTAACCACTGTTTATAGAGCACCATCCCAGAGCTAGGCAGTGGGGATACAGTGGCAAGCAGGAGAGGCGAAGGGGAGTGACAGTAACAAGTGAATGCTGGTCAAGTGTTCATTAGGTGCAGACAGTGTGATAAACTTATTTATGTGTATTTATGTATTTTTAAGTATGATAAACTTATTTATGTATTTTTAAGGGTGTTGCGGGCACACAAAGGAAGAAATCCTAGCCCAGACTTGGGGGACCAGGGAATGCTTCTAGAGGAAGTAGAACTTGAAGCTGACATTTGAAAAAGGGGTAGGAGTTTAGCTGGTCAAAGGGAGAAGTTGCGTAGTTCAAGCAAAAGAAACAGCACGTGCAATGTCCCCAAATCAAGAAAAAGTACAGTGTTCCACAGGAACAGAAAGACTTACATAAAAGCAAATCATTTATTAATATAAATATCCTCGAAGGCAAAAACTGTGGTTTACTCAAATCACTTTGTGATCTCAGGAAGGTCACTTCTGGGTCTTTCTCACAAAATTGTTAGGAGGATCAGATGTAATAATGAATGTGAAATACTGTGTAAATTTTAAATCCTCTATGACTGTAAGCCACATGTAGAGTACTGAAGGAAACACAGAATCACAAAATGCTGAGCAATTAAGGAAAGAGGACTGGCTCTATATAAGTGGGTTTCTCAAGAAAAATGTGCTGTAGCTTTATGGTGTCATATTGACCACTGGGGCCTCCTTTTAGTAATTGAGGGGTTTAAATGAAAGTCTTTAGACAACAAAGATGGGGTCACATGTTCTCTGTATCAGCAACCAGAAATTCAACAAGCGGAAGAGTGTGGCTTTTGGGGAAACAATGGGCGTGTTCAAGGAAGGTGGGTACAATGCCATGTTCTAAAAGCATCCTTGGCAGGATGGAGGGATCTGGGGACCGTAAAAGGAAGGGAAGAAAAAGTTCACTCGCCCATGTTCCAAGAGTATACTCAACAAAACAGAAGTGCTTGGAAGATCCCCGAAAGGAAAAGAAAATACAGGGCGTGAAGTGAGTATGGAAGGTTACAAGTTCTGAATCTATGAGAAGTAGAGGAAATAGTTTGGGGGACTCAAGCTCTTAAAACTTCAGCATAAGGTATGTTTAAATTGTAAAGCAAGCCAGAGGGTCATGAATAATCAGTTTGTCTTGGAGAATTCTGGAATTATAAACAAAAGGATACAAAGCATTGTCCAAGGTAAATATTGACATGACTGAAGAGGAACTAGAAAAACTTTTAATGAAGCCAAAAATACTGCATCTGGGGAAGATGTTTCACATTCTTATAACAAACACTCGGTACAAGAAGCTGAAGGACGACGGGTAAGAATGATTGTCCAGTAGGTTGGAAAATTGAGTTAGAACAAAGGCTTTCTCCAATTTAGAACAGTAATACTATAAAAACATAAATATTAATTTTTAAGACCATGTTATTTCTTAAAGACAGTTCTCTCTGCTAACAACGATTTGCCCACAAATATGAGGGGTTTAGTGCTCTTATCCCGAAGCATCTGTCCAGTTTATATTGTAGCAGATGTACGAGGTTTCTTTCCCCAACTCCCAGGTGCCCACGGCAGAGGGGTCAGGGAAGTCCCTCCCCGCCAGCTGGGTCTCTCCTAGGCCCTCCCACCCCTGCAATGACAAATCTCCTTGTCCGCTGAGATGCACCCCCATCAAGGAGAATGAGGGAAGGACTTCACTAATTCCTTCCAGTTCCTACCTTGCTTCCTTGGAGATGTTCAGGTGGGGTCACCTGAAACTTGGAATAAACAGAAGCCCATTACTGTTGCTTAGTGAGAGCCAGTGAAGGATCTTGTCAGCAGAACAGCACCATGGCAACCAGTTCTTCAAAGCATTTTTTAAAAAATACAAGTCGAATTTCATCTGGAAACATCCCAATTACACAATTAGCCTAAGCTGCAAAGTCTTTTTAGAATAATCTCAGATCATAAGTGAGCGAATAGCTCAAACCCCTACCAGTGCTTTCCGATACTCAGAAGATGCAAGTTTGTTGGTACTGTCTTCTGGTAGGAAGACAGTTTTTTATTAGCAGGAGGAGTGAAACAAGTCTGCATTTTATTAGCAGGAGGAGTGAAACAAGTCTGTAACGTAACATGTGATTGTATCCCATTGGGAGCCATGAGATTCTGGCTTTATTTTTCCCACTTAACAGATGGGAAAACTAAGGAACTCTAAGTAGACTCATCCCTTGAGGACACAGAAAGAGGCCGGGTTGGGCGAATATGGATTTCTCTTGTGTGTAGCTCCAAGGAGTTCGTGAAATCAGGCTTGAAGCCCTGTAGATTCCACCTCTGCTCTGTCTCTATCCCTCACCTCCCCTGTCCACCCTTTCCTGTGCTGGGTCATCCGGACCATAGTATTCTTCTCGTGTGGCTGCTGGGCACGTCTGTGAAAGCACAGATCAGATCATAGGCTCCCAGTGCTCAAAGGATCAAAGCTTCCCAGGGCCTCTTTAAAAAAAAAGCAGTTCCCTGTGCTTAGGATGGCCGTCAAGGTCTCCTCAATGTCACAGGTTAACAGAATTAAAAGAACTGTCCACTACACTCTCACCCACCATCCATCCAGCCATACCATGAGCTTTCAACACTGTTTAATTTCCTGAGAGGTTCTCTGTCAACCTAAAATTACCGTATCTACCTTTGCTTCCTGCCACTCTGCCCTCAAGGCCCAGGGCCAGGACAGCCAGTTCATGACACATTTTCCTAACCTCTGTGGGTGTATCGCTAAGACTTGAGAGATTTGTCAAGTGCCAGGCTCTGTGCAAAAGCATTTCCCAGACACTGTTATACTCAGGACTATCCTACGGGAGGGATGCCCCTCCTGACCCCATTTCAGGGATGAGGAAACGGAAGCACAAGGAGCAGAGGCAGTGTGGCCGCCGTCACAGAGAGTAGGTGGCAGCATCCCTCCAGAGCGAATCCCATGGCTGCGTTCTCCTTGTTGGGCATAATGTTTGCTCTGCGTGCCCTCTGCACTTTGAACCTCAAAGGGAGCACATTTATTTCATTCTCCTTTTTTTCAGAGCTGAGAGGTGGTAAGCTGTGCCCCCAGCTTCCTCATCTGCAAAATGGGGATAATAACTGATTATACACTTTTGTAAGGATTACATGAGCTACTGCATTAAAAGAAAACACTTGTAAATATGCCTGGCACATAGCAAGTACATGATGAATATTAGGTATTAATTAGACTTCTGTTTCTCTGACAAGAATTTGAACCCATCTGTGCAGCTTATCTTTAAGGTATTGCCAAAACCTGGGAGGCTAATGTAGTGCTGGACACATGTTACTAGGTAACATGGACTCGTAACTAGGTAACCAGATTTACTAGGTCAGTCAGTATTCAAATATTAATTGAACTGGTCATTATGAATATATACAATGTACTGATCACTCCTCATCCTGTCACAGTTAAAATAAAACCCAAGGTGTTTACTGTACCCTACTAGGCACTCTCTACCCCAGCATCTGACTTCCTGTTCCAATCATTTCCTCCTTTTTCCCTCTCCCTCCATCCACTTCCACCACACAGTGACCGCCTTGCTTTTCCTCAGACACACCTGACACATTCGTGTCTCAGAAGTTTTGCTCTAACCTCCCCCTTATCGGCTGTATCTTTCTTAGCATTTGAGTTTCTTCCATATAGATCTATGCATTTGGTGCCTGGGTCCACCCCCCAGTAGAATGGGAGCTCCATGAAGTCAGAGACCTTGGTTCACTGCTGTATTCCCTGTGCCCAGACAGTGAGAGGCACTTAGCCAACACTTAATAGATACTTAATGACTGAATAAAGACATGAATGAACAAATGAATCTCTAAACCCCACAACAATGCTGAAAGGCGGTTTTATATGCCCATTTCACAGATAAAAAAAACAGGTGCAGAGATACTAAGTAATTTTCCCACTAGCACACGTTTACAAAGAGTTAGAGCTTGAATTTTATCCATGTCGCTCTGATCCCAAAATTCATTCCAGTGTCTCCTAATATTAAGACGTTCAGGCGCCACCTTCAAGAGATTTGCCAACTTCCACATAACAGCTGAACCAATATTTACCTAACATTCTTATTTAAGTCACTTATATATTATGCAAATAATTTTATTTTAAAAGAAAGGCGATCATTTCCATGAAATAAATCACACTGAAATAGACGTGTGTCCATTAAAATTCAAAATATTCATCAATGTGTTTTGGAGCAGAAATACACCTCCTGCTTTTGAAAACACTGATTCTAAAAACCCTTGGGGCTGGTCCTAAATCCAGGAATCAGAAACCCCTACAACCATCCGTACATCTTCTCGGTTCTTCCTGTCCAGTCAGCTTTCTGCTCTTTCGTGGGACATTCCTCATTGAGAGAAGGCCAGAAAGAGGCTTCAGATGCCTTTAAAACACACACACAACTGCACGGGAAGTTCATGCGAGCCTATGAACACTACAGTTCCCCAGCTGAAAGCAAAAGCAATATGCAGAAAGTGGGGAGAGAGAAATTAATTGAAAAGCTGAGGCTGTCAAGCCATACTGAAGAAAATCTCTCCCTGAGTTAAAGATCGCGGACATAATCAAGGCAAGTGGCTTCTATAAAAGCTTGATTGGTTGATCGAAATCTCCAGTCATCCTGAAAATAATTGCCTGGAAGAAAGCACTGAGTGACCTGTCTGCTTGGCAAGGAGCAGCCAATGCTGACAATGGAAGGAGCCCCCCAACAGGCCCCCCCCTTCTGCTGGGGCCCCAGCAGTGATGGGCTGAATCCGTTTAAGGACGTACACTGCCTCATTATTTTCTGCTCTGACGTACGTGCATATTTCTTGTGGATGTTAACTCTCAACAACATAGAGGAAGTGTTTGTGCTCTTTGTTTCTGCAGCTTTTTCATTTCCATGTCAGTGTTTATATTCGCTCTGTCCTCCTGTTGGCAAGGCATGAAGAATGACAGATAGGGCCACGGTCCCCCCTGTGGGCAAAGCTACTGGAATCAAGACTGTGTTGGGGTCCCCAAACATTCTCCCAAGCAGGTCTTCCCCTGCCCTTACCCGCTTCCGTCCCACCTACTGCCTGGCACCACAGTGCTATCAAAAAGGAAAACGTGACCACATCTCTTTTTAAGCTCAAACTCTTCAACAACTCTGTTGCCTACATAAGAAAAGCAGTCTTCCTTAGTGTGATGTACGAGCCTCTTTCATGATCTAGGCCCTGCCTACCTCTTCTCAGCTCATCTCCCACATCTTTCCTGCATCAACTAAAAGCCCTTCATGTTCTCTCACATCTCTGGACCTGCCTATATTCTTCCCACTGCCTAAAAGACCCACTTACTTCCTCTCCTCACAGCCCTTGTCTGCCCTTGGGAATTCCTTTCATCCTTTAAGACCCTGCTCTGTGAAACCTTCTCTCACCTTGACCCTGCCCAAGACTTCCAGAAGGTCGATGCCCAGAGCCTTAGAGACGCTCTGCCTGCTCAGGCTCCGGCCTCTCATTGTCCGCGGCTGGCTCGGGCTCCGCCCACCTCCTTAAGGAAGTCTTCCCTGATTGTTTTTGGTTTTGCTCAGCCCACACAGATCTCTACCTTTCCTGAGTTTTTGTTATTTAAATATGTGCCACACATCTGAATACCTTCTTTAATAACCACCATAGGTTTGAAGAAATGCCAAAAATTCTGACCAAGTCATTCTCTTTCAGGAATCTGTCCTGAGGAAATAATCAGAAAGCAGATCAAAGGTTTATGTATACAGACATTCACTGCGTCATTTTTTTATAATTACAAAAAAGATGGAAACAAGTGTGTAACAGTGGGAGGTGGTTATATAAAATATATCCATACGGCCGTTAAAAATATTTTGAAGAACATGTAAGGATGTGGAAAAATGCCCATGAAATAATGTTCACTTAAAAAGCAGAATCTAAAATTGTATGTAAAATGTGATCCCAGGTTTATAAAAGAATATATACATCTCTTTTTATAGCGAGAGGGAATAGCAGGATGATGGGTAGTGTGGTCTCCAGAGCCAGGCTGCCTGGGTGGGTTTGATTTTGTGGTCTTAAGAATGTTACTTAACCATTTTTTACCTCACTTTCCTTGTCTATAATATAGTGATAATAATAGTACCTTCCATGTAGGGTTACTGTGATGATTAAATCAGTTAACAAAATGTAAGTTATGTGGAAATACACCTGGCACATCATAAGTGCTATGAAAGTGTCAGTTACCTTTGTTATTATATATTGAAAAAATATTGTACTTTCTGGGTGATAGAACTATAAGTGATTTTTATTCTTGTCTTTATGTTTCTCTATCCTTTCTTTTTCCCAAATTGCCTATAATGAGCACAGATCACTTTTTAAATCTGAAAGACATGTGATATTTTTAAAGAAGTAAAACACCATTCAAAATCCCTGTTATTCTTGACTCCCAGGGTCCAGTCATGGATGTTTTATCCTCCTCCTTCTCCTACTCCCTTCTCAGAGATAGAGAAAGACAGAATGTCCCATCAGCCCATCCACATTACCTAAGCCTCTGTTCCCAAGGAGAGCACAACCCCTCAGGCTCTGGGAAGAAAGATCAGCTATAAAATCTCGCTGCTAGGGACATGCACACTGGGGGCTGAAGAGAAGCTGTACTGTGTCACCTGGGGCAAGTCTCAAACTTCTCTTGTGTCTCAGGTTCCTCATCTGCAAAATGGGGGGAAAACGACTCCTACTTCATGAGGTAGCTAAAGAAACACATAAAATTGAATAGGGCCTGGCACATAGTAGGGACTCAGGAAATGTTAGCCATCATAGTCATGATGAAAACTCAGAAGGGAGTTGCCCAGTTGATACAGATGTAATGGAAGGAACAGCTTTGGGGCCAGACTAACTTGGGTTTGAATCAAGGCTCTGGTCCCTACTTGCATTGCGCCATCCAAGGTCAAGGAAGTTCCACCCGCCCTGCACCACCAGTTCTTCTCTCTCTCTTAACCCCCTATTTATTGCCTTTGGAGCACTTACCACTATTTATTTTTCATTGATTTATTTCTTTGGTTATATTTTTTCTGTTCTCCTAATTATATGGCAAGCCCCACAAAGGCAGGGATCACCTGTTTCACATTCAGCGTGCTATCCTAAGTGCCTGGCACAATGCGTACAAAAAACCAGTGCTCATTAAATAATTTTTTGGTAAAAGAATGCATGGTCAAATGAATGAATGAACTTGGGCAAATTACTTTAGTTGCCTTGTCTACTAAGGAAACTAAATGATACAAGGCAAACATGGCGCCTGACACACAGTAGGTGCTCTTTCATTATTTCTTCTTTCTGGGTATTCATCAAATTGACTTTTATCAGAACCACACATTTTCTAAAATTACCTTGTCTGGACAAATGCTGTTAGTGATGCATCTTAAACTATTATCCCTTGTGCCTGAGCAATTTCTTGTTAAAGGGAATTTTTTTCCACAGAATAGAGCAAAAGAAGCTTTGAAGCTAGAATTTTTATAGTTCACACTCCATGCATGCCAGACGCAAAAATCACTTTGAGGCGCTAATTGGTGACGTAAAAAAAAAAAAAGAGAGAGAGAAAGAGAAATGTAAAAATACAACAGTGGGTTTTGGCAGTAAGGAGAAGAGGTTCTTTTCAATCTAAAATTGGTTGTCATCTCAATTTTTCCTGCCTTAATTCATTTCTTAAGCAGAGGGCAAAAAAAAATTGATGATTAAGATATGTAATGGAAAATTTTTAGAGCAGAGTGAGGAGGTGACTAGAGACCATATGTTGCCCAAGAACGGAGCCTTCAGCAAAAGCTGAAGAACGAATGTGCTGATTTGCATACTACTGGCAATTATGTCCCGATGAAAGACTATATCCCATTAGTACTAATGGGCATTATGTACACATACGATTGAAACAACATATAACCTTTCCTGAAACCAAGAGCAAAGGAGAAGCTGATAATATATTGCCAGAGGAAAAAGGAGGAGCAAAATAAACTGCTGAATAAGAATATTTCATACACATCCAAATTAGAAAAGGCCAAATTCCTAATATTAGCCAAGCAGTGACTCTCCTAGCATCCTATGTGGGATCAGCCCCCTCCGTCAGAAATGCAGAATGCATGTGGCTATAGCAGTGAACGAACCTACAAAAGAAGGCCTAATGGACCTTGTTATTTACTTTGATTCTTGGAGTTCAACCCAACCAGTAAAACCTAGTTAAATCATGCAGTAAATAGAAGCCCAGCACTTGCTCAAGTACTCAGCAAGCACGCCGGCACAAACGACCGGGCGAAGCGCAACACCATTCACCTAAGAGGAGTTTGGGTCGTTTTCAGTGTTGGGAATGAAAATGTGGCCATGTACTTCCATCAGCCAGTGGTATAAACTTAGGCAGCGCTGGCCTGTGAACTCCACCTGAGCCAGTGCTCGAGGTCCGCGGCAGTAGGAGTCCGGAAGTCAAGCCTTCTGTAGTCAAGGTCCAGGGAAATGACCACTGGGTAGAGCCACTGGACCCACTATGAACCAGACAGAAATAAGATTCCATTTATTACTTGCCTCCCAAACTCTCTCACTCTAATAAGGAGACCAAGATGACGTTTTGTGACCCTGGCCATCAGCATCAATTCCAACCCTTAGGTCCAACATTCCTCAAAATGCCTGGGCCATCCCCTTACCTCAGTGTACCCTCAAAGAACTGAAAGAATTAGTACTGCATAATCTTACCGTGATGTCATAGGCTTCTTCCTCAAGGAGACCAGACCTCTCCTTTAGTCAGTGGGCTTCAGGTCTAAGAACCAGATCAAGTCAAGAAAGTAGGTAAAGAATCATGACCTTTTTTTTTCCCCTGTGGTGGCTGCCTTCCGCTTCCTCTCCATCTATCCTTTATTTCTTTTATTGTATACATTAAGTAATACCCTGTTGGTTCCCTGTCTATCTTGTCCCTAAAGAACACCATATTCTTTTTTTTTAACTGAAGTGTAGTTGACTTACAAGAACACCATATTCTTTTTTTCAATTAACTTTTATTGGAGTGTAGTTGCTTTATAATGTTGTATTAGTTTCTGCTGTACAGCAGAGTGAATCAGTTACATGTATACATATATCCCCTCTTTTTAAAATTTTCTTCCCATTAGGTCACCACAGAGCATTGAGTAGAGTTCCCTGTGCTGTACAGTTGGTTCTCATTAGTTATCCATTTCATACATAGTAGTGTATATATGTCAATCCCAATCTCCCAGTTCATCCCACCCCCCCTTCACCCCCTGTATCCATACGTCCAAAGAACACCATATTCTATTTAATGTCTCCAAAGCTCTCTGCAAGCCAGATCCCCCAGTGGCCACTCTGATCTTTCTACTCTTTACAGTAACTGCACCTGCCTCGCTCCTGGTGTTAAGCATCACCACGTGGCCTCCTTGTTACTACTAGGGAGCCCAGTTCTGTAACAGCATCTCTTACTGTCAGTCCTGGCTACAGAGGGCTAACACCACTGAACTTCTCAGTGATGCCTGTGCTTACCTCACGAGCACATTCCTTACTGCTTGGGTAAAAGAGTGTTCGCCTGACCCTTCCATGGAAAATCGTCAGCTAATTGGGTTTTCTGGCCTTATGTAGTATATCCATTCCAGCAGACTCATTTCTCTGAGCCCTCCCATCACTTCCTCTACCATCTGCCTGGGCAGTTCTGACATTTCTACTTCATTTGGTGTGGGCATTCTCCAAGGTTCCAAACGCCATCCTAGCACTGTCCCCAGGAGTCCTTGCCAGTGTGTTAAATCCTGTGTCCGGGGAAAGTGTTCTCATTTCAGTAAACTCTCCCTTATTCAGCTTTTATTCCATCCGGTAGTTCAGCACCCTCAAAATCCAGTCTGTCTTGGGTGGTATTCCCTGTCACATAAGCTCTGAGACAGAGATTTGCACCCAGGACGTTTGTTGGGGTTTGCTCTCAGGAGCAATGCCTCTAAGAAGGTGGGGAATGTAGAATTGAGCTTAGGGAGATGTTCCACGGATGCAGTTGCAATAGAGGCCTCCACTGATCCCATGGGAAGAACTAGAGCTGGCGTAGCCCTTCAGGATTTCTCTTGCACCCCTGTACAGACAGTCCCTGAGTACAGACTGTCCTTGGAGTGGGGACATACCATGGGCAAGACAGCTCCCTTCCACCAAAGGCAATTCCTGAAGAGCAGCCTATACTGCCAGCATCAAGGGGGCAGGAACCAGGGATCCATAGCCCCTATAGAGCCTATTAGACACAAACCCTCGTAATAAAATGAAAACCTTCAGTAAGGCTAGGTTAGCAACTTTACCTTTAGGAGGAAAACAGGTACTGAGAATTCCAAAGGATAAAAGGTCCAAATCCTAAGTTATGAGGGGAAATATTTGAAAGAAATATGAATACTTGATGTGTCTCTGTAGAAGAATGAACTTTCCTTTAAAAAGGTTCATAGCTCCAAGAAGAGTGTTTCCATGGCCTCTGTCGTAGTACAGCTTTCACAGACAATTAAAGCAGATAGGTGTTATTTCCATCCCTGCTGAAACAAAAGCAAAAGAAAGTTTATGATGTGACTCAAAGTGGGGTGTTTGTGTGTCGTCACATGCCAGTCATTCCCAGCTTCAGGTTTCTCTACACACTTCATGAATATCCTCTGGAACAGAGGCCCTTTGAAAGTAGCTCCCAGCGTGGCAAGGTGTCATTACTTTAGGAATCAGAGAAAGGAGACCTGGGTTTCTTCCCAGCTGCCTAGCGAGCTGTGTGACATCGGCAGGTCACTTCCTCTTGTAACCTCAACTTTCTCTCTAAAATCAGGCGAATACATAGCTTGCACACCCTTGACCCTTCTCACTCATTGGAGACATTGCTAATCCGTGAAGTACTCTCTTCTCCTGAGCCTAGATAAGAAACTTAGAGTCCTTCTCAACAAAGTGTTCCAGGAAATCACTACTAGTGAATCAATGTTGATAGTCAACATGAAACCTGCAGGCCCCCTCTGGACTAAAAGGTCCCTTCTTGCATCCCCAGGATATGATTGCACGCTCAGAGCCGTGTACAGAGAATCACAAGACAATGTAGCCCCAGTGACTCTTACGTACAGATGTCCTAGGAGCACATAGCATCAGCAGACTCTGAGGACACTCCGCTACTGAGGCAGAAGTTTCAGACTGTGTCACTAGTTTTTCCAATGCCCTTCATCCTTTCTGCCTCTTACCAGGCTAGGGGCAGGGATCTCATCCATGAGTTTAGGCTCCAGCCCCATCCATCCCTAACCTGGTCCTCTAAGAACTCCTCTGTAGAGGTGGCCCTAGGGCATGTCAATCAATCACACAGGGTGAGGCTATCACAGGAAAAGCCAGTTTTAGAATGTGTCATCACACTAGTGCAAATTAGCTCTCATCCTTACTTGTTCTTAATAGGTCTTTTGTTTTACAGGAGTGACATCTTTTATTTCTACAAGCAACATAGAGACCAACCACCCCCAACCTTTCCTACCCTCACAGTTTCATGAACATCACTCTCCTCCCCTCCCAACAGACACACGCGAATAAGAAATCAACTAACCTATTAAGAGCAAGAGTAACAGGCCCCCTGCCTCGCCCACCTGAGCCCTGTCCCTCCCACAGTCTCCCCTCCTAACCCTTTTCCCCTCATACCACCTCCCTCTCTGTCTTTAAGCAGCTCATGCTACATAATGAGAGTTTTGCAAGGCAAACCCTGTGGTTCTTAAAAGAAGCTACTGTCCTCATTAGGGTCAATCTTTTAAAGCCCTTCAACTATTTTGAAATTCTTAACTCTGTCCTTGTTCCCTGCTTCATCAGTAATGCTGCCAGATGCAATGTATCATTCAATAAATCCAACGGCTTGTCAAAAATAGTAACTGAATTCCCCATATTGCCAACTCAAAGCTTGATCTCCTGAAACCCAGATACAAAAATACATTAAGCTCCACTGGGTTCAGATTGCATTTGGAGATCTTTTGCTGATAGCTGCCAGTTCCCAGGACCTCAAGGCCTAAAACCAAGCCAGAGTTAGTATCTCATTAGGTGAAAAGAATGACAGAATATAGAATGTCAGAGCTAGAGGGGACATCAAAGATCATGTAGTCCAACCCCCCTTGTTTTACAAATAGGGAAAATATACCCAGGAAGGTTAAGTGATTTACCCAGAGTCACACAGCAACTTAGCGACAGGGCTTATGGGTACCCCACACATACATACGCACGCACATGTCTTTCATCTTCTGTTATTCCAGATAGCAACAAGGCACCATCTTTGGGGCCACAGGAAATAAATGGAGCCAAATCTCTAATGCTGACTCTCCTCTGGCAGTGTTATAGGTTATATGTTAATGGCCTACCCAATAGCCGCTTGCACTCCACCTCATGTTCCTTTATCCTGAAAGAACAAAAAAATTCATAGCAAAAAAAAAAAAAAAACCCACATTAAAAAAAATTTTAAGGGGAATTCCCTGGAGATCCAGTGGTTAGGACTCTGTGCTCTCACTGCTGAGGGCCCGGTTTCAATCCCTGGTCAGGGAACTACAGTCCCACAAGCTGCACAGCACAACCAAAAAAGGTAAATAAAGTTTTTAAAAAAAGAGATCTGAGACCTAAAATTTAAAAACAAAATTTTTTTTAAGTAGCAAGTCTGTCAGGGCCCTAGGTGGTGTAGACCTTATCAGGAGGTATAGACTGCTGAATTCATGTGGCTTGGGGTACCTACTTAAAGGTCTCCTTCCCCCAGTACTTGCATTTGCTGGCTGTGGTGTGTAAGGGAGAGGTGCGAGGGAGGGATCTGAGTTAATGGTGCTCAGGGAGGACCTCACTGGCAAGGTGGCAATTGAACAGAGACCCAGAGCAGGTGAGGGAACAAGCCAGGTGGGTATCTGAAGGAAACACGCTCTAGGCAGAGGGAACAGTAACTACAAAGGCTATGTGGCCAAAATGAGCAGAAAGAGAAAAAGGCAAAGAGGCAGGTAAAAGAGTTGGGCTGGGAAGGGTGGGGAGCAAATCAGGGCCTTATACTGGGACCTTAAAAGCCATTGTAAGGACTTTGGATTTTATTGATACTATGAGTGACGTGCCATCGGGGCACTTAGAAAAGGGGAGTGACATAATTTTACTTACATTTTGAAAGGAACAGTTTATATAATGAGAAATCACTTCACACTCACTAGGATGGCTATAAACAAAATGTCAGATAATAACAAGTGTTGGCAAAGATGTGGAAAAATTGGAACCTCATACATTGCTGGTAGGAATGTAAAATGATGCAGTCGCTTTGGAAAACACTCTGGCAGTTCCTCAGAAGGTTAAACATAGAGTTGCCATATGACTCAGCAATTCTGCTCCTCCTTATATACCCAAGAGAAATGAAAGTGTTCTGTCCATTATGAGCATTGTGCACAAATGTTCACAGCAGCATTACTCATAATCAAAAGTGGAAACAACACAAGTGCCCATTAACTGATGAATAAATGAACAAAATGTATCTACATAACAGAACATTATTTGGTAATAAAAAAAGCAATGAAATACTGATACATGCTATAACATGGATGAACCCTGAACACATTCAGTGAAAGAACCCAGTTACAAAGGGTCACGTATTGTATGATTCTGTTTATATGAAATGTCCAAAATAGGCAAATCTATAGAAACAGAAACTAGATTAGCATTTGCTTAAGGATGGGGGGTTGGCAGGGGAAGTTAGGATGAAATCAGAAGTGATTATTAATGGGCATGGGGTTTCTTTTGGGGGCAGTGAAAATGTTCCAAAGTTTATTGTGCTGACAGGTGCACAACTCTGTAAATATACTAAAAAACATTAGATTATACACTTTAAATACAGTATGTGAATAATATCTCAAGTAGACTCTTATAAAAGTAAGTTCAGTCTATCATCAGGGCTGCTTGGGTAGAACTGTATAGTGACAAGGGCAGAAACATCGAAATCAATTTGAAGGTTATTGCAAAAACCAAGTATGAGATGATGGTGGCTTGAACCAAAGAGTGAATGGTAAACATGGGAGAAGTCATTGACATTTCCTAAAGGAAGAGGCAATATCCTTTATTTCTGATAGATTAAATATGAAATATGAGTTTGGTTGAATGTCAGTTTTGGGGAATGAGCAACTGATAGGGGGAGTTGCCATGTACTGTGAAGGGGGAGTTGCTGGAAGAAGAAATTACAAGTTAGTTTTGGTTATGTTAAACTTGAGACCCTATTAGACATCTAGGTGGAAGTGTTGAGTGGGCATCTCAGTCTGGCATTCAGGGGAGAAAGAGAAACTGAAAATTAAGTCAGGATGATCAACATTTAGATTTTTTTTTATTTTTTTTTTTTGCGGTACGCAGGCCTCTCACTTTTGTGGCCTCTCCCGTTGTGGAGCACAGGCTCCGGACGCGCAGACTCAGCGGCCATGGCTCACGGGCCTAGCCGCTCCGTGGCATGTGGGATCTTCCCGGACCGGGGCACGAACCCGTGTCCCCTGCATCGGCAGGTGGACTCTCAACCACCGCGCCACCAGGGAAGCCCCAACATTTAGATATTTGAACCATGAGATGGAATGGTATCATCTAGAGAATGAGAGCAGATGTAGAAGATAAGAATTCCAAGGACTGAGTCCTGGGATGTGCCAATATTTAGATGTTTGGGAAATGAGGAGAAAGCATCAGAGGACATGGAGAAGGAATGGCTATGGAGATAGGGAAAAAAGCAGGTGATTAAGGAGTCTGGGAGCCAAAGAAAGATAATATTTCAACGAGAAGGAAGTAATCATTGTAACAGGTACTTCTGATAACTCACGTATGATGAGGACTGAGAATTGACCAATGGACTTCCCAGCTTGGAGGTCTTTGGACCTTCACAGGATTAGTCTTGGTGAAGTGCTGGGGCAAAAAGACTGATTGGAGTGACTTCAAGAGAGAATGAAAGGACAGAAATTGGAGAAAAACCTAAAGACAATTTGTTCAGCTGGCTTTTCTGTAAATAAGATCTGAGAAATGGAGAGGCAGCTGGAAGAAGTATGTGTCAGGAGACGTTCTTTTTTAAAAAATGTGAAAACTCACAGTATGTTTGTATGCTGATGGGAAATATCTGGTAGATGAGTAAACAGGGAACACTGAGGATGCAGGGAGAGAAGAAGGCAATGGCAGGGAGAATAGCTGAGGTCTGGCGCCCAGGAGGAGGGGCCGGCCTTAGACAGGTGTGTGGACGGCCCATCCACAGTTCAAGGAGGCTAGTCAGGGCACTAGCACAGGTTCAGGTAGACATGGAAATTGGAGTGTTTAGACGTCTTCTTTTCATTGCTTCACTGTGAAACAAGCAGCAGGGTCATTTGCTGAGAGTGAAGAGTGGAAGAGGAGAGGAGGGGATACCAGAATTTTGAGGAGGGAGAAGAAGTTAAATAATCCTTTGTAGAGGGAGGGAAGGACTAGACCAGGTAGTTCAGGTTAGTGGCTATTAATTAAACTGTTATTGTTCGGGCTTCCCTGGTGGCACAGTGGTTAAGAATCTGCCTGCCAATGCAGGGGACACGAGTTCAACCCCTGGTCTGGGAAGATCCCACATGCTGCGGAGCAACTAAGCCCGTGTGCCACAACTACTGAGCCTGCACTCTAGAGCCTGCGAGCCACAACTACTGAAGCCCGCACGCCTAGAGCCCGTGCTCCGCAACAAGAGAAGCCACTGCAATGAGAAGCCCGTGCACCACAATGAAGAGTAGCCCCTGCTCGCCGCAACTAGAGAAAGCTCATGCACAGCAGTGAAGACCCAACACAGCCAAAGCTAAGTAAAATAAAATAAATTAATTTTTTTAAAAAAGCTTTTTTAAAAAAGTGTTATTGTTCAACATGTGTGTTTTTCCTGGCCACATTTAATTGTATGGGTAGAGGCAGAGTGGGATTTAATCAAGGTTGAGGTTTTCCTGAAGAATAATGAGGGGAGAGAGGGTCAGGTAGCTGATGGAATGCAAGAAAATGCTTCTAATGATGGCCAGGGATTCTAAGCTGGTAGAGTGAACTGAGGACACGGAGGGGATTTAGGGACAGTGAGAGGATGGGAGAATAAATGGAGTGTAGGTCCCAGAGGGGAAGAGGAGACTTGGAGAGCTTGAGGAGGGAGAAACACATTAAGCCATTATCAGATATCACCACCTCTGCCTGAATTCATTTACAAGCACTTGTTGAATTGAATTAAATTTTATTGAATTAATACCACTGCCAGAGTTACGTGGTGTATTAGTTTCCTGGGGCTGCTGTAACTGGGTGGCTTAACCAACAGAAATGTATTGTCTCACAGTTCTGGAGGCTAAAAGTTCCAAATCAAGGTACTGTCAGGGTCAATTCCTTCCTAGGGGTATGAGGGGGAATCTGCTCCTTGCCTGTCCCCTGGCGTCCAGTGGCCTCAGGCATTCCTTGACTTGTAGGTGGCGCCCTCCCTGTGTCTTCAGTAGTCTTCCCTCTGTGCATGTCTGTCTCCAGGTGCAAACTTCCTCCTTGTATAAGTACATCAGTTGTATTGGACTAGAGCCTATCCTAGTGACCTCATTTAACATGATCACCTCTGTAAAGACCCTATCTCCAAATAAGATCACAACCTGAGGTCCTGGGGAGTTAGGGCTTCAATATATTTGTTCTGGGGGACACAATTCAACACAACACAGAGTATCCTAAGTAGTAATAATATATGATGAGAAAATACACAGGCAGCTGTACCAGCAGGATTCAGACTGAGAATGATCAAACTAGAACCTTAGAAAATGAGATCTTCAGTTGTTTAGTGTTCGTTGGAACACGAACCAGGTCACCCATTACCCTCACCTCTGCTTGGGGTCAAGGAGGTGCAAGACTGGGGGTGAGGGAATAGAGAGGGAGGCCAGCAAAATTACCTGGATAGTGGTCCAGACAGGGGCCCTGGGGAAAAGTCACACAAAGGCTTTTAGCCAGGCTGTCCCAGCTAAGGATCCAAAAAGCATTTCTCCACCAGGTTCTGAAGCGCCCTTTCCTCTGTTGGCCCTGTATCTATGAAGCAGGTTGGTCGTGCTGTTCTATTGGTCCACGAATGGGCTGGCATCGTCCCAGCCTTAGGAAATGTGATGCTAACCACTGGGTCAGGGTGAACCATGCAAGCCCTCAATACAAGGCACTTCTCTCTCTGTACTAAGGCACCTGGCAAAACAAATGCCTTCTCAGAGGTGAGCAGTAGGTCCCCAAAGACCTTTTTGAAAATGTGTAGGAAGCAGATGCCTAGTGCCTGGGATCTCAAGTACAGAGGTATTTGCCAGAAGATATGTCCAAAGAGAGGGTCTCAGTAGGAAAAGTTGGGCACTCTGGTTCACCAGACATTTTAGAACAGTGATTATCAAACTACAACCGGTGAGACCCATGGATTGGCTGCCATTTCAGTGGATGAAAACTGATCCTGATTTAATTCACAGACATTAAGGGTCACTAAATTTTAGTCTTCATAAATTCACGTTAGCACATTATAAGTTTATTGAGGCCGCTAATTCATTGCTCTGCTAACAATTCTGGCTCCCACACAATGCTTGCCAGCATTGCAAGCTCCAGCACAAGCTCACGTTCACTCAGCTGGAATTCCCACAAGTGTCGGGAAGGATCCTTTGTTGTCAGTGTATTATCCATGTTGTCGTGGGTGGGTTGGTTGTGGTTTTGAAATTGCTGCTATTCTTGTTATTTAATTACAAATGACTGTGTTTTTGTTGTATCATTATTAATTTAGTTTGTTGTCAGTTCTTTGTTGAACCCTACTGTGTGTAATGGTGCATACTTGTACCAAGAGTATTTTTGGCCTATAATTATCTAATAACAAGGCTTTAAGGCATATGCATGTTGTGGTTCAAATATGAATCATCCAGACCATTATTTCTAAAGGAGATTAGATATAGATACAGGTATATACACATATATGTATGTTTATAAATATATATTATACATCAATATATAATTTAAAATTTTTGTAAACATACATATGTAATATGTTTATGTATTAAATATTCCCCCCACGTTTGCTTATACAGTGGCATTTTCTTTTGGCGATAAATATTTGTGCTCTTTGTATAACTTCCAACATACTATCAAGTTAGTGTAATACAATTATTGGGTTATTTCTATAGGTGTAGGTCATTGTTTTATAATGAGAAATCATTGTATATATGACTCTTGTCTTCTCTTATATTATAAATAATGTTTTTATAAATGATAATAGATCAGCTACATTTTCATATTTTGTCCCCCAGATTATGGGAGACCATGCCTTGCTTTTGTAAGTTTTTTGCCTACAGGGACCCATATCCAAGGGATCTGAGAATCTGAAGCCTTGGCCCTTACATGGGACGACAGCCTAACAACAGTTACTGGGATCTGTTTGTACAGTAAAGTGAAGCAGCTAAGAGCAAGGGTCAGATCAAATCCTGATCACACACTCGTGGTGCACCCATAAGAAACCTCTTCAACCTGCTTGAATTTGAACTTCCTCATATGTAAATTGAGGAAATATGTCTCCCTTACAAGGTTGTTACCAACTTAAAAGAGAGAGAGTATGTAAATGCTTAGCATGGGGTTTGACTCTTAGTATGTTCTCAAATAGGGCAATTTTCTTATTGCTGAGGTTATTATCATTACTAATTCATCAGCCAGGACGGGCTAGAATGTACTGCCATTAACAAACAACACCAAAAAATCTCAGTGATTTACAGTAACAAAGATTTATTTCTTGAATTCACTATCTATTGAAGGTCTGCTGTGTCTTTTCTCCAAGTCATTTTTTCTCTGGGACCCAAGCTGGAACATTGCTGACTACTGGGGCAGAGGAAAAAGAGAGAAAAAACACTGCTGGCTCTTAAAGCGTTTGCCTAGGAGTTATACATCATTTTGGCCCATGTTTCATTGGCTAAAGCATCATACGGCCCCTCGCATATTTCCAAGTAGAAATGTATGACTGCCCTGCAGAAAAGGTACCACGAGGAAAATGGAATATTTGGTTAGCAGTAATACCATCAACCATACAATTATTACTAACTTACTAAGGGTATAATCTTTAGCCCCACTTTCTTTAAGAGTTGACCCAGCTTAACTAGTAGGGTCAAAAGCCAGTGCAATCCAAATGTAGTATCTAAATAGATCCTACATTTAAGGCAACTATCCAGATTTCTCTTATATACAGATACAAGTATGAGAAAACTGCAGCTACCATATTTCACAAATGCTCAGCACAGTGAGTCTAGGCCATCCTCACTGCTATGACTTCGTTTTCAGCCAGTCTCCCCACTCTGAAGCTACCCCAGCATTTTAACCAATGCCAAGTGCTCTGCAGTACCCATCCACATTGTTCTTCCTGTCTACATTTCTTTCTTCCTTTGCTTCCTGAAGTAGCAGGTCTTACTGAAACATAAAAATCCCAAAGAATAAATTACTAAATGATTTGTAGGAGGAGACATATAAAAAATTAATGCAATTTCCTGAGAGCTGAACTTCCATAAGCAGACTTATGTCCACTCTCAGGGTCTTTGTTTCTACCTCCACCATGGACCTATGGTGAGCTAGACTGACAGCTGAACTCTGGGCCTGTGCACAAGTCAGTCAGCTCACAGCCTGAACGTGAGTGGCCAGGAACTCAAGGGAAGGATTTATGGATGGGAAAGCTGGAGGATGCCACACTGAGCCAGGGAGCAGACCCATAGCTAGAGCAAATCAAAATTTGAGTTTAAATCATTTATCAAATGCAAAAATACACCCACCCATGAAGATCCCTCCCCCAAAGGCCACTCAGACGCAGATCCACATTTAAAGATGGATAACTTGGGGGTCCGACATTTCCCAGACATGGCTGACTAGGGAAGATGAATAGATTAGATTCTCCAAAATTCACACGCCATCTTGGCAAGCATGGCAAACCAATTGAAGACACCACAAGTAGTCTCGTCTTGGCCCTGGTTTCAGGGGTTTTCATACCCCTTTAAAGTATGAGGTTGAGGCCCATTGAGATAAAGACAGGTAGGCATTGAGTGAAGCCCTGTTCTCCTACCTCTGTGTAGGAGCTTTCCCAGACTCCAGCAGTTCCTCTGCTACCTTCAGAAATCACGCCACAGCTCTATGCCACTTACTGTATTCTTTCCTAATGCTTTTAATGTTGAATTGTTCCTTTTAAACTGAACCTAACTTAACCATTTTTTCTAAGCAATAACATCTGTGAACTCACAGCTTTGAAGTGCTAATTATTTTGTCTGATATACATTACAATAAATAACTATTTAAAAATTTTTAAGGGCATTCATGAACCCGTAAAATCACTTGTGTCCCACCAGTGATGCACACACAGAGCTCGGGAGGTAAACTCTGCAATCTGCTGCCCCCATCAGTTCCACTCACCTGGGTCTTGATGAGGATGGTCATTCTTCTGTCCTTTCTCCCATTCTTTCTTTATCCATAACTCATACCCAAACCAGGGTTAATTTTTTTAATTCAAAGGTGCTTCAGGGAATGGTTTAACAACTTTGCCTTCTCTGGTAGACTTTTGTATTTCTTTTTGAATGTTTAGCTCATCTGAACACCACACGTATGTTGGGAGATTCTCCACCTTCTTGGTCCATCTCACCACAAAATTGATGCCAGAAGCTCACTTTACCAGCCTCCCTTGCAGCTAGGACACAGCCATTTATTTTAGACTCTGCTCACCTGATGATGAATTCAAAATTTGGTTACATAAAGAAGTGCCACCTGGAGCTTGTCTATACCCGGTGGCAGATATTGATACATCCAGGCCCTCTCCTCATCAAGTTCTTGATCTCCTGTGTTTTCATTAGATGTCATTGGACAGTTGCAATACAGTGAGATAACTACTATAATTCAGGTATCTACAGAGCCCTCAGTGCAGAGGTTTGCAGGTAAAATTATCAGGGAAGTGATGCTTGGCCTGACTTATCAAAGATGGGGTTTCCCAAAAGGGTAAGGAAGAAGATAGCTCACTAAATGTTACCTATTATGATTATCATTTACCAGGTTTAAGTCAGAAAGACATTCAAGTCACAGCTCTACTGAGAACATCAGTTTCCTCAGCTTTAATCTTATCCTATTTGGTTCTGCAAAGAATAAATAAGATGATTTAAGTAAAGCACATATTAAATACTTGACGCACAGTTTGATTCTTCATAAATGCTATCTCTCTTCTCAGCTCTAATTTTTACTTTTTTGGAATGCCCTTCTCTCCATTTCCATTCTAGAAAAAAATCCTACCCATTATTCAAGTTCTACTTGAAACATTGCCTGTTCTGTGAAGCTATTATTTACCTAAAGGACATAATCTTCCTTCCTTTGAAACACTGTTGAAGTTCATCTTGACCTCCATAATACTTGGCTCATGGTTGGCACATATTTGAATTCAGTTGCCCCCCATTCTGATCCCTGTTCCTAGTCTTAATGTCTGCTTGTTTTCTTTTTTTCCTTAATTCTTGCTCTCTGCCTAGCCAGCATTATGACCATGCCAAAGCAAGGCTCTGACTTTTTAAAAAGGCTTGTCTGGTGGTCTGGACAACTGAATTACTACATGTCTTTGATCCCAAGGTTCTGCATATGCCTCCACTCTGGGCCAGTCCCATTACAAACTTGCCTTCCTCTCTATCTGGGACACATATCTACTGAGCCCCTTCTAATTATCATACAGGGTCAAAGGCACTAAAGATGTGTCAGTGAATAAAACAGACCTCGTTCCCGGCCCCTGCTTTCAAGGAGGTTGCACTCCAGTTGGGGGAGACAGTCAGCAAATAATAACACGATGACGGCTATAATGATGCTACAGTAGAAAGGTACAGACAGGCTTGTCCTAGGCCCAGTCTGTTCCTTATCTTGCCTCACCTAACCCCTCCCCCTACCTTTTCATTCGCTCCACTCTCATCCCAACGTCTATATGTTCAAATTATTCTCCTTTAAGTCCTAGATCCAATGCCATCTTCTTTGTGAATGTAAGACAAGATAGAGAAAGAAGTGTGTACCGTGTAAGCATACAAAGAGATTTTTATGCACATCTTCTCACCCATGCCTCGAGTTCCTGAGGGCAAGGCTTAACATACTTTATCTTAATAGTGCCAAGGGGTAAGCCAGAAAAGGAAGTACTTAGTAACTCCTTATGAAATGGACAGAGGGTCCTCTCCCTTGTCCTAATAGACTGTACTAAGAGAACCATCCTCCACGCTCCTTACAGGAAATCCTGTTCTGTTTCTGCCTCCATTCAGGAACATAACCTCACACAAAAGGTAAATAAACACTCTCAATCCAGAGATGACAGGAACTCAGAATCTACATCACGATTCCCATGGTAACTAAGGTTGTGCACCAAGAGCTCTGCCATGATAGTATCTTAATCTGGAAAAGCCGAGCATTTTCTCATATTGTTAATTCTGTTACTCTGGTCATAATAAATGGTTACCTGGATTGCAAGCTGCTGAATGATATTCTGCATTTCTAAACCCACCACTCCCCTGCAGAGTTAACATGAATATAAAGTGCTCTTTACCAACAGAAGTTCTGAGCTGGCTGGGAGCCCTGGATCAGGTCAGCACTTGGTGCTGTCAGTAGTAAGCAGAAACTTCCAGTACATTGGGCTGGGGTGCGTACACATTTATTCCTCCATTCGCACAGCTTGCTACTTTCCAGCATACACTTGGTTTTTATCTTAGGTGCCATGTGCGGTGCTATGAGGGTTGCTGAATGTGCACGCCTGTGTTTATTTGGCGAATGTAAGAGCTGTGGGGTTTTAATTACCCTGAGCTGGTAGAGATCAATTTGAAAAACAAACATATTAGTAAAAAAAAAACAAGTACTCTTTTGCTGCCAGAGGATTACAGCTTGAAATCATAGCATCCTCGAGCTTTAGAGCTAGAAGAAACAGCAGAGATTAGGGAGGCCAAGCCCCTCATTTTGCACATTGGAAAACTGAACCCCAAAAGGCAAAGTAGCATGAAGAGCAGATAAGAGCTTGGGTTCTGCTATAAGACAGACCTTGCTCAAATCCCAGGTCCACAACTTACCAAATGACCTTGACAAGCCACTTGACCTTTCTGGGTCTCTGTCCTCATCTGGAAAATGGTGACAGCGATAGAGATGTGGGGATTAAATGGGATAAAGGATGTTAGGTGCTCAGCACAATACCTGACATAGTGAATAATCAGTCATGCTAAGTTTTATCATTGTCATCATCACCACCACCACTGTGTGAGGTCACACAGGTTGTTAGTAACATTGCTCTTGTCTAAACTAATTCTCCCTTACACATACCTGGGTTTGTTATCATGCATAGTAAGAAATAAATATTTTTATAAGTCTTGTCCCAAGAAGCACATGGTCCAAATTAGCTTCCAAATTAAGTTTTACAGTAGTTCAGTGTTCTCCAGTGCTCACTGAATCTTCCAATAATTGTACATTCTACATAGTCGCAGTTCTGGAAATGTAGTTCACTCAGCAGGAATATATTCTTGTCCTAAATGTGTAGTCACTCAAGAACTATTAATGATTTACCAAGATGTTTTACTTTGAAGAGTACAGCATGTCTTAAGATATTTAACTAGAATTCTTTTACCCTTCCCTAAGGCCCCAAATGAACAAAACACGGTGCTTTTCGTGGCTTGATCTAAATAGATAATCCGTGACTCAGAAAAAGGTGATTTCAGAGCGTGACATGCAAATGCTGAATTCATGGATGTTTGTTTAAAATCTGGGCCCTTTTCCTTGACTACATTTACTATAATTAGAAGACTGGCCCTTGTTCTCACAAGGAGTTCCACACACACCATTGGCAATGTCATATGTGAGATGCTAGAGAAAAGATTAATACTTTTTATTGAGTGGCTGGAAGCTGTCGGCACCCAACACAACTTGATGTCTAAAAAAATGAGATTTCAGAAAAAGAAAACACTGGGAATTGGATGATGAATAATACCCAAAAGAAGATAAGGCTCTACTAGATTTTCTGTGGGCTGGTGGGAGATAAGAATGGAAGGATGATGTGATGATCTAGTCTAGAATGATATGGTGCTTTCCATGCAGATTCAGGTTTTGTGGGGCCCAAAGCTTATGTATTTGAGGGCAGCCTCTTTAAGTAAGTGAATATAAAATTATGAATTAAAAACTCCTGGGGCCTTTCCCAGGGTCTTAGAAAGGACCCCTGAAGCTTAAGCTTCATTAGCTTCATGGTAAATTTGGGGTTTGGTGCTTGATGGTTTAAACCATTTTCATGTAGGTCAGATGTACTAAATTAAGAGCCTTAGGGGTTAAGAAACCATGGTTTGGCTCCTGGGTTGACCATTTATAGCTGTGGCATCTTAGGCAAGTGTCTTAAGTTCTCTGATCCTCACTTTCCCCCACTATAAAAGAGAAAAAAATAATATCAACCTTATAGGTTATACAAAGTTTTTAACCCATGAAAAGCACTTAAAGTATCTACCACATAGTAAGAGCTCAATAAATAGTATTATTGTTTTATTTCCTATTCTTCTCATTCAATCTGCACCTTAGTTCTGTGAATATTTGCTCAGAAAATGAGGTTTTTCCCTTAAGAGTCAACTCCTGATTTGGGGGGAATTATGATACTCTAAGTCCATGTCTCTTGCTTCTCTTTTCTAGTGCCTACCTTGTCCTCTTGTCTGTTTTACCAAAAAAATGAGTACAGGGCAGGATGAGAAATGGAATTCAAATCAGCTAATTAACATCCCTGGAAAAAGAAAAAGATATTAGTGTTCCAAGCACTTAATCCCTTTCCTCCAGGCCAGCTATTCTATATCATGCCTCCGTGTCATGGTCACAGACATTGGAGGTTGGGTTGGGGGGTGGATGCAGGTACAGACACCTGGACTGCCACATCTTGTTTCTTCCTCTGTCTGATTACGAAGATGGAATGTGAGCTTGAGGAGTCATCCAAATCTATCCTTTCTCTTGGAAATACAGATGATGCCTTCAGGTTTAGATATAAGAGAGGGAAGTTTCCATTGAGAAGAACAGCCCTACTTCCTGGGAGTATTTGAATCCAGTTTCCACTACTTACTACTGGTGGGACCTCAGGCAAGTTAGATTCAGGAGACAATAATAGCACCTACCTAACTGGATTACTGTGAGGATTAAATAAAATATGTATGTAAGCACATAGTATAGTGTGTGGGTGTGTGAGAGAGAGAGAGAGGGGGGGGAGGGAGGGAGGGAGGGAGGGGGAGGGAGAGAGGGAGGGAGGGGGAGGGAGAGAGGGAGGGAGGGGGGAGAGAGAGGGAGGGAGGGGGGAGAGAGAGGGAGGGAGGGGGGAGAGAGGGAGGGAGGGGGGAGAGAGAGGGAGGGAGGGGGGAGAGAGAGGGAGGGAGGGGGGAGAGAGAGGGAGGGAGGGGGGAGAGAGAGGGAGGGAGGGGGGAGAGAGGGAGGGAGGGGGGAGAGAGAGGGAGGGAGGGGGGAGAGAGAGAGAGAGAGAGCAAGAGAGCGAGCAAAAGAAAGTCGAAGTATTCAGTTGTTTCTCATAGTGTGAAGGGTTGGGGCAGATCCCAAGGGCCAAGGGCATTCAGAGGGCAAAAATACTTCATCCTTATGTGCCAAGACGACCCCTGATCACCTGGCATAGCCGGAAAAAGCGCTGTGATCTATTAGTAATGTCTGCCTTGGACATGGGACAGAAGGTTTGGCAACATACTCTATATATCTTCTATCTCTAGATTCTCTTCTCCTGGAGATTCATATCATTCATCCAGGCTCTGCCAATAGATAAGGTGTGAGATCACTATTTTAGGTAGCCAACAATCTCAGTCTTCAGAACTAAGAAAACCTTATCCTTTATGGAAAATTGAATAGTTATTCGTAATAAGTATACCAAGAAATAGCTCAAGAAAGAAAACAAATCTCTAAGTTCTGGCCTGTTTCTCTTCCTATTGCTTTATTACATATTTACTTGGACCCTGTCTAATTCCATTTAAACTCTTTGGTTCTCTGTGGTCTTTGTGTTAATCCTCTGTTGAGACAAAACAACAACAAAAAAACCTTCTGAGTTACAGATTTCTAATTTAATGTTTCACAACAGATTGTGTTCATTTTAGTTCATTGCACTGTATACCTCACCTGGCACTAGACTTGGAACATAGTAAGTGCTCAATAAATACCTTTAATGCATTAATAAGATTTCTTTTATGCCAGCTCCCCAATTAGGACGTACGCTTCTGAAAGATAAGATGAATTACTCATTATTTTCTCCCTTGCCCCCATTCCCTCAAGTGATTGGCATAGTATCTAGTACATGGTAATGACTCTATAAATATTTGTTAAATGAATGAAGTATTAATGGCAGGACTGCCAACCTTCATAGTTTCAAATTTCTTCTGCTATCTGTTCTGGCTTCTCGCAACATAAATCTTTCATATCGGTGCTTTACAGTATTTGAGAATTTTCCATTTGAAGAGCTCACCGGAGAATATTTCCCATAAAGAGGAATGGGTCCTCTGTTGTCTTATTACTCACTAATTTCATAAGAAGTGCTGTTTGCTGAATTCCCTCAATCTGCTTCATTTTTTTTTTAACATCTTTACTGGAGTATAATTGCTTTACAATGTTGTGTTAGTTTCTGCTGTATAACAAAGTAAATCAGCTGTATGCATACGTATATCCCCATATCTCTTCCCTCTTGTGTCTCCCTCCCACCCTCCCTATCCCACCCCTCTAGGTGGTCACAAAGCACCAAGCTGATCTCCCCGTACTATGTGGCTGCTTCCCACTAGCTATCTATTTTACATTTGGTAGTGTATATATGTCAGTGCTACTCTCTCACTTCGTCCCAGCTTCCCCTTCCCCCTCCCTGTGTCCTCAAGTCCATTCTCTACATCTGTGTCTTTATTCCTGTCCTGCCCCTAGGTTCTTCAGGACCTTTTTTTTTTTTTTTTTTTTAAGATTCCATATATATGTGTTAGCATACGGTATTTGTTTTTCTCTTTCTGACTTACTTCACTCTGTATGACAGACTCTAGGTCCATCCATCTCACTACAAATAACTCAATTTCATTTCTTTTTATGGCTAATATTCCATTGTATATTTGTGCCACGTCTTCTTTATCCATTCATCTGTCGATAGACACTTAGGTTTCTTCCATGACCTGGCTATTGTTAAGTTGAGCTGTAATGAACATTGTGGTACATGACTCTTTCTGATTATGGTTTTCCCAGGGTGTATGCCCAGTAGTGGGATTGCTGCATCGTATGGTAGTTCTATTTTTAGTTTTTTAAGGAACCTCCATACTGTTCTCCCTAGTGGCTGTATCAATTTACATTCCCACCAACAGTGTCAACCTGCTTCGTTCTTGTTTTTTACTTTCCCTGCTACTCTCTGCTTTGCTGTCCGAGAGGCTCCCCATTCTGTGGGAGCCACGGTCAGCCATCAGGAGCCAAAACTTTTTCCCAGTGAAACACGATCCTTCTGAAAGGAGATCTCTCTTCTTCTTGTTCCATTGTGGCAAATCTACTGAACTTCCATACTGCCCTTTTGGACTGGAGGAATTTGCATTTACCACATCCAGTAAGCACCTTTATAGATCAGTGACTCAGCAACTGACTTTTAACACCCAATCAGTACGTGCTTTGTTTCCATTATGCATGGGTTAAATTTAAGACAAAGAGATTTCTTCACACTTTTATTCCATTTGCTTCAGTTTCCAAGGCAATTTGTGTTTGTGCAAAAACCAAATGTGCTCCCTGCAGGCAGATGGATGCTGGGGTTTTATTAAACAGGTGCCTACCTTCTACCTACCTACCTGCCTATCTGTGCACCTTCTCATGTTTCTAGTCTTAATTATTTTTTCCCCTCTGTGTACAACTGTTTTTTATTTAGTCTAAATTTATTTCATCTTTTTCTTGTATTCATCTTTGTAAACTACCTTAAATACATTTGAAATGATGTAGTTTGTATAACTCAATGAATATATCTATGCATAGATATTGATATGCTCGGCACAGACACAGGACCAAGCCTGCATATAGCTCCTGACACCCAGATGCTTAGAGTCTTGCTAGAAGAGTGAGACTTATTGAGGAGCAGTAAGTCACTTAGCAGACGTGCAGTCACTGGTCATAGAGCAAACACATGCATCCTCTAAGAGTTACCAAAGCAAATATCTGTCCTTAATCATAAAGTCTTTTTCAACATTTTTTCCTGAGTCTAATGGAACTTAGGTTATTATTTTGAGTGGCTGAAAGACTCTACTTTGATTCTGAATCAATTCAATTAAAAAAAATTTTTTAACACTTATCTCACTCCAAGGAGTATTTGAAACAGCTTATGGGAGGAAAAATCAAGTTAATAAAATAGTAGCAAAAGGAGATACAGCCTTGAAAACGTTTGGTAGTAAGTGACAATAGTTGTTGTCTTTAAACGCACTCTGAGCTTCCTGGAAACCCAATCATAAAGGGAAGCACAGTTAGTTGCAGGGTTCTCTTTAGCTGAGGAGCAGAATCATATTTTCTCAGAAGACGATTTTTCTTATGTCAGATTCTGAGGTAATTTTCTCGTAGGAAGCAATAGATGGAGGAATGTAATAAACAGTATTTTCAATAACAACTCTCAGCTAAGTCAGGAGCAAAATTTACGCAATTTTTTTGTAGCACATCTAGCAAAGAGATCCAGATGATGTCTGGAATTATACGAGGTAGATTCTGTAAGTGACTCAGCAGTCAACTTGATCAAAGGAAAAAAAGTAGGTAATCTAGAGAAAAAGGCAAATTACACCAGCCTTAAATTATCTTCCCTCAGTCTTTTTCCCTTCCATGATCTTGACAGGTTGTAGATAACACTCAATTTCCAGACCTTCCTCTGTAGCAAGAACACGGAGTCCAAGTATCCTGAAGACTGTTAATTGAAAGCAAATTTAAAACTTTGACAACATGTAAGCAAATGTTAAATTTGTCATTGTCTCGTGCAAACTCGCAGGCCTAGGCAATATTCTTGCCTTGAGTAGAAGGCCTCCACCCAGAGATTGATTAAACTTCCTTGTAAGAAAGAAAGTTTAACAGCTCCAAATTGCCCTATGAGGGGTTCCTCAGTTTCCTCATTTGTAAAATGGGAATAAGAGTCGCCCAACTCACAAAGTTGCCAGTGGAGAGTGATTGTCATAATAATATGTGAACATACTTTGCACCTCGCTGGTTCTCGATAAAATGTTGCATGCGTGAATAAATAAATAGGTTTCAGTTGATAGCATAAATTTCCACTGAATATTGAACATTCATCATTCCGAAAGACAAAACAAAATCAGCCTTTAAAGGGCATATATGCTCTCTCTCCTTTTAACAAATGGTTGTATCACATATCCAATTATCTAGAGCAGAAGTTGGCAAACTACAGCTCTTAAACCAAATCCAGCTTGCTGCTCGTTCTTTTTGTAAAGGTTTATTGGAGTAAAGCCACACCCATCATTTACATATTGCCTACGGCTGCTCTCCTGATAAAACAGCAGACTTGAGTAGTTACAACAGAGCAGTTGGCCCACAAAGACTAAAATATTTACTTCTGGCCCTTTACAGGAAAAGTTTGCTGACCTCTGAATAGAGCACATGTCCTCTCAGATACTAAACATCATTTCAAATGCAAGACATCCCAAGCTAAGATTTTCATCTAAGCATTTGCTTTCATGCAGGGGTCCCCAACCCCTGGTCCACAGACCAGTACCCGTCCATGGCCTGTTAGGAACCGAGCCGCACAGCAGGAGGTGAGCCAGCGAAGCTTCATCTTTGGCTCCCCATCGCTCACATTACTGCCTGAACAATCCCCCAACCCTGGCTGTGGAAAAATTGTCTTCCACGAAACCGGTCCCTGGTGCCAGAAAGGTTGGGGACCGCTGCTTTCATGCACACCTGTGTGCACACCTTTCCCTTCTCAACTTCACCATCCGTTCAGGTCCCTATCATCAACGCTCCCATCTTCTGAACCCAGTTAATTAATCAAAGCCTACCATCTTCTTTTCCTTTAAAAACTCTCACAGCCTTTCCACTCCTCTCCCACTGTTATCCTTGACGCCAGTTAGTCCCCCTGCCTCTGACGTACTCTGCAGTCCATCCTCTACACCACTGCCTGAGCCATTGTCCTAAAATGCCATTTTAACAGTATTACAGCCCAGCTCAAAGAGTCTAAGGTGACTCCCACTTGCCATCTACACCGAGTCTCAATTTACTCTGCCTGGCTTTTAAAACAGCCCACAGTCTGGCTCCACAGTACCTGTGAAACTTCAAGCCCCACCTTTTCCCCTTCTCCACTGAGCACTCTGGTCTGGCCCATCTCTGCTAGCATCACCTTGCTAAATCCCACCTCTGTTCTACACTCCCACCGAGCCTCTGCTCTGGATTGAATTGAGTCCCCCAAAATTCATACATTGGAGTCTGGACCCCCAATACCTTATATGACCTTATTTAGAAACAGGGTCATTGCAGATGTAATTAGTTAGGAGGAGATCACACTGGAGAAGGGTGGGCCTTATAAGTACTTTTATAAAAAGGGGCAAATTTGGAACCAGAGACACAGGGAAAAAAACACCATGTGAAGATGAAGGCATAGATGCATCTACAAGCCAAGGGACACCAGAAGTGGCCAGAAAACCACTAGAAGCAAAGAGAGAGGCGTGGAACAGGTTCTCGCTCAAAGCCCTCAGCAGGAATCACATCCGCCAACAACCTGATCTTGGACTTCCGGACTCCAGGACTGTGGAACAATAAATTTCTATTGCCTAAGCCACCCAGTCTCTGCCACTTTGTTAGGGCAGCCCTAGCAAACTAATACAGGCTCCTCCCTGCCTGAGGCTCAGAAGGTTTTCTGGAAGAAAATGATTCTGAAGGCCCTGTGATGTGTGGCCGCACAGCGAGAGAAGCGAAGACAGCTGCGGACGGCAGGTCGCGATGAGTGAGCCCGGCTCACCTGGCTGGGTCCGCCCCTCCAGAAGGAAGCCCAGCCCCCTTCCTCACCAGCCTGCAAGGAGGCTCTCCGGACTTCACCTCACTCCCGCCGGGTCAGTGGGAGAGCAGGGGTGAGGAAAGCCCAGATGAAGTTTTGCAGCCCAGGGATCTGCCTGCGCTGAGTTGCTTTGGAATGTCTACTCTCCCTGTCCCTTTCTTTCCTCACTGAAGACTTAAGCCACAGCTCTTGTAAAGAGCAAGCTTGGAGCCAAGCAAATCCACTTCGGGAGTGCAGCGGCCCCCCCCCCCCCCCCCCCCGCTTCTGTCCTGGAAGTCTGGACATCTAACTGGAGAGTCCGCAGTCCTTGAGCGGAGGCCGCCTGAGAGAGGCTGCCAAGACCCAAGCAATGTCCAGGAACCTCAGGCAGGCTAAACTGGGACGTATCAACTCATTAAGGAGACTTCTTGTAGGGAACGTGGCCCAGGGGATGGGTGAGAGGCTAGGTGGAGCCCTGCAGCTCTGTTATGCTCTGACACGCAAGCCCACGTGGCTCTGGCTGGTTGTCGGTGAGAAAATGAAATCCCCTCCAAGTCCCTTGACTCCAGGAGGCCAAAGCCCAAGCCAGCCCTTCAGCCATCAAGTCATCACAGACTGTGTGTCTCAGAGACTATTACCCTCTTCCCTGCAGACATTTGGTAAGCGCAAATGGCTTGGTAAACTTATCTCAAGTGATGTAGGGTGAACAGTGATCAAATTTTTTTTGTCCCAGAGAAAAAAGAAACACACATGGAAGTGAGGATTAGGTGGAGGGAGAAGGAGGGCCACCCTCGCAGGTGTGCAGTGTGTGCTCAGACCCCAGCAGTTGGTTCAGTGCTCTGTTCCTGCCGCTTTCAGTTCTTCATAATGATTGAACAAGAGACCTTGCATTTTCGTATTGCTCTGAATTCTAAAAATGATGTAAGCAGCTCTGGGGAGAAGCCTGTGTGTGTTTGTGTGTGTGTGTGTGTGTGTGTGTGTGTGTGCACGCACACATGTGAGTGTGTTGCTGTGTGTGTGCACATGCCTGCCTACATGCACACCTGTGTATGTGTGTGTGTTTAGCCAGGGGGAGGCAGTTGATGGTGAGTGATGAGTAGAGCAGGAATGGTCCAATTTGAAACCTGGGAATAGACAATAATAAGTACCATCAGTTCTCGTTTTTTGCAGTCTTGTGTTCAATAAAGTTGCCGCCAACACTGAATTAGTGAATACTGAGCCATTGCTCTTAGGGGTTAGGTTTCTGTGAGCCTCTGATCACAACATTTTCTTCTACTTATCAATATACAACCTACTTTTTTTTAAGTTTTTTAAAAATTAAAGTTTATTTTTTCATGGACCATTTTTAAAGCCTTTATTGAATTTGTTACAATACTGCTTCTGTTTTATGTTTTGGGTTTTGGCCCCAAGGCATGTGGGATCTTAGCTCCATGACCAGGGATCGAACCCACACCCCCTGCATTGGAAGGCGAAGTCTTAACCATTGGACCGCCAGGGAAGTCCCTACAACCTACTTTTATAGGTTTGTTTGAAGACACCTTATTTAATATATGTTGTTGATTCATTAACGTCAAACTCACAGCCAACAGCACTGAAACTCAAGGCTGAACAAAGCTTATAGGCACATAAAGGCACATGACAGCTTTTTTGCACTTAGGAACACTTGTCTAGTGAGCACCTTAGCACGATGCTTGGGGACATTTTTACACAGTGAAATCATCCACCAAAAAGCACCAAAATGTGAAAACATGGCACTTAACACACTGTGAAAAGGACACTTGTTTACAGCATGAGAGGAAACAGGAAGGCAGAGCACCACCTTGTTTGACCTCAGCTGGGCACATGCCTGTCCAGTGACTCGAATTTTTCACCACCCTGCACAGGTCCACAAAAGCCTGCGAAAATGCCCCAACTTTTGGTCTGGAGTTACAAATAAATTTTAATGAGTAGGAAAATTTGCAAATTCACAATCCACAAATAAGGAAGACCGAATGTACAGTATATTCAACTAGGGTGAGGAGCCTATGATGCAGTTTTTGCTCCATCACTGCTGTGTGACATCCAGCAAGTTACTTATCCTCTCCGTTGGCTTCCTCCTCTCCATCTGCTGAATTGCTGTTCAACCTTCAAGACACATGAACCACCACTTCCTCCATGAGGATTTTCCAGTGACCTCAGTTGAAAATGAATTGTTTCTTTTTTTCCCTCCCTGAGTCACCTCTCTTTCATGGACACCTGCCACCTGTCAGTCACTGTGCCTCAGATGGTGGCCGTGTTGCTGGAGCACAGGGAAGCGTTATCCTGCTCTCACTGTGTTGCTTGTTTCTTGCTCTTCACCTTCTTTGGTTCCATTGCCTGCTACTTCTTGGCCATCGTGGCCTATGACAGCTGTGTGGCTGTGTGCCAACCACTGTTGTATGTCACCATTGTGATACAGAAGGTTCTTTTGGTTTTGTGACGGGCTTACGTTGATGGTGTCTTCGGTGCCTTGGTGATGAATTGTTTCCTTCTCCCAAGTATTCGTCATCATTTTGCCTGTTCTGCCACTGTGATGCTGATGTAATTGTGCCTCATTACAATTCATTGTTGATCTTCTGTCATTCCAATAAGTAGGTCCTAAAATCTGTCAGGACATGGACTACATCTTATTCGCCTTTACATCCACAACGGTGCTGAGCCCATTTTGTCTTAGCACAGGTGATGAATAGGAATTTATTAACTTGAAATGGGAACAATAAGTTTGGCCTTATCTATCATCACTATTTTTTTATTGTGGTAAAATGCACATAGCATAAAATTTACCATTAGTGACGTTTATTACATTTACACTGCTGTGCAACATCACGGAATATTTCATCACTACAAAAAGAAACTCTGTCCCCATCAAGTAGTCACTCCCCATTCTCCCCTTCCTTTAGGTCCTGGCAAGCACTTAATCTGTTTTCTCTCTCTATGGGTTTGCCTCTTCTGGGCATTTTGTATAAATTGAATCATATAATATGTGGCCTTGGTATCTGGCTTCTTTCACGTAACATGATGTTTTGGGGTTCATCCATGTTGTAGCATATATCAATTTTTCATTTCTTTTTATGGCTGCATATTATTCCATTGTGTGAATATACCACATTTTGTTTATTTCATTCATCAGTTGATGGGCATTTGGGTTGCTTCTACCTTTTGTCTTTTTTGAACAGTCTGCCATAATGTTTTAATAATAAGACTCAATATAGAAGCATTAGTGATAATTAATATTTTTGTTACATAGATGGACTGCCTATTTACTTGTGCCCACCCCCATCCCCACTAGACTGTAAGGTCCTGAGGGCAGGGACTTCGCCTTGTTCCCTGTGGGTTCCCCAGGCCCTTGGCTAATTCTGGCACAGAGTATATACTCAATAAATCTGTTGACAGATGAATGATTTTCACTTAGAGGACTGACTGCCCAGTCACAATAGATACAAGACAAAGCAAAAATTACTCTTGTAAAATCAGAATATTAGACCTTGAAGAAGGGACCATCTGCTCCAAGACTGTCATTTAATATTCCTGGCACCATCACCTTCTAGCTGCGTGACCTTGGATGAGTTTCTTAAAGTATCTGTTAATCAGATTCCTTACCTATAAAATAGAGGCAGTAACATGACCTACCTCATAAAGTTGTTTTGATGCTTAAATGACTTAATACAGCTTCAGGGCTGATTATTAGGAATGAGAAATTAAGATCAAAAAGGGTGGGCAAAATACTCAAGATTACACAGCAGCTTAGAGGCAGAGCTGGGACCAGGACCCACAGCTTAGCTTCCCCTTCTCCCCATGTCATTTGAAGGCTACTCAGAACCAGATGGGGAACAGACCTTTCCTCTGCAATGAGATCGGTACTTCCTCTACAGTCACATTCTCTGGGGCAGAGCTCTCCTTCCTCAGACAGGTGGCCTTCAAGTTCTGGGTTTTGTGCCTCCTTCCACATTCCAGTCTAACCTCATGTCTGCCTCAGGAAGGAGAAAGATTCTGAGTGTCCACCACTCAAAACAATTTTCCCTGAAGTATGTTCCTCAGAATATTCACTTCTATCTAGGGTAATATCTAGGTTGGAAAAAAAAGAAGATTCCTTAGCCAAATACATTTGAGAAATAGGACATCTCTTGGAAAGAAACAATGCAGGGCTTCCCTGGTGGCACAGTGGTTAAGAATCCGCCTGCCAGTGCAGGGGACACAGGTTCGAGCCCTGGTCCGGAAAGATCCCAGATGTCGTGGAGCAGCTAAGCCTGTGTGCCACAACTACTGAGCCTGCGCTCTAGAGCCTGTGAGCCACAACTGCTGAGCCCGTGCGCCTAGAGCTCGTGCTCCACAACAAGAGAAGCCGCCTCAATGAGAAGCCCATGCACCGCAAAGAGTAGGCCCTGCTCGCCGCAACTAGAGAAAGCCTGCACGCAGCAACAGACCCAACGCAGCCAAAAATAAAAATAAATTCTAAAGAGACGATGCAAATTAGTATATAAAGGCTACTAAGAAGTTTTCATCTAGATACCTGCTTGCCCAGCAGTTCCAGAGCGTAATGAGATACGAAATCTTTTCTCAGCACAATAACCGTGTTTGGAATGTCATGAAACACATTTTGGAAAACACTGGCCTCAATTGTTACCCTTGGCATCAAATGGAAGGGTCATATCTTCATTCAAGCTCTATGAGAGAGCAGGTTTTGTCTAGTTTTTTCACTGCTCGGACAGTACCTGGCACACACTAGAGATTAAACGGTTATTTGTTGAAGAAATGAATATATGTTTATGGAAATAACAACTTGGAAGTTGTGATCGAAGCACCATCCATTGGTAGAAGAAGCCAACACATCAGCTGCTGGGTCTTCAGTCTAGTTGTCTCCAAAGAAAAAGTCCCCATGGAGCAGGCCCTGCCACAAGAAGAAGGCTCCCATCCACCTAGTACTGGTCTCTTGCCTTCCAAGGTGGCGAGTCCCTGTCAAAGTAGACCAAGAATGCGCCCTGGGCCACCGCCACCTGGTTCACTAGACTCCCTGCCCCTCGTACCAGGGGTGCTGGTCTTCGTGACTTCCACACAGAATTCTGGCTCCCTTACAGACGTGACCTGAGTAAGTAGGCTCTACCTGCACCCTCAGCCAAAAACGTACTCCCCCCACCCCCCAACCCCTAGCCAGCCCTTCTGGGCTCATTGGGCAGCAGCTGAGAGCACTAGGGAAAGGAAGGCTGCTTCAACTTTTCCTGGCAAAGCGCCTTCCTTTGCAGAACATTTAGCTCAGCTAAGTGGAGACACCTGGTGTTTGTTGTTGCAACTTCAAGAACAATACATCAAAGATTCCAGGCAGAAAGTCAGGCTCCTCATAAAAATTGCATAGTCACAAAGACACTTTGAGGAGAGGAAATGCAGATGGTAGCCCATCTCACCCCTGTGAGACTTTCTTCCCTCTCAAATTTTCTACCGTGTGGGTAGTTTTTCTCCACATTCTTGCCTTTAAAACTTGGAGCAAAACACAATGGCAAGGCACCCACAATTTGTGAGGAGCCCGGAAGGAGGAGAAGTACTCTTTCCCGATTGCTTCATTTTGTCAGGTTTTAAATCGGAGTGCTAACTTTTGTGCAGTAACTGTTTGGTAATACTTAATAAGTAGCTGGTGTAGCACAGTTCCAAAAAGAGATTTTTTTAAGCCTATAACAAGGCCAAAGGAATATTAAAGTTCCGCTACGGAAGAAATATGGCCGCTGCCAAGAGCTGATTAGTCATAAAATCCACAGCATTATCATCATCCATCATTGCCTTTCTTTTCATGACTGAACTAAAAAGAGAGACATCAAAGTTTTCAAAATAAGGTTATAAAAATGCTGTATGCAAGATGAGGCCTCCAAATATTTTGATAGAACCTGAACAAAAAAATATATATATATAGAAAAATCATTGAAACAAATCACAAAACATATGTTATGTTTTGCTCTAAAAACCATGAAGTTTATCCAGAACCCTATTATGGTAACTGCTTAGCTTTTCATGCATTCCTAAATTACCATGTAATCTAAAACCTTGTTTTCAGCTGCCCTATATTGGAAAGTCCCTTAAAATAATCAGGATGATTACAGGCTGGTATTCAGAAAGAAACTTGCTTGTATTATAGTAAATGAAAGTGTTATTTATCAGGCAGTCTCCTTTAAAAAAAAAAAAAAATCTACCTCAGAAACACAATGTATTCAGGAAATACCTAAACCAAGGATTGCATTTTGGGCTCTCTACATTTTCAAACACATGGATAGTTGGTGTAAAAATATGTTCTTTTCCTGCAGGGACTTGACTGTAATTAGTGTATGCCAAAACTCTCTCACAGAGATTTCATTGTCTTATCTACTTACATCATCTTAATGCGATTTTATTTTACTTTGTCAAAGTCATATTAATGTAAATGTGTTCTTGATAGCAAACAGAGTTCTTCTTTATGCAAAACAGGATTCAGCTGACTCTAATAAAACAGCTTGCAGTCTATTAGGCTATAACAGTAATGTGCTTATTTTGTTTCTCAAATCAAGACTGTGTCAGAAAGCTATAGACAGAGATTTGTCTTGTTTTTCACAATAATTGCTAGGGTGGGGTTACATTATGATCTTTAAATGAATAGTATCGCTTAGAACAAACACTTCATATATCTTTTATCTTCCCTTGCATACAGTTCTGAGTTTTCTTTGAAAATGCTGTGCTACTTTTCCACATAAGTCATCAGAATGTTTCCAAAGAATTTTAACTGCCAGATTAATTATATCTTGCAAACAAAGATAGATTGCTTACATTCTTTATTCAGAATTCCTGCCAGTATGGAGCAACTGGCAACAAATTAATTTCTTTTGCAACCATGCAAAATGTTTTGCTATGAAAAGCTCTGGAAGGTAAATGGATCCTTCAAAAAAAAAAATCAGATTGCTCCTTCTGAAAGGCTAATCTGTAAGCAAGAACAGAGGATTAAATGAACTTGACTGCTCCCCCCACCCCTTTTTTTTTTAGCATCTATGTTATAGCCTTCCCTTAATGTCTTCAGTTAATTAAGTATTGCCGTGACCTGGTGGCAATTTTTGAAATCCAGGGAATTTTTCCCCCTTTAAATTCCGCCTCCCCCACAGAGCAGAATATAATCTGTTTCCAGTCAGTCTGTTTATGTCAGCTGTGTCTCTACTACAAGCCTCTAAAATGTTTTAATAAATTTATCAACCAAAAAATATTACAAACATTTCATTTCCTTTGATTCAGGCACACATACACACCAAAAAAAAACAGTCTCTGCCTTCATTGCAAATTCTTGCTGGTATGAATCATTCTAAGTAATATTTGCTTTAACTTTCGTGTGGTTCTACAAACAACCTTTATATGGCTGGACTTCAAAGCTAGGAGAAATAAAGGTTAGAAATGTGATAGGAGTAATCTATTATTAGGCATGAAACATTAAACCGCTTTTAGCTATAAGTCTTAAAACCTGAATAATCTAGGTTTTTAATGTAGTGCATATTTATTGTGCTTTCACTTACACAGGCATATATCACGGAGGAGTGTTTGGAAGAGAAATATTTTCCATTGCACTTTGTGCCACAATTTGGTTTAATTTTTCCTAATATTTAATTTAGAAAAACGGTAATATTATAACAGGGTTCTCATGTTTCCTGGCCAAAATGCTTGGTGCCCCTCACAGAGTAAAATTAATCTGTTACCAGCCTGCTGACCTGCAAGTCAGGTTTCAGTAAAGTAGGCACTGAGCAGGGAGGGCAGAGGAAGGGGGTGAGTTAGGGTGCGTAAGGAGATAAGATCTCTTTCTCTGACTTGGAGGGAAAAAAAAAAAATGCTTAGAGGAATGTCTCAACCCACCCATGCCATCAAATGACAGAAAATAAGCTGAACGTGTATTTGAGCCGAGGAGTGTTTGAAAACATTTATTAGCTCCATCCATAACGACATCCACTGCAGGAATGTTAATTGTTAAAATCTGTACTGCAGTGATTTCTTTAAGCAGGGGGGCTGCATGAGTGGAAATTCAGCTCCTTGTTTCTCTTTTTTCTCCACATATATTTGCACTTAAAAAAAAAAACAACTAATGTTATGAAATAAGTCAGATGTCAGATGCAGAGCTTTGTAGCACAAGGGAATGCAAAACAGTGTTAAGGATATATGCAAAAGTAGGAACAAAAAACCAACATTGGTAACATTTTGTTCTTGATTAAATTTGTGCTCCTAATACAGTAGATTAAAAATAAGTCCCACAAAAAAAAAAATAAAAAAAATAAGTCCCACTGTTAAACACATTAGTGTTCAGTCACTGCTGACGCGCCAGGAAAGCAGCTATCACTCTGGACCTGGCCTGACTCTCTCTGTAGCCTTGAGGGGACAGAGGAAATCTGACCCCCTGGGAAACCTGAGCCCCCAAGTCCATCAATGACCCTGCATTTTGGAGATTCCTCATTTTCATCTACTGATTATATCCCAGAACTGTCTTAACATCTTCTCACACTGTGTCAAAACTGGCGTCTCTCAGCAAAGCTGAAAGACAATATTGGCTTAACAAGATGGAGAAAAAAATTGCTAATAGCCAGCCACCATCAAGGCACTCTTTGAAGAAAATTAAAGTTGTTGTCTATTGGACAGTTATTTGTGAAACTTGTGTCCTTTAAGAAGATTGGTGTAAGCCCCTGGTCCCACTCCCCAGGCATTTTATGAGCCAAAATGGGACTAAAGATGGGATCATATCCCAAAATACCTGAACTGGAAGACACTCCAGCCGTCATAACCAACTCTGTTCTGGTGTGGACGATGCCAGCAAGGTTAAAGACAACATCACAACAGGAGACCTGAGCTAGCTGGATGCAGAACCCAAGCTTTGGTTTCCCCAACCCTGTCCATCGTGCGATACCACACTGCTCATTCAGTTTGTTCAAAAAAGAGACTGAAATTAAACCCATGGGTAAGAGAAATAATAACATTTCTTCAGGTGATTGTAGTAATGGGTCTTCACCTAATCTGTGTGTTATTACACTTGTATGACTTCTTTGAATACGTGTGTTTTTGTTTTAACAAAAATACCAACTCTTCAATTCTAACTCCCTCCACCCCCTCCCCGCCCCCGCCATGAATCCTCCCCTGTCAGCTTGCCCTGCTCCCTGTCATGTGCACGTTTTTATGGTCTTTGGTCAATCTGGTTTAATAGGTTACCTGTTGCTGACACTCTCACTTCACGTGGAGGTGGAGCTGTCTGCTGTGACTTGCTTTGTGGAAGTAGAAGGGTATGAGGCTGTGACATTTGTAAATCTAGGAAGTAATAGCTCCCCCAAAGCAATGCAGAGAACTGCAGATATTGCCAGGAAAGGAGAATGGTTAATTGAAACTATTTGGGGCATGCAGTATTGAACAAGGGGGGATGGCTTCTGAGCAACACATACCTCAACGCGGCTTGCCAACGACCCGCACACTTTTAATTTGCTGTACAAATTTAGTTTACAATAAAGTGTAAATATCAAACACCGGTCCTGGAGCGCATTAAACATTAACTAACTGAGACCTTAAAGACTTGAGTAGAACATTAAAATTAAAGGAGAAAGATAGGCCAGGCAACTCTGGGAAATTAGGTTAAGACTCTAAAAGAGAATGTTTGTTGGCTGGGTAAAAATAAAGGAAAAACTATTTTAAGATTGGTAACCATTTGTCTCCGTAGACAGGCTATTTCCCCCCCCTGAGATTATATTTTTTAAATCAAGCAAATTTACCAAGGCAATTTGATTTTCTGATTGTTCTCCAGGATGCAATGTATTACCACCCAAATGAGCCCTGAAGGGCGGGGGTGGGGCATTTCCATTGCTGTTCCCAGACCTATGATCCTTAGATGGAACTGTGCCTTTTATCCATTTTGTGTGTTTGTGTATATTCCATTTTGCTTAGCCTGAGGCTCAACCCCATAAAGGTTCAATAAATTTTTGTTGGGCCACAAAATGAAAATGCCCTCTAAGGAGATAAGGATGGCTCCCAGGTTTACCCATTCAGATTTGTCGGATAAAGCTTACTAAAACCCAGCATGAGTGTGGACGTACTCCCTTCTCAACAAGAGCAATAAGCCCTTCCTTTGAAACAGTAAGATTCAGGGAAAGGAAAATAATACCGTATTCAAGTACTTGTTCTCTAAGTATCCTTTGCCCCAGGGGGGTTCACAAAGTAAATTCCTGCAAGGTAAGAATGTTTTCTCTCAGGAGAAAGTTTGGTACGTTGCTTTTCTTTTTAATATCTACTAAGTGTCTAGGATATCGTAGGTGACAGCTCTCAATAATCCCATGTAAGTAATGGGGAGGCTGAGTGGTAAAAATGAGTTAAACCACTACTAGACCAAGAGTTAACTCCTAAGACAATTTAAATGTGGCTGCCTATCTTTAAAACATCCAGTCGTGATAGAACGAACACAAGAACCCTTAGAAGCCCTGTCTTCTTTTGGGTTGCCTCAAAAGTAGACCCTGAGACAAGGATTTGAATGCAAGAAGCTGATTTGGGAGGCAAAAGAAACACCAAATAGGGAGAAGGAAAACAAGACAGGATGGGGAGGGCAGCTGATGCGAGATGTATTAACACGGCAGCTACAAGTCGGCACCTGGAGTTTAATCTCCATGGAAAAAGCTCTGGGAGTTCTGCCAGTGTAGAACACCCATCTCAGAATTATCCCACCAGAGAGATGGAGCTGGGGTATTTATACACCAGCTGCCATCAGTCTTTGGATGAGGTTGTTCCTGAGAGGCATTAATTCCAGGGCACTTGCAGCTGACTACGTAGGCAGGCAAAGCAGGTTTTGGTGGCCAAAGGAAGCTCTCAAGCAAAAAAAAAATGCAGAAGCTGGGAATTGGAAAGCAGGCCGACATGCTCTAATGTCATCAGAGTGAGGGACTATGGACAGGACCCTAAGAGGCCCCTTTGGTGGAATGTCTAAATATTCAGCAATAACGTCTGAGAAGTTTAACTGCAGTTCTTTGTTGTGTCCAGTATAGTGGCTAACATCATAGGGGCTTAATCAGTATTTGTTGAATGAAGAAAGGAAGGACAGAGTAAGACATCAGTTAGTGAATTTTTTTTAAAGCTCCGCATATATGGTTTTTGCACTATTTAACACTGAAGAGTTTAAACTTCTTTGGAAGCTATACAATATGGGCTCAGGCTTGGTATCAGACAGATAAAAGTTTAAATGTCACTTCTGTCACTTTCTAATTGTAAAAGCTTGAGCAAATTACTCCTCTGAGTCTCCATTGCTCCATTTATGAAATGCCTATTTCATAGTATTAAATGATATAAAACTGGAGAAGTAAGTGATAGAAGGCTGGGTACAGTAATTGACACATGGTAAGTACTCAGTGCTACTATAATGAGTCAGTTCTCTGACTTCAAATCCCACTTGTGCCACCAACTATTCATAGACCTTCAAGCAAGTCATTTAGCCTCCCTGGTGCAGCACTTCCCCATCTTGAAAGTGGAGACAAAAATTTCCTGCTGCTCATTCCCCAGAGAGTGAGGTCCTAAGAGGATATTATAAGAGGACTGTCTTACTTACTGAGCCCTTTACTGTTTACACAGCCTTTTTATGTATGTCATCTCATTTATGAGCAGGAAAGGATTTTGAAATTACAAATCATCCTTCTAGCTCAGGGGAGTGCCTCTCCATTTATCCAAATGCCCCCAAATCTGATTTATGTTTGGATTAGGTTGTAGATTATGAAACGGTCTGGAGACTTATAGGAGCTACACGTAGAGGAAATTGGATTTGACTCATCAGTGCTTGGCCGAGCAGTCAGGGTGGGCATGAGAGTGTCCAGCAGGGACATGCCCAAGTGCATCTTGTAGACTCATGTTCAGGGTGGCGTGTCTATAAAGATTCTAGATGAACCAAGAGTAGAATTTATCCTGGAACCGTTGAACCAATGAAGTCATGTAGCCAGGGATCAGAGTGGGCCTGTCTAGAAAGAGCAGGCAAGGGGAGTCTCCTGCACACCACACCAGGAGACAGGTGCCTAAAACTTAGCCTGGGGATGACTCCGTCAGCATGTCTGAGCACTAATTATGTGCCAGGGATGATAGCAGATACAAAGATGAGTGCCCTTTTATTATCCCTGCTTCACAGTTGATGAAACTGAGACTTTGATATTTGCCCATGTTATGGAAAACTGTAGCCCAGGTCTCCTGGTGCCAAAGAGAGGGTTTTAAACCGCTGTATAAAACTGACTTTCTGTGACATCATAATATTTTGATACCATTCAAAATATAACTATAATAGAGAAAAGCAAAATAAAATCCAATTGGTAATATGTATTTTTTAACTTTTAGTATCCTGAGGAGAAATATTTTACAACAAAGCATTGACAGTCACTGGACTGAGCATCTGAATCATGAACATACTTTACAAGAGAAGACCAAGTCATGACTACCACTCTCCACTGCTCTCTTACCTTGTGGTATTGCTAAGCCTTCCACAAGAATTCGGCCAAATCAACAAGAATAAATTTAAGTAGTTAGTCCTATTTGTGATTAGTTCCCTTCATTGCATCTCAGTGAGCTCACCTGAAGAGAATCTAAGAATAAAATAATAATTGCTAGTATACTGTTCATTTACTGAGCACTTACTCTGTGCCAGGCACTGGGCTAAACGCCTCATCTAGGTCATATCCTCTATTCCTCAGCATCCTTCTAGGTTATGTGCCATTAGCTTCCCCTTTTACAGATGTGAAAACTGAAGCTCAGAGAGGTTGAAGAGCTTTTCCAAGGTCAAGTGAAACCTAGTAAGTGGAAGAACGATTCAAATCCTGACTGCCTGAGTCTAGGACTGATACATTCATCCCCAGTGCTGTGCTATCTCTGGAGTTTTGAATCCTGGTGATGAAAAAGTATCCATTTTCATTTAGACATTCTCTATTACATAGGACAGATATGGGCTTTTAAGTATTGTAAACAACTTTTTTTTCTAAATGTACTTGAGCAAACTTAGTTCCTGGGAATTCTTGAGAACAGAGTTTAAGTTCCAAAACAAGACATATCTTCCCCAAATGAGCCTGTCATGATGTAATTGTATTTAAAAAGTAGGATATACAATTGCATACAATATATGATCCCAGTTTCATAAATATTTTTTAAAACTTTTAGTAAATACATGTTTATAATACTTTCAAAAAACATTGTATTTTATATACAAGGTTATAATCCTGAACTGTTACTTAACCTTACTTTAGGAGTATACAATCTCTATGATATTCAACATGGGAAAAAATTCTAAGAAGGAATACATTAAAAGCCAAAATGTGGTCTCTATTTTTTCTTATCTAAAAACAAATGTTACATGTATTATCAGGAAAAAATGAACATTAATATTTGCTCATTTCACCATGTATCAGGGACGAGACTGGGTTTTTTACATCTATTACGTCTCAACTAATACCTACCACAAGCTTGTGTGTACCTTTCGTTTTGTCCATTTTATTAATAAGGAAGCAAGTTTCAGAGAAATTAAGTGGCTGTTCCACAGTTATTCAGCTGAAAAGTGGCAGAAGTATGATTTCAACACTTTCTTGCTCCGGGCTGAGAGCTCTTTGTGACACAGCGCAACCCATTGTACAAACTATTTATTTGGCATCCATACATGTCTCTGTGACACAGTCGTTTCCCGAGATATTAATTTATGGATGTTCCTGATTTTCCAGGGGACTAGAAGAAGAAAGGTATTTTCCCCTCCCTAAATCAAAACTGTGGAGCCTTCCCACAATGGGCGACATTCCTAGGGCAGAGGTATCTATAAGTGGGGAAGACCTGGGCTTGCAGGAGGAGGGAAGAGGTGCTGGGATCCAGAGAGGCTGTCCACCAGGTCCCCAACCCAGATGTTATGCCCAAAGGTCTTGCTGCCTCAGCTTAGCACATGGTAAGTGAGGTTGCCCATCTTTGAAATAAGGAATCCTAGGATGACTTAGAGTATAACTTGAAAACCTCCAACCTAAAGAATTAAATTATTGAACTTTCTCCTTATTTGTGAGGTCAGGGCTCAGACTTAGCAGTAAGCAGTTTACTCAAACATGGCACAAATCCCGCTTCACCAAGGTCTCTGAGGCATTAAACTCATTGACACCATGCCAGGGAATTCACCCTGTTGTCAGGGACAGGACAAGATGCAAAATGCCGTAAGTGTTCCAACAGTCCACTCCTTGCATTTCTTTCAAAAACTTCTCCTGGGGCGATAGGGCTGCCAGGGGAATGGCAGGAGTTGACTACAGTTCCATTTCATGGAACCTGTGGGCATGTAGGGCCCCTACCCCATTTTAACAGAAGCCGTCTTTCAGTTCTCTCAGCTACCCTTCTCGCTGTGTCCTTTAGCACAGGTTCCACTTCAATCACCAGCAGTAAATAGAAAAGGCATGAAAGCCCCCCCACCCCACCAAAAAAAGTCGTCTTTTCATTTTAAGCATCGAGATTTCATTGCTTTGTGCTGTGGCTAATATCAGACCACAAAGTGGCAGGGCAGTTCCCCAAGCCCATTCTGCTTCCAAGCTCATTAAACTTTGGAATGGGGTTTGTCCTTTGTGTGTGCATGTGTTTTAAAGCTGTTTTATGACACATTGTCAGGAACTCAGGTATCGGGCCTCTTTAACTCCAGCTTTCAGCAGCTGCCTTTGCACTTCCCTTTCACATAATTAAACACCCTATGGTACTTAACAGAGTAATAAGTAGCACATCAATAAAGCAATAAATAATTGTATTCAGAAAAACTTCAGAGCCATCATCCATTAAGCGGCAGCTGTGAGCAATAGTTTTGATTAATCAATAAGGTTATAGAATAGGAAAGCAAAAGTCGGTTGAGGCCGGGAAAGCATCAGCCAGACTTCGCAGCCAAGGAGGACTCTTTATCTCCGCAGCAACTTGCAGGGAGAGTATCAGTTGGCAGCACTAGGCCAGAGAGGAACTGCAGCCGCAGGGAGCCCCACTTCCAGAAACTAGTTTAAAATGCTAGTTAAAAACAAAGGAGCGGGACAATTCGGCTCTAGGGCCGGAGGGCTGCCTACTGAGAATATGGAGTGACGGCCCCATAAAAGCAAAATGTTTCAACTTCAGAAAACAAATACTGAACTGAGCTGAGAAGCCAGGAGGAGGATGGTGAGGGGCCTGCGACGCCATCCGTGTGTGCACAGTACACTTCTCAGTGTCCAGGGGACGAGGCCACTCAGCCTCCTGCCAAGAGGGAGACCCTGTAGGAGTGTTGTTATTGGACCATGGCTCCGAGGGCCGCGGCCGAGACGGGGCAGAGGAGATTATGTGGATGACGGTACTTTTAGTCCTGAGAATCACCTGTGGAGTCTTGTTTTGTAATCGCCTGCCTGCGTCCTATGCCTGCACAGAGGAATCTGAATTTCTGAAGGTGAGGCTCAGGTACCTGTATTTTTAACGTACCCCCCAGGTGGCTGCCGATGTGGAGACCCCTGTGGACCTGGTGGGCTAGGCTAGCCTTGCCACGTGGGCCACGGGGCTGCTGAGGCCCTGAGCTCGCGATGTGAAACAGCTCTCTGGCATTCTAGTTTTGTAGCTAAGCCACGAGCTTATTCCTTTGCAACTGTAGTCTCTAGACGGCAAATGGGCCCGAGGTGCACAAAGTCTCGGAGGCTTCTGGCCAGGCCTCTGGGATGTAACGTGTGCCCCCAGAGAGTCTGATGAAACTAGCCTAGTATCCGTCACATTAGAAGTGTTCTTCCATGCCACAAAATGCAGAGGACCTACTGTGTGCCAGGCACTGTTGTAAACACTGAGGATTCTTCAGGGATGAAAAGGAACGAAATTCCCTGCTCTCGGGGAGCTTTGTCCTAGTGGTGCCTCAGAGATTTTCCAGGTGTCTCAGTGCATGCGAGGGTGAGGACTGAGACAGGGGAGCCTTGCACACCCCAGCTCTCTTTTAACAGCACAGCCATGCTATTATTATAGAAATGTTAAAGCACATGTGAAAGTGGAGAGAGTAGTATAATGAACCCCCATATACCTCTCACCTTGCTTCAACAATTGTCAATTCATGGCCAGTTTTCTTTCATACTCACTTTCACCCTCATCGCCCAGATAATTTTGAAGCAAATCCCAGACAACATATCATTTCATGGGTAAATATTGTCAGCGGGTGTCTCTAAGATGCAGATAGTCTTTTTAAAAAATAACAACATACCATGATCCTACCTAAAAAGCTACCATTAATTTTGTAATATCATTAAATTTACAGTCAGTGTTGGCATTCCCCCAACTGTCTCATATTTTTAAGTGTATTCATTCAAATCAGGATCAAAATAAGGTCCATATATTGAAATTAGTTGATATGTCGCTTCAGTGTCTTTTGCTCTAAAGCATCATTTCCTTTCTCCCTCTCCCTCTTCATCTCCTTTTGGTCTTGAAATTTGCTGCAGTGACCATGGCTTTTATTCTATACAGTCTGGATTTTGCTGATTGCATTCCCCACGGTATCATTTTACATGTTCCTCCTCTGTCTCCTGTGTTTCCTGTAATGTGGTCACTATAGTGAGAGTTTTGTTCAGAGTTAGTTTTGATTTTTTTGGCAAGAGTATTTCAGAGGTTTATCGGGAGGTGTTTAATATCTGGTTGATATTGAGCTCTTTGTGATGTTAGCAGCCATGCATGGTCATTGCCTCGATCACTATTTCATTAGGGGTTCATGAAAGATTTGTGAACCGCTAAGAGAATTCATCAGAATCATTGCGTTAGATTCCTTATTCAGTTGGTAATATTCTAATCTTGATAACTTTGTCAGCTGAACCCTTCTCATCAGTTTTCTGGTTACCCTGAGGTACAGGAGAGGCAGGATGAATGATTGATTTCTTTATCAGTTTTCAAAATTAGTTGGTTTCTTTGCACCAATCAAAACTTTTTTTTTAACAAAAACTAGATCCTTACTCTATCTACAATTTCCCCTTCTTTGCCTTTAATATTTATTTATTTATTTGTTTGTTTGTTTGTTTGTTTGTTTTTGGCTGTGTTGGGTCTTCGTTTCTGTGCGAGGGCTTTCTCTAGTTGTGGCGCGCGGGGGCTGCTCTTCATCACGGTGCGCGGGCCTCTCACTGTTGCGGCCTCTCGTTGCGGAGCACGGGCTGCAGACGCGCAGGCTCAGTAGTTGTGGCGAGCGGGCCTAGTTGCTCCACGGCATGTGGGATCTTCCCAGACCAGGGCTTGAACCCGTGTCCCCTGCATTGACAGGCAGATTCTCAACCACTGCGCCACTAGGGAAGCCCCCCAATCAAAACTTTTTTTTTTTTTTTTGCGGTACGTGGGCCTCTCACTGTTGTGGGCTGTCCCGTTGCAGAGCACAGGCTCCGGACGCACAGGCCCAGCGGCCACGGCTCACGGGCCCAGCCGCTCCGCGGCACGCGGGATCCTCCCGGACCGGGGCACAAACCCGCATCCCCTGCACCAGCAGGCGGACTCTCAACCACTGCGCCACCAGAGAAGCCCCAATCAAAACTTTTTAAAGTATATTTATAAACCCGTGGATTCGAACAATTTGATGCGTTTTAATTCATTGCAGTTAATGTCCTTCTTGATTCTCACATTTTCACATCTTTGTCCAGTGGGAACTGACTCAGATTGGCTCCTGGACATTTGTAGTCTTTGATAAATTTTCTCTAGTATGTCAAGATGTCCTAGGTGCTTCTTTTCTGCCCCAGATCTGGAACTAACCAGTTTTCCAGAGAACTCTCGTTTATTTTTGGTGAGCAATAGTATTCAAAGACCACATTCTGCAGCCCCACTTCATTGCTTTTATTGAGCTTTGGCATGAGAGTTCCTTTGAATAAGAGGTTTTGCTACTTAAACATTTCTTTGAAAGTCACTTGTCTTTGGAAGAAAAAATTCATAAAGGGTTAATATGGAACATAGAATGAGTTCCTAAAAAGTAATTCAAAATACAAATAATAGAAATATGAGCAAAATATTTGAATAGGCAATTAGAAGAAAAGAAGATACAGACGTACAATAAACACAGAAAAGTGTTCAACCTTCTAGCTGTCAGAGAATTACAAACTAAATCGCTAACGAGGTACTGGTTTTCAGCCTTCAATTCAGCAAAAATGTAAAAATCTGAGAGTTACTGTTTAAGTGGTGCCAGAGGTAGCAAAAATAGATGCTCTCACATACTGGTATTGAGCATTTAACTGACCCAGCTCCTTTTGGAAAGTAAAGTTTTTAATGTGCAAAGCCTTTGACTTCATAATTCCTTTTTTAGGAACCAGAATACAGAAATGAAAGCATACGTATCATACACATGGATTTTTGTTGCAGCAATGTTTACAACAGAATTTTTATAAATAAACACATGTCCACTAGTAAGGCACTGGTTGAAATGAGAGAGAGAGAAGAGGGACAGCTCAGAAAAGATGCACTGCAAAATGTGGAGACGTTATTTTTGGTAAGTGGAATGGAAACATCGTTTTTAATTTCATATTATTGTTAATAGAAAGTGGTGACAGTAGAAAGTGGTGACAATATGAGTAGTTTTAACTCTTTTTTGGTTTTCAATATAACCCCCCCCAAAAAAAAACCCTACGTTATTAGCACCAGTTGAGACAATATCGTTTATCAAAGAGCTTGACATGAATTAATCAAATTCCTTCTTCATAAACTCATTACAGGTACTTATGGGAAAGCGTCACGCTCGAGGGTAATTTTTACTCACTTTCACCTTGGCATTTGCACCCTTATTTAACTTCTATGCCCTCAAAGCCTCTGTGATGATGGTAAGATGAGCAGTTCCTCAAGGCACCCCTTTCCTTGCACTGAGGTACCTTTCTGTACCATGGCTTCTTTCTGCTCAGGTCTCTGGGAACCCATTCCTGACAAAATTGTTGCCTCTCAAAACTGCGGGAGCTTCCGAGGATGGGGTGCTGCGTGGTGTTGCGAAACTGTAAATCCGTAAATCGTTGCTGGTTTCCTGGGACTCTCCCCGTGACACACTGCTGCCGATCCCCATGGACCAGTCAAATGAGGTTCTTACCAAGGTGTTGCAGAAATTGTTAAGAAGAATGTAAAACATAATCAGAAGCGTAGGAAGGGCTAGTGGCTGGCGTTAAGTTTAATGCTCTCCATTAGGCGCATGATAGCCTGCCTCCCGCTTCCCCTCTAAGTCCTGTAAATTTTCTGCAGGACAAGGTGGATATGTGGTTCCTCATCCTCCTTGAATGTGTACAGAGCCCTTGATCGTCCCATATGAGGCCAATCTAGCCCGACCCCCCAAGGACATGGATGAGGACCACAGTGTCAGTACAGAGAATTAAACACTGTACTGCAGGTTAAGCCGCTTCCTTAAGTCCCCTTACGTTCGCAAATGTTGACATTCCTACCGATATTTGATCTCTTCCTTCTTGCCATTCCTAGGTCAGTAAATCCTCAGATATTTCCCTTTTGCCTTATCATTAGTGTCATCATCTCATTGCCAGTCACCTCTGAGTTCCAAACCCCAGTCCGTTTATAGAATACCAGCCACTCGCAAAATCAGACATTTGTCTAATGCCATTCCAATTCTTTTCACAAGACTGCACAAGTTGCCTCCAACTCTTAAAGGCCGTGTAAGTCATTCCTTTGAATTTACTGGAGCACCTACTGTGTTCCAGGTGCTGTCTCTGTCCAAGCTCTCGAGTCTTGTAGGGCATTGGGGCGTTTGGGATGTGGAAGGAACTCAATTGCAAGCTGGTTCAGCCCCTTATGAAAAGCCTGAAGAAGCAGTTAGGTGGCCCTGACTTGCAGCACATTGTAAAGCTCATATCCAAGATCAGAGCGTAGTGGACAGGGCTAGAACCACACTAAAATGTGGTTCTCCTGACTCGGTCTATACACATACTTTACTCCACCATGTAAATTCAGCTTCCTCTCTAGCCTTTTCTTGTATTTAAACATTTTTAGGTTTTCTCTGTCCTTTTGGTTCAGACTCACTTCCAATATTTCCTTCCTTCCTATAAGCGTTCCCCAATACCATTTTTTTCCCAGCAAAACTCTTCAGGGTCTTTATTCCTTTTATGATGATATGGCTGAGGGTGATGCTAAACAACAGAAAAAACTGTGATTTCTGGGGATGCTTTCCCCTTTGCACATCTGGAAAATAGCAAATTCCTGCTTATCCTTCAATACGCTACTCAAGTGTTATGTCTCCTTTTAGCTTTCCCTGCCATACCTGTCATCCTTTGCTGGGCAGAGTTATTTTCCTTCATTTGTGCTACAGTTATTTTTAACATGTTGGTCTCTCCTGCTAGACTAAGAACTCTCTGAGCAAGTGACCACATCTCATTCCATTAGCACCCCTGGGACCCAGTACAGCGTTTGGCTTATGAGAAGCACTTGGTAAATGCTTGTAGAAAGAAAATAAAATCGATACCTACTATCTCTCCTAATGAACTTTTTATTTCCCCCAATATTTATTTCCTGTCTAATTTATAATATCTCTACAGCACTGAATAGTTTCTGCTTTTAAATGCTACATGCCATCTAAATGTGGTTGGTGTTAAAACACGTATAATTATGGAGTATCTTCAGAGAATGGGGTGTTTCACATAATAAAATTTTCAGAAGCTTCTTTTCAGCAATAGTATTTCCTTATTTTAATTAATTGTTGATAACCTTTGTAAAGAGCATTGTAGACTTCCCTGCTTCCTCAAACAGAGTACAATGATTATAATGTATTGTTTTCCTGATGACTTAGGCAACCTTCTGTGTGTCAGTTATTGTTCTCTGATATCACATAATGAAGCCCTTGAGGGCCATTGAAGCAAGTAGAGCTGTTGGCCTCCACACCAGAAGGCCTGCAGGTTTCTGTGTTTCAGTGCTTGAGTCTTGTTCTAGAGCTTTATGTTCCCTTATTCAAAGTTTAATTGTCACTCTGTTACATCAGAAAGTGAGACCAGGCCTCTCCTTATTCATATTGTGCTTTCAGTAAGTCATTGTTGACTTTGATGAACTGGTTAAAAAGCAAGGGCTTTCTGACAGCTTCTTGGCACTTGTTTCTGCTCTCTAAGTAAGAAGGGCATCACTTATGTGAGAACAGCCAGTCAGCAACAGAACAGGAAAAATGTAAGTATTGGGTGCAGGGCTCATGGGATGAGAAGAGTTGGGACGTGAGAGAACAGAAACATTTTGTAGGATTCCAAGGGGGAAGAAAGACAGACCTGTCCCGTAAACTGCCCAAATGTTTTCACTCACAAAATCTCTACCTCTCCCCCTCCAACATTTCCCAATTCTTGCACCGTGGCTGGCATCACTAAGTCATCTTGTCTTTCTTTCCTATTGGAGAAAGCCTTACAGTATTTTAAGCATTGGTCTCCAGAAAGCCACTATCAGTCAGTTAAAGATGGCATTAGACTGTACACCTGTTTGACCTTCCAGAAGAAGGAAGACAAACTTCACCTACAGAAGGGAAGTTTTTCGTATAGTCAATCTAATAAATGGTTCTGCCTCAAAAAACAAAAGAACTACCATTTATTGGGTGTTTGCCATGTGCCAAGCAACGTCGCAACCATTTTATATCTCACTTAAAGTTCACAATCACTCTGTGACATAGGCAACATTATTTTCGTGCTTCACAAATGAGAAAACAAAGGCCCAAATAACTTCCAAAGGACACAGAGCTAGTAAGTATGGCACTGGGATTTGAACCTAGAGTCTGGATTACCTCAAAGTCCATGGCCTCAAACCCAATGCTATACCTCTTTTCAAGGGAGGTGCATTTCCCATCACTAAAGATGTTCAAACACAGACTGAACACCCACTTGGCAGGGATATTATAGAAGGGATTCAAGTATCATATGAAGCTAAACTAATGACCATATAAATCCCTTGCAGTTCTGACAGGCTTGTATTTCCATTTGTTCCTTGACAATTACTTATGTGAGACAAAGCCTCATGAATCCCAAATATCAGTAGACAATTTAAGAGGTATCTCTGTGTTTGTAGTTTGAAGACAATGCATAGGAGGACATTGTTAGTGATGTTTATCTAAGAGAAACCCATATTTATCGGATTCTTTTAACAAAAAAATATGATGAGCTAAAACAGGTCATTAACTGAGAGCTAGAGAGTTGAACATAATCTAAAGCTGGCTGGGTTGGGGTAGAACCACAGAAAATTACGGCTGGGTTGCAAAAGACCTTGGAATCATTAAGTGGTTGTCCAGTGTCTGCTTCACTCCTTTATGAGACAAATACTCATTCAGTGCCATTATAACAGGGATCAATGTTGGACCCTGGGGGTGCAGTAGAGGTTCAGACAGACATGACCCTGCCTCAGAGAGCTGCAGTCTGCTGGAGGCTGCCCCTTCTGTAACAGGGCAGCTCCAGGTGTGAGCTCAGGTAAGTTATGAGCCCTGGCCTCCCCTTGGAGGATCTCCCCAAAATATATCTCTTCTACACGATCATATATCATCTGCTAAAAGTCATCTGTAATATCTCCTTCAGGTCTTATTTTGGGGGGCTGAGCCCTCCCAATATGTCCACCATCTCTCTCACGTGATATGGTTTCTAGACTGCCTGCCATCCAGAAGGCCCTGCCCTGGATCCATGTCAACAAATAGATTGAGGAGACCATATTCCAATTGTGTTCTGACCAATAAAGAGAATTGCTAGGCCTGCCTTTTCCTGAAGTAGTTTTCCTACTTTTTTTTTTTTATGACCCAAGAAGAGAACAAAAAACAAAACAAAAAAACAAAAAAAATCAAAAAAAAAAACCCTAAACAACAACAACAAAACAAAACAAAAAAAGAAGAGAACAAGCAGGGTAGCAGATAACATTCCTAGTAATAAAAACTACCACCCATTAAGCACCTACCATGTGCGAGGCCCTCTGTCAAGAACTTTCCTGGCCGTAACTCCCTCATTCTCAATTATATTTCCACTTTCAATATGAGAAAAATAGTTATATAGCTAGTAAGTACTGAAACTGGGATTCAGAACTTAAAAACTTAAAGGTTTGCTATCTCCCGAGGTCAAGGTCTGCTCTGCGTCAAGTGCCATCAATCAGAGATCATACCTTCTCTGTCCTGACACTTGGAAAAAGAAAAACATCCATGATATTCATTAAGGGGGAAGTGCCTCAAACTCCCTGCAAAGCATTCCCCCCCTTCCCAAACCTCCATTTACTCAAGCAGCAAATGGGGCTTCTTCTCTTACTTATTTGCCTCACAAATATTTACTGAGTAAATACTATGGAACAGGTACCATTCTAGGTTCTGGGGATCAAGGGATTAACAGAACAGCCTAGGTTTCTACTCTCAAGTACCTACAGAGATAAATAATAAATAAATGAACATCTAGTAATGCTTTTGGGAAGTGATACATGCTCTAGAGAAGAGTAAAGCAGAGTAAGGAGAAAGAGGACAGGGGTTGGTATTTGCGATGTACCCAGGATTTTGTTATTATTCAAGTATGGTGAGGCCAACAAATCAGGATATGGTTGTCATTGAAAAGGTAGTTTGCCACTCACAGTTTCCAAGAGGAAGGGGCACACCACACCATGGAAGGCCACGCAGAGAAGCTCCAGCCTCAGTCAGGAGGCAGACGCAGCAAGGGGAAAGAGTGGCAAAAGACTTCTTTGTGATTTTCGCGGGAAGGAATGTGTGAGGCAGGATAAGCAACTGAGCAGTTTTGGGGTTGCATAGTTTGAATAATTTTGGTGGGCTCTGGCCTATAGGGGTGCTCTACTACCTGGCCCTGGGTGACTTAGGGCAGGGGATAGTGTCTGAGAGGATAGGAACTTGACAAAAGGAGGTGGGTGGGGATCTGACTCGGGTTGGTTGGCCTGCATATCAAAGGCATTTTAAAATATAGAAAATAAAAGGCATGATTAATACAATTGGGGAAAGGCAATTTCCTTTCCTCTGTCGACTGCCCAGGGAAGAAGTAGGAATTGAGCAAAGGCATGTAGGAGGTGAACTCTGGGGAGGAGCCGTAGACAAAGAGAAGAGCCAACACCAAAGGCTACAGGGAACAAGTCTGGAGGGCTGGTGTTGGGGGAGGGGAGTGTGTGAGGGGGAGGGGAGTGTGTGAGGGGGAGGGGAGTGTGTGAGGGAGAGGGGAGTGTGTGAGGGAGAGGATGAAGGAGTCGGACCACTCAGAGCTCTGACCGTCACGCGAGAGAGTGCGACCTGTCTTCTGAATGTGGAGGGAAGCCATTGGAGGGGATTTTGGGTTTGCTGGTTTGCATGTTGATGTCTCATTATAAAAAATTTCAAACATTTACAAAAGTAGAGAAAAGAGCCTAAAAAATCCCCATATTCTCATTACCCAGCTGTAACAATCGTGAACTCAGATGGCCTAATTCCATATAAACCTATGTCCCAAAGCCCGATATTATACAAAAAGAAATCCTAGGTATCATGTCATTTTATATATAAATGTTTCAGGATATATCTCTAAAAGATAGCTCTTTTTTTAAAAAAACAAAGCATGATCATAATATCATAATCATACCTAAAACACAAAAATAATTCCTTAATATCATCAAATATTCATCAAGCTTCTCCCTCCACGATTTTCATTTAAGTAAGATCCATATAAAGTCCATATATCTGTCTCATAAGACTCTTAATCTCTAGGGTCCTTCACCCCCACTCCCTCCACCAGTGCAGAGGGTGAGCAAACATCCCAGTTTGCGTAGGACTGAGGGGGTTTCCAGGATGCTAGACTTTGAGTACTAAAACCAGGAAAGTCCTGGACAAACAGGTGCAAGTTTGTCCCCCTCTTTCTTCCACCCTTGCTTATTTATTTACTGAAGTAGCCACGTTATTTGTCCTGTAGCATTTCTCATTGTCTGCTAAACGCTTTCTCATTGTGTCATGTAACGTGTACCTCTATCCCTTGTATTTCTTATAAATTGGCAGTGAGCTCTAGAAGCTAAATTTGATTCAGCTTTAATATTTTGGCAGGAAAACTTCATAGGTGGTAGTATGTACATCCACACATGATGTAAGGTTGTCTCTTTTTTGTCTGATCTTAGCAGCCATTGATGATTGTTACCTAGACATGTTTTTTCACTAGAGAGTTTTTAAGTGGTACTTTTCTAATCCTATCATTGCTTCTTTATTTAGTAAAAGAAATACTTTTATAAAGAGAAACTTTCTCATCCATACTTGGTTATCCTGAGGTACAGTCAGTAGAGGGTTCTGAGACAGGAATGTTTTTCTAAACATCACTCTGGCTGCTGTGTGATAGCAGACTGTCAGGGATTAAAAATAGAATTGAGAAAACTCTTAGGAGGTTAACCCAGTGTTCTAGGAAAGAGACGATAATGGTTTGAACTTGGGCAGAACTAGTGGAGATGAGAAAAAGTGGTCAGATTCGGGATGGAGAGCCAATGCTGATGGGTTGGATGTAAAGTGTGAAGGAAGATTGAAGAGACAAGAAAGACCTCAAGGTTCTGAGAAACTGAGTGGGTGATGGTGACATTTACTGAGATGGGGAGAACTTGAGAAACAAAGCTCATCTAAAGGTGCCTCTTTTTGTTTGCCGTCACGTGACCTTTTGAATTTTATAATCTCTGGTGCATTAAACCAAATGTGAGGTGTAGGCCAGCAGATATCACTGGGGGAAAGAAGAAAAACACAGTTTTCCATGCTTCTCAGTAGGAATATGTGATACACTCTGTCGATATTGGTGTGGGGAGTGAGTGAGGGATGTGGGTGAGTGCACTCATAGATTTATTTGTAAACTTATTTACATTAAATGAGCTTACGAGTACCCACCTTGGGTAGGAGACCATCTTGGGGAGAGAAAGTGGTACTGAGCTATGTAAAATGTCACAAGACAGAGGTAAAGGTAGCTCAGAGGTGGACAACATTTTACCCTTAAGGAAGCCCTTTCACATCATCTCCTGAATCCTGCAGCAACCTCATGAGTTAGGCAGGGCAGGTGGTATTCACCCCGTTCTAGAAATGAGGAAACTGAAGTTTGGAGAAGATAAGTGATTTTCCCACAGTCCCACTGCTTGTAAACCACAGAGTGAATGAAGCTTCACGTCCACGTCTTTTGACTTCGGGGCCTTTGAGTATTTGGGAGCTTCTTGCTTAACCAAAAGCAAGTGGCGGACATCAGGCTTCAGTGGGCTAGATACTTCAGGCATTAATCTTTCCCAGTGGCCCGTCTTCAAAAGCCGTGGTATGAATGACCGTTCTCACCCACCAGTGTCTTAGACCAGAAGTGGACGCTCTTTCCCGATGCTCTGATCCAAGCCCCCAGCCCAGTTGCTCATCTTCACTGGGAACGTCTTCCCCGGAAGGTCAGCGTCTATCAGAAACAGATGTTTTGGTTTTCTTTTATAAAGTACCATTTATTTCCCTCTAATTTTGAAAAGTATTACAAATTTGTTGTTTTTAAAAATGGAAAACACTCCCTCAGTTCAAAGATAAACATGGTTAACACTGTGCGATAAGTCATCTGGAACTATATAATACAAATGTTTCCATAACTAACTCTACATACATGGGGATCAATAATGCTCTTCTGTCTTATAGCCTGCTTTTTTCACTTCCTATATCAGGAGCGTGTTCCCAACCATTAAATATTTATCAAAATATTATGTTTGCTTCTTCAGAGTAAGTTTAGCCTGCCATATGGAAGCAACATTGTATAGTCAGCCATTCCCCTTTTTGATGGCACTAGCCAGTTTCACTTGTTTTCTTTTCCTCTTAACTTTGCTCCTAAAGGAACAGGTTCACATGCACCCCAATATTTGTCATACACTTGACTTGTTTCCCTATCCCTAATTCCATACATCTGAGCAGTCCCTTAGTCTTGCTGCCTTAACTCCTTCCTTCTTGCCCTCTGTCTTCTCCCCCTCCAGGTCAGGCCCTCCCACCTCTCGCCCCTGTTTAGTGCACTCAACTAATTTATTCCAGGTAAGTAAGGTTCCTTGTGTGCTTGATCTCAAACCTGTCCTGCGTTGCTTCGGAGTCTCATTTCTTGAGATTGACTTCATCTGATCATCCACTTGTGATCATTTAGTGATTGTCTACATGCTATGCATTTTACATATGTGACCTCATTTGACCTTCCCACAAACTGGCCATGGTAGACAGTCGGTATTTTGCCTCCTACTAGCATTCATTCTTCTTTCATCTCATAACCTTACTCCAGTTATTCATTGTAGAGCCACCCACCCCTTACACCAAGACCAAGTGATTTGGCTGGAGTAAGGGCTGCTAATAGCACATAGCAGTGAATGGGCATCTCACCAAGACTGAAGCCATCTCACGTTGCCCAAGACACAGCAGTTGCTTCAGAGATGAGCACGTGACCAAATGAGCCAATGAGAGGCAAAGAAAAACGTAGCTGGCCTGCTAAGATAGATGTACATTCTCTTCCCCAGGAAATGTACTGCCAGAACCACTACAACCATTTGCCCACCTGAGCCTCCCAACGATGCCAACGAAGAGGACGGCAGAGCTAAGAGAGGGGAGACATGCGTCGTGACGTTGGAGAAGCTGCAGACACACCTGGGCTTGAAGCCACTGATCTGGACTTGTCACTCACATGAGCAAATCAACTCCTTTTTTTTACAAACTAAAAGAGTCTTAATCCATATGCCTATTAAGGAGGTATTATTGGAAATAATTACTGTAAATTAAGACTCCATAATATTACTTCAGGCAAATTATAGCTAATAAACAGCACAGCTAAGATTAGAATTTGGGATTTCCTAATTCTATACTTTGCTGTTCTCAGTAGTCATGAGATTAAAACCTGTTAACAATGTGGATAAGGGAAAATACACACCAACACACGCATGCACAAGTCTCTAAACCTTACCATGAGATTTTAAGTGATCTCTGTGAGTCTTTCTGCTTCTCTCTCCAATCAAGGTATACTATTACACTAGAGAACTCTGAAGGTCTGCCTCACACAATACAGAAGAATATTCCTGAAAATGTGAGTACTTATTTACTTTTTATTAGTCAGACTTTATTGTATAGATATATTCTTTATTCAAAGGGATTTTATGGTGCTCCTTCTTCTTCAAAGTGAAGAATCTTAATGTCAAAAGTAAATTAGTGCCATAATTTAAATCTGGGCATCGATCAATCAGGATTGCCTAAAAATAAATCTGGTTTACAGTTTAAAGAGAAAGGGAATGCTGACAACATGCAGATCATATGTAAAAAAAAAAAAAAAAACAGCATTTTTTTACTCTCTGTTTCAGGTGTTTGGACAAATAGATCATTCAAAATATGCAAAATGCCTCCAAAGGTCTCACAGGGTAGAGATCCTCAACTGTTTAAGAAAAACTTGATAAAATCTTCTATGGGGACAATTGACTTATCTTGCAGGTATTCACTTAAAAAAATTTTTTTTTGACCACCTACTAAATTCTAAGGACTCAGGTTCTTGGGGAATGATATAAAGCAACAACGAGAGAGCCTGCTCTCAGGGAGCTTATGGTGTAAAAAATGCCTTCTGTGTGTGGTGCTGGAAACAGAGTATACAGAGATAAATAAAACTGTAATCACCCCTGCCCTCACGGGGCTTAACCAAGTACAGTACCTCTAAACTGTTTCTGTTGTTTCACTCCATTATTAGAAAAACTCTTGATGCGTCCCTAATAAATGTATATTTACTTGTTTGTAAATTTTATACTTGCTGCGCTTTCAGATATGTGTAGTTGAAAGTACACACAGACACACACACACACATATACAACCAGAAATCAAAAAGAATGAGACCAAAACTTAATATGAAGAGTTCTAATATTTCCTTCCCACATCCCTCTTTGGAGACCACTAGTCCAGTGGGCTGGGTTTCCATTGTCCAAGTACTGCCCTAACTTGAGTTCCAGCTCCCTTTAGGCACTGTCAAGATTTGACCTTCCCTCTGGAGCTAGGGCTGGGTGGAATATTTCTTATTCCTGTTTAGGGAGCCACCAATCAATGCCTGGCCACCATCACAGATCCTGTCTGGGATTTGCAGACTCCTACAAACCACTTGTGAAATCAGTGCAACCAGGATCAAATCAGTCATGTGACTGAGTGAGTTTTCACTTTTCAACCATTTGCTTTGGCATTGGGTAGACACACTGCTTGAGTGAATATTCCTCATGAAATGTCTCACTCACATACCAAAAATAGCTGGTTATTGACCAGTGCCAGAAAACTCAAGGACTGAGAAAAATCTCAGTGCCTTCTCTCCAGAAATTCATTACCTGGACAAGGCTGGCTGCACACTCCAACCAGGCCTTCAATTATGAAGCATCAGTATATCTTGTCACTCTCTATTTCCAAGGCTAAATTGTACAGCCCATGAACTCCAAGAAAACGGTGTTTCCTCACACCAATTTCTACTCATACGCCTGCAAATTAATTCAGCCAGCATTTATTGAGTGCCTACCTTGAACAAGACACAACAAATAGGAACTTATTTTTGCCCAATGACCTAAGCCAACAGAGATATGTGGGTTAAGAGAGTCAGTTATATACAGAGCCCCTAACTTTAAGAAAAGTATTTCCCAGAAAATGATTGCTAAGTGTTGTTTGCGTGTCCATCCCCTGGCATCATTGTGCACATGCATTAGCGACCAACAGCATGCTTCATTCCCGCACATGCTAATGAAAAATGATTGCTTGTCTTTCTGAAACCAAACCAATTATTCTTGTTTTTGTTGAATGGAAATTTAGCTTGTGTTTAGTGACAGAATAACTAAATCAGTCTTATTTGGAACCCAAGCGTCAATGCAGATCCTGTCGTTTTGCTGACAGGAAATGTAACCCAGATAGCTTATTTGATAAAACGGGGCTATTTTGGCTTTGAAACAAAAAACTCCACCCTTGCGACTTCAGAGCAAATGAACCATGCGTCCCCACCTCCATCTCTTTCTTTCCCCAGCGTCTGCCCTAACGCAGCCCATTACGAGGCAACATTTTACACAACCAGCAGTATCAGCTCTGAGCTGGTATACACACGCCTACCTGATTGCATATCTCCATTTCAGAACTGCTGCCTAATCACATTTTTTCAGGCTGTGTGAACAAAATAATGTTTCTTTAATTACGTGAACTCTTTATTTTTGATATTTTAATGACGTTTTAGAAGATAGAACAGCCGCTTCTCTTAGATTGGGTGGTGTTAATCAGGTGTGACAGCTAGTTATTTGATACATTTTTAAATCCCACTTGTATTTTCACAAGAGTAATCTGGGACCTGATTCCTCAGTCCTGGGTCTGTAATGTCACTTGTGTTTTTGCCCATAATGAGCAAAATAATTGAACCAAATTAGCAGTATCTATAATTCAGTGCTAGCTCAGAGGTCTTTTTTTTTTTTTTTTTTTTAATGAAATTGAAAAGCATTCTCCCCTCAGGAGAAATGTTAATAAATAAAGGTCTGTAGGATCTACATTCTTTACTGAGTGTTGGTCCAACATACGTTTTTCCCCCGGGAGCTGCACCCAGCCACCGAGCTATAAACACGGCTGGCCCATTTCTTCACTGAGTGTGTGTCTTGTGCTGGGGAGTTGCTCTGACACACGTGCAGACTCTTTTACCTGGGTCATGACGCTGGGGACCATTTAGTGCATCTTAGATGCTGTTTGGGTATCACAGAGTATTAGCATCGGGTACGACCTGGGCTTGTGCTTTAATTGTTAATTTGGTTGTCTCTCTGGTGGACCGAACAGAGGGGCCCCAGAGGGCAGGCCTGAGCTGCCTAGACCTCATCGGACTGTGTAGCCTCAGCATCCAGCACTGTATTGGAGGCACTTGACCAGAAGCCATACCGTTCAGAAGCGTTTTTGTGAAATGCAGAATATAAATATTGCTCCGTCCTTTCATTTTACAGAGAAAGATGATGAGGCCCAGAGTAGACTTGATCAAAGTCACAAGGCAAATATACCTGAATTCCATTCTCAATTCCCAGGCCCGTGTTCCATTTACTACATAGTAGCCTTTACCTATAAAGCTGAATGTCCGAATGTTCAGTCAATAATAAGAACTACAGAGCAGCGTTTCTCAAACTTGCACGTGCATATGAATCACACAGGGAGCTCATTAAAATGCAGATTCGGATTCAGTAGCTTTAGCGGCGGGGCGGGGCGGGGGGGGGTGGGGTGGGGGGGTGGGGTGGGGTGGCAAGACACTGCCTGCCTCACAGCTCCAGGTGATGCTGGACTCTGGTCTGTGGACCACACTTGAATAGTGAGGCCGTAGCGCAAAGTGAGTGATCCTGCTGGCCCTGGGGTCAGACTGCCAGGGTTCAAATCCTGACTCTGCTGCTTTCTGTATGTCCCTCTCCACCAGGCACAACACTGCTACTATCTGCCAGCTTCTATACTGTGAAGTCCGCAGGGACCAGATGAGCAAAGCGGACTGTAGGGCGTGCAGTCCGTTGAGGAAAACCAGAAAATACCTGTTCTTTCTAAGGTAGTGGCTGCTGTTCACCTCGATTTCATTGTTACCTCGTGGGAACAAGCGTCCTTTGCTGCCAGATCTTCTGAATTTTCATAGAAATCTTTGCATCATGAATTTCATATTTGGGGAAGGAAATGATGAACATAGATGATAGATAGATACATAGATAGATATTTTGGTGATATCTCAAAATTTTTTTCAGTTGGCAACGACTTAAAACATTTTTGAACACCTTGCAAGGTGTTCCACCCATGGGCTACATCCTGCCCCTAGTTTGCTACTTCCTTACGAACAAGTTCTCATTTAATCTTTAAAACAACCCCATGAGGTAAATGAGTATTATCATGATTACCGTTTACCATAGAGGATACAGGCTTAGAACCACTAAGTAAATCACACCCAGCATGTAGATTTAGGCAGAGGTCAGGACTCAAGCCAGGAATGACTGATTCCAAAGCCCCCTCGCTACACAGCCATGGCGACTGTCACCAAGTCCTGCCCAAACCTCCCCACTCTCTTAAATGTCCCCGGTCCATGGCTGATGTGCTGTGTTCCAGCAAAAGGGAGAAGACGCCTATAAGCATTAAAAGGAGTTTCCCTCTAGGCCAATCCAGTTCGCCCAAAAGACCAAACTCACAACATGGACCTCCTGAGCACTGTGCTGTCTCATTCCCACCATGAGCTCTTCCCTCACACTGTCTGGAGGTAATGGGATGAAGTAACTGAAACACCACCTTGAATCTTGGCACTGCAAGCCACTTAACGTCTAAATGTCAATTTGCCATATGCCTACCTCACTGGGCCCAGTGTGAGAGCTAAATAGAGCCGTGTTCATAAAACATCTAAACCAGGCCTCCAAGTGGTGCTCCATAAATCCCCACATGTGTATAGACTCCTGTAGCCTCCAGGGCGTCACCCCCAGGACCTGAACATGGAATCCAAATGATCCTTGTATGTCAGGAGGTCTGACTCACAAGGTACCTTTCTTGGTAGCTAATGGAGACGAAATCTCAGGCCACTGGGGCAGTGCCTGATGCCCACGGGTACTCCCTCCTGGTCCCCTCTTGCACCTTCTCTCCCTCCACCACCAGCACCTCCATTCTACCACCAAAGGTGATGCAGTACAGGTGGAAAAGCCTAGACCTTGGAGACAAGAGCAGCCTGGTTTGGGACCTGGTGTGCCCCGACTATGCCGCCTCAGTTATATCACATAACCTATTGGAAGTTCAGTATCTCTAACTGAGAATGAGAATCATAAGCCCCATCTCCTAAATGTTCTTTTTGTTTTTTCAGAAAATAAATAAGACGATGCATGTAAAGTGCCTGATACAGAGTACTCACTTTGCAGATTTAAGTTCCTTAACTCTCCCCTTTTATTCCTGTATCACCTCTGGCCAACCTTGCCCCGGGTCACTGGGTGAAGAGTGAGCAGATCATGCCAAACCTATAAACACTCCTTTTCTAAGCTTTGGAAAAAGAGGTAGCACCTTGTGAAGAAGGAAGAATTATACCACATTCAGCCCTGGACTGGGAATTGAAAACTCAGATATTTATAAACAATCCATGGAAGTGCAAACTATCGTTAACCCCACTTTAAGGATGGGGAAACTGAGGTTTCGAGAGGTTAAATCACTTTCTCAAAATCACTCTGCTCTCAACGAGGACTCAGAGAGTCTCCTTCCTCAGTGGATACACACCGCAGCAAATCATTTTACTACCTAAGGTCTCGGTTTCTTCATCCATCAAATAAAATATTAGAAATATCCAGCTGTGTAAGAAATTCATATTTTTGTCCTGGCCCTTAAGGGTATTTCCCATCACATTTTTCACGGAGACTAGACCAGGATGCCGCACCGGTAAAAAGAGCCTAAGGGCAATGGCTTGCTCTCAAGCCCTCTGTTTTCAAGGCATCGTGTTCAAGACAGGTAATGTTAAGTCGTCTGACCCAGCCTCCTTTCGAGCCGGCCTGTGTGGACAGTTGGGTAGTCACCCTCTTGGATCTAAACTATTTTCAATGGCTCAGATTTCTAGGATGGAAAGGATCCTTTTCATAAAGATCCAGTTCAGCTGTGATCATTAAACCGTTCCCTACTTCCCTGTCAGTTTTCACCAAAGCGGGGAAACTGAGCCAGTACGTGCCCACCAGCTCAGGGGGTGGGTGCTGTGGACCGAGGCAGGGGAGAGGCAGGGGAGACAGCCGTCTCCTCCAAGCTGCGTGAGGACACCCCGCTAGGACCGAAACCCAGGGCGAAAAGAGGTTCCTTAAATCAAATGCTGCTCCCCTCTCTCCCCCTCTCCATTCCCGGGCACATAAACATGTAAGGTTTATGATTGGATAAAGGTTTGGTTTCATTCCAAGCATAGAAATGGGTTTAGAAGACTTCAACTTCCTGTCTCCTAACTTTCCTGACCACAAGTATTTTTTATTGTAAGCCATGAAAGCAAAGGGTTATTTAATAAATTAACACTTCAAATGCCTTTGGTTCAACCCTTAGTTCTAAGCTCAATTATTGGCCTCCTATTCATTTAGCTCAGGCAGTTCATCCTGCCTTGCCTATTTTTAATTCCTCCACCTAAAAAGCTTTAGTTCCTATCCTTGCTGTATTTTATGGTTTTACAATGCTTTATTGAATTGCTATATTGTAATATTTCTGCCATTTTCCCCGCCCCCCAAATAATCCTTTATGAAGAAGCATGGACACAGTGTGGAATGCAGTGAGGTAAGTGCAGCAGTCTTTATAGCATTTTACAAATATCTCCTGGTATCAGAAATCACAAAATAATCACATTTAAAAAAAAAACAGCCTAGCCCCTTGCCTGCAGGACAATGCACGGTTTTTTATTAAAAGAGGAATTTAAATTCCTTCTGTGCACAGACTGTTTTAACTATAAAGACTTAGAAAATTAATTTTTGCCTATAATCTCTTATAGATAATACTATAAAAATAGTTCCTCTTTAAGAAGCATATCTCATGCAAATATCAAAAAGCCTTTTATCTGTGTTCAAGATTTCTTGTTCTATTTCTGTCCCTTGTTCCCTTCTCTTAGCAGAAGATCAGACTTCGAGAGCCCTGAATCTCAGAACTTGCTGCTGGAAGGTAGAGCCCAGGGGCCGGCCAGAGGTTGAGCTGCTGGACAGACATTTGACAAGCAGAGAGACTGAGGGTCCCAGCTGAACTTCCTACTCTGTGCTGAGCACTGCACCAGGTGCTGAGGTAGAGGAGTGGCGGATTCAAAGGGCAAGAGAGACGGGGTTCCAGCCAGAAAGATCACGAAAGCATAGTGCTGGAGTAACAGACTGGGCCCGCAGTGCAGCATGAGAAGAGAGGGAAGGAGGTAACATGTTTTAAGCAGTATTGCCCCAAACTTCCCTCCCTCATCAACCACCTTCAGGATTCTTGCACATCCTAGTACCACCCGTATTTTTTTTTCTAACATTTTTCTTTAAATGATTCACTTTTTAATTTTAATTTAGATTCATCCTCAGCAATAATATTGGTTGAAGTCACTGTTTAATGTGCTTCTATATATATTTTCAAATATATATAAATTAAGTACATGACGATTAAAATTTTTTAAATGTTTCACCTGGACATCCCTAAAAATTACCTCAGGTATACCGTCAGTCATTGCCGCAGCACATGGTGGGAAACCCTGCTGTTATGGACTAAATGTGTTCCCCCTCCCCAGAGCCACATGTTGAAATCCTAATCCCCCATGTGATGGTGTAGGAGGTGGAGCCTTTGGGAGATAATTGGGTCATGAGTGTGGAGCTCTCATGAATGAGATTAGTGCCCTTGGAAGAAGAGACAGGAGAGCTTGCTCTGGCTTTCTGCTCTCTGCCAGGTGAGGACCAGCTGTCTGTCTATGAAGCAGGTAACAGGCTCCCACCAGACACCGAATCTACCAGCCCCTTGATCTTGAACTTCTCAGCCTCCAGAACTGTGAGAAATAAATTTTTTCTATTTAAACTGCCCAATCTGTGGTATTTTTCTTATAATAGCCTGCCCTGATGAAGACGCCTGCCTTAAGATAGAGAAGAAACCGGGAAGGGGAAGGGATGAGAAAAAGATGGCTAGTACTTGGCATTTGTAGAAAAAGAATCTCCAAGTTGTGTCTGGTGGCGGTGGGGACTTCCCATCCGTGTGTGCTTGTGCACACACACACACACACACACACCCCGCAAATGAAGCGGCCTCCTTCCCCGTCTCATGGCCTTCTCTCCCCAGAGCAGACCCCAGGAGACCTGACACCCAGACCCTGTAAACTTATACTGCTTGACAGATTGCTGGGCCTGGATAGATCTGCCCAAATCCATTGTGATCCACTAGATCACCCACCCAAGCACAGCTCCTATCATTGTAGTCCACAGGATAAGCTTTCTTTCATTGGGAAGAAAATCAGTGCTCATTTTTACATTCAGCTGCTATCAACGTAGTAAATTTATTGCCCACAAAGGATATGATACCTATCCGTGCCCCAAGTGTTGGACATTTTGATCTGTTAACTTCTGATTTCTGATTAGCTAGTTTCTGAAGTCAGCTGTGGGATCGTGAAAAGAGCCAGGTTATGGAGTCAGCCCAGACCCTGACCAGATGCGTGATCTTGGGTAAGTTACTCAAATCCGATGACCCTCAACTTCCATATCTGTAAAATGGAGATGATGATGCATACATCTAATAATTTCCTTTTTTGGTGGGGGAAGAACAAAATGCCTAGTGTACGTAATAATGAAATACCTGCCATAGAGTTTGAAATCCCACAGTAAATACACTTTTAATATGAACTTTGCAGCCATTAGAAATGACAGAATCATAGTAATGGAGACTATACAAGCAATAGCAAAAAATTCTTAAGATAATTTTAAAATATTTCAAATATTCCAATATTTCAATTTGCTGTATTACAGTGTCTGTGTGTGTGTTCCCTCTAATTTCACATAAGAAAATTTATGCATATGTATGTACAAAGACAAAAACATGGAAAAATAATTTTCATGCATTAGGACTGAGATACAGTTTGAGATTAAGAACATTAGCTCTTAAACTGGGCTTTAATCCCAGCTAGGCCACTTCCTAAATATATTGTCTTAGCTAAATTACATAGTGTCTCTAAGCCTTAGTTTCCTTTTCAGAAAAATAGGGATATTAATAATAGTATCAACTTCAGAGGTTGGTTTAGCTGGTATCCGTAAATTCTGGTCTTTAGTAAATTCACGGTAAATAGTACTGTAATTAGGTGGTAGGATTATGGTGATACTTGTACCTTTTAAGAAAGGATCACTGTTCAATAATAGAAACTTCCAGTGGCCAAGTTACAACTGCATTCACTGAGTTGCTATTGTTCAACCCCAGAGTTGTACTGTGGGAAAGAGAGCGAAGAGCAAAGGCACCACTACCACCACTAGGCTGCCGGGTCAAGGCTAACCCGCACCTGGGCCGCTTGTGACCAGCCAGAGGGAAAAAGCTGCTCCTGCCACCTGGCCCAGTCAAATAGGACCTAATAACCCAGTGCTTTTTTCTCACACAGAACGAATACATCTGGAATATCCCTGAGCTGTGTCTCTACCACTGCCACTTCCAATTTTACTTCAAGCTACATTGGAAAATTTTAAATCCTCTTCAATTTGGGCTGCTTTTATTTGTATTCAGACTAAGATAGAGTGTGTATGCCAGGGGACAACTTGACCATTAAAAGAAATTCTATTTGACTGCATATATTTTTATCAATTTGGGAAAGCTATCAAAGCAGGCATTTTCACTTAAAAGCTTACAAATGAAGCTGATATTATCTGGTTGGGGGAGGGCTAGGGAAATCACTAGAGCCAAAAAAAAATCTTTTTGTGTATCAATTTCACATTGTTGTTGTCATGTACAGGATGTATATTCAAATGCGTTTGCACATTTCTAAACTGATCATACATCAAAATTAGAGCCATATTGTTCCTTTTACAGCGAAACTGTTTATATAGGAAATATTGTACCAAACATTCCCTGCCTCCACCCTGGCTTGTGACTGATTGCAGAGTGAGATAAAAGCACTTATGTCCACAAGCAGGAGAAAGCCTATATGCATGCAAGAAATCAAAAGAAGGTGTGATTTTAACACAAACACTGTTATCAACCAAAAAAAAAAAATTACTAGAGTTTATGCAAATTCAAAGGAAACAAAAAGCATATACTTATACACTGACAGTTTGAAATTTAGGGCTTGGGTTTGATAACGGTAGAATTTAGTTTGGTACGGTTCAAAACAGCCCCTGGATGCCATTTTATTTCCATGTGACCATCTGAATTAGAGTTCTTTACAAGAGACAGATACGGCCCACTAAGAGGAATCCATTTCCTAATTCACTATAGGAAATGGTAATTAAAGCTGGCCACTGGTTCTTTAGTGTATTCTCTAGAAGGGCTGTGTTGGTTTCAAGTAAGTGCAGCTGAATTTTCCCTCCTCCACACTCAGCCATTTTTTTCCATCTTCTTCTTGCTTCAAAAACTTGCTCCAAGTACAAAGTAAAGTGGGAAGTTGGCAGTTATCCTATAAATCCGGGTTATGTTGTTAGGTCAACAAAATTGTAGATTTGATGGAGCTTAAAGGAATTTTAGAGATTATCCTATTCCACAGCTTTCAAACTTTAAATATTTTGTTAATGAAATCATACGTAGAACTCCAGCGTATAAATTAGGTTTTAACAGTATTTCACCAGTATAAACTTATTTAAACAGCAAGCAAGAAATAGTCCTAATTTTAACATTTATCTTTTATAAAGTCAGCAAGTTAGAATGAAAAGACTGATTTGATAAATCCAAAATATTGAAATTTGGGATTATGAATGATAGTTAACAGTCTTATACCTGCCTCAGCATCTGGTTTGCTGCTGTTGAGAACATCATTTCTCACAGAAATAAGTAGTGTAACAGTTTTTTGTGGGTTTTTTTTATGGAATCAGGAAACTTAATTTTACAATTTCAAATGTCAGAAGACACTGTATTCCAAGATCTTCACAAAAAAAGGTAACCTGGCCACATATGTAGAAGGATTGACAGACTTTAACATATAGAATTTGGGGGAATATAATTTTTTGTTATTGCAATTCTTAAAATTGAATAGAAATGTATTTTAAAATAAAACTCAAATTAAATGGTTGCAAAACCCCTGAATATGGTTTGAAAACCACTGAGCTAGTCCAACCTCCTTATTTTAAAAATAGGGAAGCCAAGACTCAGAATGGAAATGATTTGCCCAACGACATATTGTGAAGTAAATGGCAAAGCTTCCTCAGTTACCCCTTCTTTTCTTGCATCTCCCATCTCTCCTTCTCTGTAGATTATTCCTTGAGCACTAAAATAAATAAAAATATATATATATATGTTTTATTATCTCCCATCTTTAAAACAAATGAAGCAAACAATCAAGAAACAAAAAGCCTCAATCACCCAGTACCCCAACATCTTCATAATGTTAATACCTTTCTACTCCCATGTTTTAAATTTCTTGAAAAGTGTCAGCAGATGCTGTTGCCTCTTTAGTCAGCTCCAATCTAACCACCCCTCCTACTCGTCCACCAATTCCCAAAGTCTATTTCCTTTTTGCTAAATTTTATTAGCCTTTCACCTACCCCAGGTTGCAAGCTTTATAACAACAGAAGTTTTTGTATTTTGTTCATTAATGCATCCTGATTCCCTAACACAATGCCTCACTCATAGCAAGTGCTTAATTAACATGTGTTGAATAAATAAGTAAGTCATGTTAGAATCCCTACCATTTATGAATAAAACAGATTATCTAAGGGCAGAGTTCTATTTTCAAATAAAAATTTATAAAGAAATAAAAAAGAAATAAAAGAGAAAGGAGATGGTTGGTCAAAAGCAACCGCCCTTCAATTATACTGCAATAAAATTTTTTTAATTATTTAATTTTAAAATTTAAAAGAAAGCAATTGCCCAGTAAGCACGACTACAAAATAACCATTCAGTAATCATACAAGTTGTAGTGTTGTAAGAAAGGAAGTTTCAGTTCGATTTTGTCACTCAGGTTTGCCTTCCCGGTTTTGTGTTTTATCAGCGTAGGTGACAAATGCTTTCATTTTCCCTAAGTCCTGCAATTTGGAGGCTTAAGTATGCCCTTTTGATTTTGCTTGTCAACCTGCTAGTTCATTTTCAAGCTCTGCTCGTTCTTGTCAAATGCAGCCAGTAGAACCAAGGCATAGCAGCATTATTCCGTTTCCCAAACTCCCATACTTCCAAGTAATCACAGATGACAGTTTTTACCCCTGAGTATCGTATTATTTTACCTTCATATAACATGGGTTGCCATCTTTCCGTCCTCCAGTAATAATTAGTTGCTCATTACCCAGCCCCAAACAGCACGTAGTTTGGCTATACTTCAATAAGAAATGACCATAACATTCTCATGGCTTATGATGATAAAGGTTTATTTTTCATTCATATTACATGTCAGCTGCAGGACAGCTGCAGCTCTGCTCTATGAGTCTTCTCTATTCAAGCACCCAGGCTCAGGGATCAGCCCCTATTTGGGACATTTCATTCTCATGGCAGAAGGAAAACAAAACAGTGGTTCTTCAAGCTTCTACTCAGACATTGCGAATATTACCCTGGTTCTCACGTTCCACTGGCCAAAGCCATTCACATGGCAAAGGCTGCAGCCAGTGAAGTTGGAATATGTTCCTGCCATGGAGGGGGAGGTCCTGTAGAGGAAGAGGTTCTACAGAGATGGGAGCAGTAAAAAGGGTAGGAAATATTTTGGAAAAGAAAAAGTAATTATGCTGTCCTCTACAGTTACAATGTGAATATTAGGAATGAAAGACTGGAGGCCCATGTTTCTAGTTTGGGGAGTAGAGCACATCGTGATGCCACCACTCCAGCCCAGAAGTTTAGGCAGAGGAGCCCAGTGATGAAGACAAAGATTATGGATTCCATTCTGAACATGTTGAGTTATTCATGGCTGTGAAATCTCTGAATAGGAATGCCTGTTTGGCACCTGGTTTCAAACTTGGATTTGAGAGACAATAACTGCTGAGATATAGTTCTAGAGTCATCTCCGTGCGGATTGTGGATGGAGCCATGTGAGTGGATGAGCTCTCCCAGGGTGTACGAGGAAGAGATGAAGACTTAGAAAAGTACATTCTTAGAACTCTAAATTGAGTTATCAGTGGTGAAATGAGAGCCTACGAGAGATTGAGAAGAAGGAAAAGCCGTATGAGAGGGCCATGTCATGGAAAGCAAGGGAAGAGGTTTCAGAAACATGTCTACAACATCAAAATGCTAATAACTAATGCTAATATCTAATGCTTACTAGGTACCAACCATTGTTCTAAGTCCTCCACACATACCCTCTCAATTTACACTCACAACAGTCCTAGCAAGTGGGTTCTATTTTGTAGTTGAAGAAATTGAGATAGGGAGAAGCTAGGTCACCTGCCCACAGCCACACGTAAGTAAAGGTGGAATGATGTGGAACCAAATTGTACAGCCCCAGAAATCACTCTCTACTTCAAAGATTACGGAGGGGAGAAAAGAAAAGGTGGGAGCCTGATTATCAAGGCTGAAGAGTGCATGGGAGGTGAAGAAATGGAGTAATGTGGGAGTCCAGGGGAGAAAACAGTGACTTCTAGCTTAGCTGACCAGGAAAATCTTCATCATCTTGGTAGTAAAGGGGAACATAATTTGGACGTTCCTTTCTCCATGCTCTCACCCTTCCTGTCAAAGCTATAGTTTGGAATCAAGATCTTCGAGAACTCCATCTAAAGGACAGACCTATGGGAATTTTTTCAACCTGAGGAGGTTGTCACTTCCCCGTAATGACCATCCTGCCTTTGGATCCTGTGGCTGAGATTGCTGGCTGGTCGCCAGCGTTTCCTCTTCTCCTCATAAACACAGCTACGTTTCCCAGGCTCCTTTGCATCAGATAAGCCACACGACTGCATTCTAACAATGACCTGTGGAAAGTAATGATGTGCCGCAGGCCTGGCCCATAAAGAACTCTGCTATTCAATCCCATTTTCCTCTCCCTTTTGCTTGCCCAGCATGACCTGCGCTGAGAAACCACATGTCGAGGATGGCAGCGCCTCCATTCACCTGGACACCTGAGTGATGGCACAGAGCATCCACCCACCCTAACTAATGAGGAACATCTGCGCAGGACTGTCCCACGAATGAGAACATTTGATGATGTTAAACCTCTAACATTTTAGAATTTGTTACGGCAGCTCTTACAAACATAACCAACAAAGATCTCTTTCTCTGTTACAGCCACCTCACATTTCCATTTCTTGAATACCTTTGCATCTTCCTAGGAACTTTTTGTACATCTCTGATCTTTTGAACATCATAAATTGTATGATCTCTGGAGAAGAGATAAGAAGATAAAATCCAAGTCTCTTTAGAGGAAGAGATCGTGTTTCCACGTAGAATTTTACTCTAAACTCCTTTGGGCCCCTTTTCCTTTATAGACAAAGAAGACCATGGAATAGACAGGAGGCCTAAGCCTCTTTGTAGCATAACAAGTCTGCTTCTGTGATGCAGTGACAAAGGTGTCAATGAGAGCGTGCATTGATGTAATGGAAAGGTCACCAGATTCAGAGTCAGATAATCTTACTGCATCTGCATGACTTAGGCACATCACCTAATATCTCAATTTCCTCATTTGTAAAATATGAATAAAGATACCTACTTTTCAGCCAATGATGTTTGTTTATTCATTTAACTGACATTGCTGAAGCACCAAATTGGTTGCAATGCCAACATGAAATGAGCCTGTATATCTGGAGGTGTTTTGCAAGCCATAAAGCACTCACCAATGGCTGACGATGCTGTCTCTATAGCTCTCTAGCTAGCTGCGTTCCTGTTAATGTGTGTCTGTGTTTGAAACCAGTAAGAGAGCTGTGAATGTGCACTATCATTATAACCAAAGGATTCCAGTCGATCTTGGAGACTGCAGAAAAGGATTTTATGAAATTGCCCCCCATATCCCACTGGCTACTTTGCAGTTTCCTCACCTAGAAACACTGGTTTCGTTCCCCTCCCCATCCTTATGTGCTAGCATCACCAACACTAGGGCTCTTCCTCTTTTTACAGACTCTACTACTTCCCCAGTACGTCGAATAGGCAAGAAACAGAACTGCAGCCAGTGGTGAGCAGGGAGCAGAGCCCATCCGTCTGCTGCGCCATGCCAGATCACCTTCACGGTCAGCGTTTCAACCACCAAGGCAGCTCCATCAGTATTAGGGAGGCAGATCTCATCTCCGTAATTCTCAGTAGATTTCAAGGGCGTGTAGAAATCTAGAATCAAAGAGCTCTACTCTCTCGTTACCACCTGCCAGGGCTACCATGGTCATGGTCAAAGGAAGCTGTTTCCCACCACAGATTTGGGATCATTGAATGTCAGGACAGGAAGGAGGGCGAGGCTGGTAGGCTGTTCTCTGGTTCTTTTTTTTTTTTCTCTTACAGAAAACATTTCAGTTTCTGAAAGAATTCTGCAACTAAATAGCTACATAAAGGTTCGTAAACCACTGAAGCACACGTCATGAGGCAAGTGATTTACTCTCCAATCCTCAATTTCCTCAACTGTAAAATATGGGAAATAATTTGTCTTTCTTTCTGCCACAAGCGATTGTTGTGAGCATAAATGAAATCATTTCCACAGATGCAGGAGGTATTACTATTACTTTCTTTATCACTGTATTCCTGAAGACCAGCACCAAGACCTGAGCCTCAAAATCATGTCATCAACAGGGTATCTTCTAGGTCAACTGTACTGGATATAAGACTAGATTATTTCAGGTTTAAAATATGCAGGATCTCTCTGAAATTAAGACTTTGGATGGTAGTAAAGTCTCAGAAATCCAGATACTGCAAATTCAGAATATTATCACCCCTTGGAGGGAACTAAAACGTACCTTTGCACCAATGATGAAATAAGGACTTAATGTGTAAACAAGGCTTCAAGGGGAGTGTAGACCCTACTCTCGAGTTAGTCATCAAAGCATTTTGCTCAGAACTTTTAAAATTATTTCAAAGCAACCTCTTCCTATAAATAAGTAATATAGCAATTCTGAAATATTCTTCCCTCTTTGTTATGGCAAGTGCCGTAAGGGCCTACTCACAAAGCTTTTGTTAACTGAGTTTCCTTAATTAAAAATGTATTGGTGAAAGTATTCTCTAACTTAGAATTTATACCAAGAATGAAAATTACCTTTTATTGAGTCCTCCTTGATGTTAGGCCACTGTTTTAAGTGTTTTCACACACATCATCTCATTTAACCTTGATGCCAACATGACAACTCCATGATGTATTGTAGAGGAGATTATTTTTACCAAGAGGAAAGCCAGGCTCAGAGAGTTTAATTAACTTGTCCAGTGTCCTGAAGCTAGAAGGTGCTAGAGCAGGGTTACAAACCAAGGATTACCTGATTCTAAAGCCCTTTCTCCTGACCATTTTTCTCTTTTGTCTCTTAATTAAGATTGACTTTAATCCAGTTAGGACAATTTAGTAGGGACTTTGCTACAATGAAATTTGGTAAGAGGGTCAGTCTTCACACCATCAGTTGGCACGGTTCCTAGAAGACAGTGGCCACCCTTCAGCCTGGCTGGGTGTCATCATCTGTGGATGCCAGGGGAGGTTTGATGCTCATGACGACTTCCAAGTTCCCATTATTGTCAGGGAACTGATACGTTTAAGAAACGACCTGTGCAAGGTCACAGTATCACCTGGCACATGGGAAGTGAGCATGGAAGTTTAACTCAGGGACTATTAGGCTCATGGACCATCTTCCCCTTGACCGTCTTCTGACATCGCTCCATGCAGCAGCCCTGGCATATAGAGGGAGGGTAAAGGACAAAAAGCATTAGTCTTTCTTGATCCCTCCCAAGAAAGAAAAGAGAACCAGCTGGAAAGGGCAGTGCAGTTGTTTTGCGGTAATAGAGGCTTTCGAGGGAGCTGGCCCCAATGTCAGGAATGTGCAACTCTATCTGCTGCTGATTTTCTCCCCAAAGAGAGACCCTCTGGAACGTAAACGTCAACCAAGAATTGGATTTTTCTTACAATGTCAACAATTACTTTGTTATTAAAGAAAAAATCTGGGAGGGAGACAGCAGATGGGCACATCTGACAGGGGGCAGGGAGGAGAGAGCAGTGTTCCAGGTAGTGGAGAAATTGTTCAAGGACAATTTGTATATGAAAATATAACCCCTATAAATCTGCCAGAGCCAACAGGGCTGAAGACGAATCACTTACGGAAATGTGTCATCTCTCCCCAGCAAAGCTGACCAAAGGCTTAATTTAGGTATACGCCCTGCTTGTGCTGGGTTTCAGATATTTTTTTAAGTGAGGCATGGGCAACAAAGAAGTAAATTGATATCAGTTCCCCTGCCTTGTCCCGTTAATAGCATCTTTTGCGTCCTGGTATTTTTAGAGCTTTGGTTCAACGTATAAAAGCCTATGCCATAATCCAGACCAGCGACCATATCATTACCATGGCAATAGAATATTGGCCTAGGAGCTGGAGAGCCAACTTCTTGTCTCAGTGCCACCATCAACTTTCTTGTTCTTGTCGGCATGAAGGATGGAAGAGCTGATCCATTATTCAGCCAGTTGAGAACTGCCTAAGCAGCTCATTTAACCCGTTAAGACATAAGTCACATTAGGGCAGGGAATTTTTTTCCTATTCATGCTGTGTCCCCAGTGCCTGAACCATGACTAGTTCACAGTAAAGGGTGGCATTAATAAATGAAGCATCAATTCATTTATCCATCTCAAAGACTGATGCAAAATATGCATGGGTTTTCCTTCCACGGAACTGCAAATGATATTATCTCACTCAGTGTTTTCTCTGAGACCTGGGGGAAGCATATTCCCGTACTACTTTAACTGCTGGTCCATGATTTTGGAGTAGGAACTCACCTCTGGGAACATCCTGCACCAACAAATACTTCCACTTAATTTTCAAACCCTCCCTACCAACTCTTTATTGCAGTGGCTCACTTTTTTTTCTTTTTTTGTTTTTTTTTTTTTTGACATGAACCATTTTTAAAGTCTTTATTGAATTTGTTACAATATTGCTTCTGTTTTATGTTTTGGTTTTCTGGCCGTGAGGCATGTGGGATCTTAGCTCCCAGACAAGGGATCAAACCCACACCCCCTGCATTGGAAGGTGAAGTCTTAACCACTGGACCGCCAGGCAAGTCCCTGCATTGGCTCACTTTCTTAACTTCATGTGTTCACCAGCTTGGATAATATAGGTTACAGACAATTACACAAAGAGCTGTGCTCAGAATTATTGCTCTCTAGATTATCCAATTCCAGTTTCATTTCCTCATACTTTTTAAAAATGAATGATCTGTCTGCTTGTCACAGGAGGTTTTAGAAGAGAGTCTTCTGATGTGACCTTGGTTGAGTCACTTCTCCTTTCTGGGCCTCCATTTCCTCATCTCAGAGACAAGGCAGTTGGGCCAGATCAGAGGCACCAATATGGCAACACTCAGAGTGGATGGAAACCATAGACACGTCTTATGTGACCAACACAGAGGGTTTTGGTTTTTTGTTTCTGTGTGTGGTAGGAGGTGGGAGAGGAGGTAGGGGAGTTCAGTTGCTTAGTTGCCAAAAGATAAAGACATTTTCACATAAGCATCCAGAAAACCAAATTTCTGTCTTCTCTTTAGAAGTCAGCTCTGGCAACACTGGGTTCAAAGCCACAGAAGAGCAGTGGGGGACTGTGCCCATTCCAGATAGTTTGATCTCTCTGGTTCTCCCCATGCCCCCAGACCCACTTCATTCCTTAGTCCTGACCCCTGAACTAGGTGAGCTCTGAAATTCCTCCTGTAATAAGCATTCTATTATTCTGGAATTATATAAAATACTGTCAATTGGTATTAGGTCACTACTAAGCATTTAATGAGAGTCGACATTGGGTAAAATGTTGTGTTGTTACTATCTATGATTTTATTTTTATTTTATTTATTTGGCCATGCCGGGTCTTAGTTGCAGCACTCGGGATCTTTAGTTGTGGCACGCGGGATTTAGTTCCCTGACCAGGGATTGAACCTGGGCCCCCTGCCTTGGGAGCTTGGGGTCTTAACCACTGGACTACCAGGGAAGTCCCTATGATTTATTTTTTAAGATCATGGGGACACTTGATGCTCTGAGTCTCAGCTTCCTCATCAGTAATGAGGGGAATGGGCTGCTGATCAAGGGGCCATGAGACCCAGAGGTTCCATGCAACCCACCGGCCTCATTTGAATATAAAGCTATAGGATTAGAATGCTACCTGTGTGGCTACTTCTCAAATACGCCCAGATATTAACTGAATGTCTGTAAACTCTTAACACTTTTCTCACTGACATTCTTCTAGTCAATGAAGTAGACAGTGTAAGTAAGACAGTACATTTTTCCCGTGGGACTCAATAAAGCTATTTTTATTTTGAATGGAAAATGAATAGAGCCCATAAATTTTGTTTATTTTTTTCTGAGTAATCCCTTCCACTTCTCAAATTCTGTGATTCTGTATTTTGTTATGCCTTTCCCCACCCAGAACAAAATACTCTAAAACAAGATATTCTATGAATATCATATTTGTAGAAAAGAATAAAATTGAAATTTCCTAAACATGCTCTCAGTGCTTTTCAGTGTGATTACATTCTGGTGTGACGGGAGCCCTGTGACGTAGTTACTGTCACACTACTTCACTGTGAGAGACCAGTAAGAGCTGGAACTCAGTGTGGTCCGATTAGAAATCCCAAGCTTTTCCCACTATACCTTTTGGCCTCCTAGAAGAGTATGTTTTCCAGATTGTAGCCATTAGGTGATTTTAGGTGGAAGTAAGCACTAAAGAGTTGACTACTCCTGCATTACTGACTGTTAGTAAATACATACATTCTTCTCATTGAGGAACTGATTTTAGGTTTAGAAATTTGTAAAGCTCCCAGGTTCATCAATAATTATTTTTCATTATTGGCTTTTCATTTATTTTTTTAAACTTTTAAACAACGTTTTTGTTTCCATTGTACTTATTTTTATGATTACCTTCTGTTTACTGCAAGTGACACTGATTTTTCTTTTAGTCATAAAAAGTTTTGAAAACGAGTCAGTATAAATAAATAAATTGCAACCAGGTGGGAAACAGTGCAGGTGGCAAAAGTCAGAAACACAACCTGCTAATGTCTGAAGTTGGAGGAACACTGGTCTGAAGGAGGAGGGATGTGGTCAGGGCTCTTGGGAGGGGCTGGCTCTATATACAAGTCAATTAAAGTCCTTCAGGGAGCAGCAGTCTTGTTGCCTGAATAGGGAGAAGGGCCAGAAATAATGAAGTGTCAACAGGGCAGCATGTTCATCAAGGAACAGCTCTCTTTTTTGTCTTCTCAGTGTTTTTCCTCATTTCCTCCTCAGTACACCTCTGTCCTATTCCCCAGCTTCACCCCACCCAGCACCTATTATTTTTCTATTAGGAAGCTCATGCATTTTAAAATCCGGCTTAATTGGTCCCTGACGTATCTGGCATCTCTCTTGAGCCCTAAAATCACTCAACTCAAGTAGAAATGTTCTCCTCTCCTCGGTAGAGTAAATGGAAACTATCTACAAAGAATAAAATAAAGAAATAAAGATTCCTTCTCTAGAAGAGAACATCAACTAGAGTACAAAGTAGAAAACGCCAAGTGTTTAGAAAGACATCAGCTTTGTTTTATTGCTCCATTGTTTGTAATAAATTCTTAATAGCTTGAAAATCTAATTTTTTTTCCACTACCAATTTAGTCCTTGGCCACTTGGCAAAGTGACTTTTTTTCTTTTCTGCCTCTTGTTACCCCAGTGCAGAAGCTGGGTATTTGGATATGTGAGTCCTGAATTATGAACACTTACAAGAAAAATACCAGCTCTGTGCTGGGAATAGCACCAAGAGCTATCAAGACCTAGACTGTTGCAAATTACTGGGAGCAGACTATCTCTCCACCCTACCGTGGAACAGAGACTCAGAACGTGCAGAGAATAGAGACAGAAAGTCTGCAGGGGTAGTTGATGTGTAGTGAAATCTTTAATAACTCAGAAGACACAATTGCATCTAACTTTTATACTAAACACATATTACTCATTATAAAATTATTGCAGGATTAGAAATACATGCCAAATATGCCGTAACTTCCTCCACCCAGACTATGGCAGGCATTACTAATCAATCATGCAACTCTTTCCTGTTAGAATGGGGCTGGAGAAGGCGGGCCAGAAAGGACAAGAATCTCCCCTATTCCTGATGTTTCTTTCTTGTAGAGGGAGCACCTTTAGTGTAACACTTCTGGCTTCACGCTATTTCCTCACTTTTTCTTCCTCAGGGAAGGAAAGAGACATAATCTGATACGCGAGCTTTGAAAGAAACAGTAGCCATGGGTTGCTAAGCATACCCACCCAGAGAGTGTGTACTCCTGACTTTTCCTCTGTCAGCTAATGAATGTATCAGTGAAAGCCTTGGCCTTGGGCGAGATTTGCAGTGACCAGTGCTGCCTAAGACAGGTGTTGTTTCTCTTTTTTTTTTTAATAAATTATTTATTTATTTTTGGCTGCGTTAGTTTTCGTTGCTGCACGTGGGCTTTCTCTAGTTGCGGCGGGCGGGGCTACTCTTCGTTGTGGTGCGCGGGCTTCTCATTGCAGTGGCTTCTCTTGTTGAGGAGCACGGTTTCTAGGCGTGCGGGCTTCAAGCAGTTGTGGCACATGGGCTCAGTAATTGTGGCTCGCGGGCTCTAGAGTGCAGGCTCAGTAGTTGTGGCGCACGGGCTCAGTTGCTCCGTGGCATGTGAGATCTTCCCGGACTAGGCCTCGAACCCGTGTCCCCTGCATTGACAGCTGGATTCTTAATCACTCTGCCACCGGGGAAGTCCAAGACAGGTGTTATTTCTTTAATGCCAGAGGTAAGGATGGGGAAACCGACTTGCACAGCAGATATAACTCACATTCTCCAATTTCAACTTAAAAAATTTTTTTTATTTTATATTGAAGTATAATTGATTTAAAATGTTGTGTTAGTCTCAGGTATACAGCAAAGTGATTTAGTTATATATATACATATATCTATTCTTTTTCAGATTCTTTTCCTGTATTAGTTATTACAGAGTATTGAGTTGAGTTCCCTGTGCTATACAGTAGGTCCTTGTTGATTATTATTATATATATAGTTGTGTATACATGTTCTCCAATTTCAACTTTAACAATAACAAATGTAATGTTTGACTCTCTCTGTCTTACTCTTTTGCCCAGTTAAAATTGAGACCTGGGGCTTAAGAGAAAGGTGATATTTACTGAGTCCCTCAAAACCCCTCAAAAGAGCAATTGATTAGGGTTTTCACAGGAAATTCATGTTCAGTCTAATACACGCCAGGAGCCACAAGGTGCTACAGTTTAAGCTGAAGAGAGACATGAGGTCAGTGTTGTTTAGAGCCATCTGCTGACCCTTAGACAAGACCCTACACAGAAGTGACAGTTTTCATCACCAAGTTCTAGAGATTTTGCAATACAGAGAACCAATTTTGTGATTGCTGCAGGCATAATCTGGCCCAAACAACTAACCCAACTGATCAAACTCATAGACAACTCTCTTATGCTTCTGTTGGAAATGTAAATTGGTACCATCTTTTATGGGCCAGTTTAGTAGCACATAGCCATATTCTAAATGTATTTACACTTTGTCATGGCATTCCACTTCTGTGTATCTATCTCACAGAAAATGCACAAAAATATATGTTCAAGTTCACTGCAACACGTTGTGGAAAATTGTAAACTACCTAAATATCCAGAAATAAAGAAAAGGTTCAGTAGTTGTGGGATATTATGCAGCATTTTGTTCTTTCCTGTGGTGTATCTCTACTGTGTGTCAGTGAGTGGCCCGGGGATAGGTGAGAAAGGAATGTCCCCTTAGTCCATATTTCTTCTATTTGAAATTTTAAGTGAATTTAAATTTACTTACTTTTATAATTAATCATTAATAAGGAAAATTGAACTCTGAGGTAATAGTTTTTAATTCACAGTCTTTTCTTCCTGGGCACAGGACGCTTCTGCCTGTCATTTAGATTGTTCCCCATGATCAGAGGGCCTGGAAGCTGAGTGAGAAGGAAGGCTGGTGGATGAGCATGGAATTGGGGCCAAGGTAGCAGCCATCTAGAGGAAAGAGTTCTCCCAGACCCAGGCGTGCCTGAGTAATAACCCTTTCCCTCATAATAGAATCCAGCTTTCCAAGGACTGATGTTCCTGTAAGTGCCAAAATCGAAGTCTCCTCCTTTACAATGCTGGCCGAAGATCACCTGAGTCGTCTTCTTTGGGTTCTTATTTCAGAAACTTCAAGCAGATCATAAACACCTTCTTTCTTCTGTCAGATCCTAATACAAGGGGTTGAGTTTCAGCTTTGACCAGGTGCCTGCCCTTGAGAAGATGAGAGCTGCCTACCTTCCTCTTGAAGAGTCACGTCCGCGTTCTAAAGGCTGCGGGTAAAAATTCTATCTGATTTTGTCTCACTCAAATTTATATAACCCATTTTTCTTCCTGAAAAAAACCTGTTTCGTGGATCAAAGTTTATTCAGTACTTTAGGAAAACTTGCCAAAGTACTATTTTTCAGCATGTTAATATTCTCCCTTGATTGGACACGAGCTATCCCTATCTCCCTATGACCTCTTCAGCCACTCAGGCTTTTTCTTGTTGCATGTCATTTCCAGATAGTTGGTCTCATTGGGCATATGTGAATTCTAGGTATTGACCACCCACCCTTATAATCAGTCTCCTCTGTGACATAGGATTTGGTTTGTAGTTTACAACAGTGCCTTGGATAAAGGCTTTCTCACATCTGTGATTTTATTTTGTTCTCACAGTAGTTTATCAGGTATGAGTGTCTGTGTCATCTGTCCTACTGGGAAGTGAAGTAACTGAGAATATGTGTAAGTGATGATGGAACCAAGCCTCTAACTGGTATCTCCTACCTTTCAGTCTTCAGCTAGAAGCCCATTAAACCCTTGCACAAGGGTTCTCAATACACTGGACTTTTTAAATCACTTGAAGCCTGGTGCACTGAAGGCTTAAGCTGGTAGGTGACGTCTAACTTTAAACCACTAGGTTTCTCTCTATTAAAATAAATAGGCTGACACCACTCTAGTCATGGCTGTTCATTTACCATTGTTGTTATCTAGCAGCATTCCTGTCCCTCTGGGGAAGAGCAATGCAACTACAAAACTTATTCAAAAAGTCATGGAGGGACTTCCCTGGTGGCACAGTGGTTAAGAATCCGCCTGCCAATGCAGGGGACACAGATTCGAGCCCTGGTCCGGGAAGATCCCACATGCCACGGATCACCTAAGCCCGTGCGCCACAACTACTGAGCCTGTGCTCTAGAGCCGCGAGCCACAACCACTGAGCCCGCGTGCCACAACTACTGAAGCCCACACGCCTAGAGCTCGTGCTCTGCAACATGAGAAGCCCGCGCACCGCAACGAAGAGTAGCCCCCACTCTCTGTAACTAGAGGAAGCCCGCGTGCAGCAACAAAGACCTAACGCAGCCAAAAATAAATGAATATATTAATTTTTTTAAAAAAGTCATGGAGTTCCAGGAATATTGAGATAATTCTCAGATAATTCTCTAGCACCAGAGAATTCTTTATAGAAGAGGGACCCTTGAGCTGGGTTTCAATGAATGCTGAGGAAGGGAAGGTTGAGTAGAGGCATTCGAGGAACATGAATGTCATAGACAAAAACATGACAGTAATGAAGTTTCTTCTGTCCTTTCAAGATCCTGTCTCCCACTATTTAGATAAAATATTAAAGATTATCAAAGGCAGTAGTGAAAGCAATTCCTCTTTGTCTGAAGGCACCCCTGAGCTTCAAGAGACAGCCAGATGTTAGGGCACTAGGCACATTTTCTTTGCAAACTGGTTTGCAAAGAAATTGCATTACTTGTTCTCGGGACTAAGTTGCTTATCGGTGGCCCATTCTTTGATTCACACAACTGATGTCTTTTCATTCTTATGCTAAGTGATATGCAAACACAACCTGAAGAAAATCCTCAGACACCTATCTCCAACTGTACTACCACCCCTAGGGCCCTACAGTTTAAGTTCTAGAGTTGGTAGAGCAGTTGGGACTTCTGCGTCTCTTATTTCCCAACTACAAAATAATGTGGAAGAGCAAGATACCAAAGGAGGAGACCCTTGAGGGTGTAGATGAACAGATCAATGTTTATTGAGTGAGGTATTGGGAAGCGAGGGATTGGGTGCAAAGCCAAACAAAATCCCCAAGTTATCAAAATGAGTTCAATTAATTTACTCCTAGGCTGCTTCTCAGATCACATACCCTTTGCATGGCACCCAATTAAAAAAACAAAAAACAAAAAACCATCTACCAGTAAAGCACTTCCTATCTGGCAGAAAAGTCAACTACTCCATCAAAAATCACACAATATAGTTATTTACCCATTTTGGGTCCCCTCAGGGCTCAATCTCCCATAATAGATGGTTTTCTTTTTAACCAGATAAATTTATCTTCTTTGATTAACTAGCAAATGTTCCTTTCCCAGGAGATGGTGCCTTAACACCCGAGGGTCAATTTTATTCCTTTATTTCTAAATCCTACAAATTATTCACGTCCCCTTAGACGCTTCCTCCTCAGTAAATTTGGGCAAGTTATTTAATCTCTTCATGCTTCAACTGCTAAAAAGGACTACTGAGAGTGCTTATATCATAAGAGTTGTAAGGATTAAAAGAAATAATTCAAAGTATTTAATAGCGCTCCTAGCACATAATGAGTACTCAATAAATGTTAGCTATTAATTTCACTTTGAACATTCTTCGGTTACAGTCATTGGTTGTTTTGCACATCTGCAAAACGTTTTCCAGTGGCTAAGGCAAGGAAGTTCTAGTACTTTTTCTTTCTATAATATCTTATAAGTAATACATTGTAGAAAATTTTGAAACTACCAGAAAGTACAAATAAAGAAACATAATTGCCTTAATTCTACTATCAACATCAACTTGTATGTTTTAAGTTAAAAATATTTCCTTTTAAAAACAAGAGTATTTTTAATATCTTTCCAGGTCAATAAACATGTTTCTATTACATTCTTAATATGTGCATATTTTCCTTTATTAGTGTTGCACCATAATTTATTTAACCGACCCTCTATTTCAATTACTTATGTTGCTTCCAACTTTCTGTTATTTTGAACAATGTTCTGGGGTAGATTTTATATTCCTTTTGTGAACTTGTCCAAAATGTTATTTAGCATAAATTCATAAGAGTGAAATTTCTGGGTTTGAGGGAATGCTGTATCTAAAGGACGTATTATATATATACTGCGAATTGTCTTTCAGAAGAACTGTGCAAAATTGGCAGTCTCCCCAATGGGGCAAATTCCACGCTCTCATTTCCGACCCAATACTGGCTACTATTTAAAATATTTGCCAAGTTGATGGGTATAGACCTAATTTCATTTTTTAATTAAAAAATTTTATCAAAAGTGATAATGAAAAGTAATGATGAAAAATTTTTTTATCAAAAGTAATGACGAAAACTTAATACATTCACCGAACATTTGGATTTTTTTCTTCTGTGACATCCCTGACAGTTTCAACAAAGAGATGGTAAAATGTGTTGTCAAAAGCACAGACTCTAGACTGATTACCTGAGTTTGAATCCATATTGAATCTCTTCCTAGCTGTGTGACCTTAGGCAAGTTACTTATCCTCTCTGAGTGTGCCTCAGTGTCTTCGTTTAAAACTAGTGGCTAATACTAGTGCTTACCATATAAAGTTAAGTACACGCAGGCATTTCGGACAATGAGCTACTGTTACTGTTTGCCCATTTTTCACTTGGTGTTTTGGACTTCTTTAGGTGGACATGGTGAAGAAGGCAAAGTGGAGGATACAAAGAAGCAACAAGGTAAACAGAATGCATAAAGAAACATGAAGTGGCATGCTAGCTCCTACATTTGAACCTTTCCAGTATTTTCATGTGTTTTAAAGAGTGAAGAACAAGAATGGTTTCATGCATTGTTATCCACTTTGTGAAACCCAGTTTAACCCAAATGAACAGAAGCCGTGACAACATTGGAATTTTCTTGGTCTATGCATGACAGTGCCCTCCAGGTCAAGCAGCTCCCAGGCTGTGCTGTCTTTCACCTATAATGACCCATGTTGAGCAGGCCTGGTGAAGTACAGCTACATTTGTCCCAGAAGTCTAGGGGCCCCAGCCTCTGGATCTCAAAATTCAAATTATCTAAGAATTCCTCTCCTCTCCCTGTTACAAAGCACAAAGAGGGGTTTTTAGAACCCAGTTTTGTACTCTACTATTGTCCTCAGATTCGGGCACTATCTAGAAATGCACACAGTCCCAGAGCTTTCATGGAGGGTCAAAAGGAACCTCAGAGCTCATCTAGTTGAACCTCTTCATTCACAAGGAAGGTTCTGGATCACTATAGTCACAACAGATCCAAGAATAGGAAAGCAGAGAGCTCAGGGTGCTTCCTAACTTTTGGAGTTTAGGAGCCTTCCATGTAATTTGTTTTAAAATGTTTAAACCAACCCCAGTGTTGGTGGGATTAGCTAAAGATGGAGGAGCCACAGTTACTCTCGTCCATTCTGCTCATACGTCCTGTCCCAGAATGACCTGAGGCACTTTATGAAGGTGGAATTTCATAGCATGTATTTGAGAACCATTTGTCTAAGGACGATCATCTCTCTTCCTCCCCCCACCAACATCCCAAACTTTTCTCCTCAGAGCTTTGCCTTACGTAAGTCACCCAACACCACTTCCCATCTCTGGGTCTCAGCTTCCTCCTGTGTAAAACAAGGGTGCTCTCCTAAAAGATGCCTTCCAGAACAAACATGTCATGACTCCATTTAAGGGCCTATATATTGACTCAAAGAATGTACTTTCCTAAAACAAAGTACTTTATGACAACAGAAATCACCACCTCCACAATTACTGTTATTGAAAAACAGCTCAAGAGGTCCACACAGATTTTTAGCCAGACACAGAAAACAACTCAGGGCCCCTCACTTCCATACCTTGACAAGCCAGGTACACTCAAAATGGGCACTGCTTCCAAAAATAAAAACATAGGTCCTAACTTAGGGAAGGGGGGTTTAAAAGATCAGCATACCTGGCAAATACAACTCTACAAACATAACTTTTCAATACTTCCAAGGAAAAATTTCAAAGCTGATTTTAATACCATCTTTCCTGTGATGTCTTCCCAAATGGCTGCAATTCCTGCCCTCTCTCCATGGTACCACGGTCCTTAGTAGCTGGACCCGTGATTCTCATCTCTGGTTGCACATTAGAATTCCTTGTCTGGGGGAGGGAAGGGGGTAAAAAATTCGTACGATCCATGTACTTACCCTCAGAAATTTTGATTTAATTAACCTGAGGGTGTGATCCCAGTGTCATATCTTAAAAACTCCGCAGATGAGCCTAGTGTGCAGCCAAAGCTGACTGCCAGTGTAGATGAACTGGCTCCAAAGTGGGGTACATACTTCATCAAGATGCTGAAAAAAGTTATAGAATGTCTTCTTATATATATTTTTTATCTCATTCTTTTAAAATTCTTTATAATTTATATTTTGAGTATATTAGTATATATTAGTACATTTGTAACAGATTAGTGCAGAGGTAAATATATATTTTATCAACAAATATACACGTATCTGGCGTGCATTCTAAAACAAGGGTTTTCTGATAGAAGTACATCCTCCAAAAGTTTGAATCTAAATAATTCATTGGGTAAGTAGCCATTTCTACTAAGTAGACATTTCTTTAATTATAGTCTTTGTGGTCTGTTGTTAGCTAATTTTATGTTGTTATTTGCCTTTCATCTGTGCATTTTGTCTTGTCTCTGAAAGTAGATTGTAAATGCCTTTAAGGCAAAGATTCTGATTCCTGCTTTTTACTAACCTTCATATTTCTTGGCATGGTGTATGACCCATGGCTGTTCAACTCTGGGCAAACCTTAGTTTCCTCATTTAAAAAATACTGATAATAATAGTACCTTCATAGCATTATTATGAGGGTTACATTTGAGATAATTCAGACATAGTTCCTAACATATATTATGTTGCTCAGTGAGTGGGAGCTATTTTATTACTTGTTTGTTGAATTGAATTCTTACATCCCATACATATGGAATGCCAGGTACCATGCTAGAAAATGAGGAAAAAATGTATAAGACATGGTTTCCCCTTTGAGCAACTCGTAGTCTAACAACAGCAAAAAAAAAAAAACCCAGACGTTTAAACACTCAATCATAAGGATACAAAATAAGTGCTAAGATCGGCATATTATAAAATTCTATGAGAATATAAGTAAGGGAGCAATTAATTTTTCCTAGTGCCTTGAAGCATGAATAGGAGTTTTCCTGTGGACAAGGAAGAGGCAGATGCTTGAAAGAAGAGCATAAGCAAATGCATAGAGCACTTGTTCTCAAAGTGCAGTCTGGGGATCCACGGGAATCCCTGAGACCACTTCAGGTGGTTAAAATAACAATCATAATAATACTAAGACATGGTTTGCTTTTTTCACTCGCATACTCTCACAAAAGTGTAGTGGCATTTTCCAGAAGCTACATGACTTGTGATATTCAACAGATTAAATGTAAAAGCAGCTATGAGAATCCAGCTGTCTTCTATTAAAGAGATTTATGAAAATGTAGAACAATGCCCTCTCTTTTCACTAAGTTAGAGTTACTTTTTAAATACACGTATGTCAACATGTAGTGTGTTTATTATTATTATTTTTAAATGAGTTAATGAATATTTAAAATATTTCAATTATAATTTCTAATGTGGTAAATACATACATGTATATATTTATATTTATATATTTATATAAAACCACCATAAACAAAAGCTCTTTGAGGGCCTCAGGAATTTTTAAAAGTGAAAAGGTTCCTCAGACCAGTAGCATAAAGGCATAAAGTTGCATGGCGTGTTCAAGGAATAAATGAATAAATGAAGACGTGCAGTTAGCTGCCTCCAGTTCTTTTAGGAGTAGAGTGTAAATTATAAATATATACATAACACATTCATACACAACGAATATGATTACCATATCCTCTCAGCCCATGAATAACAGATAAAGTATGCTAAAAGGCTGAAAGATTTAACCTGAATCTATTGGTGATTTTTGGAAAGGAGGAGGGAGCAGATTTAGTTAATCCAGTGAAAGTCATCGCATATAAATTTGCAAAATACTCCCTGGACTGAGGTCATGTGTTTAATTTTAGCAAGTAGGGTGAATACGTTTGGGTAGGTATTTATACTAAGCAGTGGACTGAACTGGAGATAGGTTTGACAGTGGAAACAGTGATACAATCTTTATTATTTTCAATGCAAAAAAAAAAATGAACTATTAATGTGATGTTCTGGTTGAGAATTTAAACTCTCAAAAAATCTGGAAATTCAAAGTCATGGTACCCATAGCAACCATAACTCTGCCCCCTTGCATGCCCAGTGTGGAGTATTTTGTATTGCAGTACATGCTGTGAAATCTATGCCTAAATGTGCTATATAACAGAGTTACAGTTGCTGTGGGAACTGTAACTTTGAATTGCCTGCCTTTTGTATCATTAAACTTTCAGCTGAAGTATTGCATTAAAGGAATTTTTTTTTCCTCCACTGCATTTCCTCATTAAAAAAAAAAAAAATTGATTGGGTGTTTTTTTTTTTAAAGGATGTAAATGATGTTAGACTCAAAAGGAAGGATAATGCATTCTTGTTTGCCAGATATATGCACTGATATAACGTTAGTGAATTACCACATTTACATATTTCAACCTTCAATAACAAGTCATAAAATAATCCTCGATTTACATAGAACCTTTAATCCTGAAGGATCCCATCACACACACAGACACACAGTAACCGAACCACATTGGACAAGAAAACTCAATAAATATTTAACAGCACCCAACAAAATTATACAGTGCTTTAGGACAAGCAGTCAGGAAGAAAGGTACTATCGTCCATTGGTGGAACACAGACTGAGGAGTGGGAAATCTCATGCTCCATTCCTACTTTTTTGATGGCATTGGCTCTGTCTTTGACCTTGAGTCAGCGACTTGAATCCCTCACAACTCTGGGTATTCCATTTTCTCTGTTTACTGAGGTAGTATTTCTAGGACCAATGACAAGAAAAGACTTCAAAAGTTCGTTTGGTTGTGTATACTACTGCCAGCCAAGGCACATACCTACATATTCTAGAACAGGCAATTACAACTACAAACTTCTACTACAAAAGGCAAGATAGTAAATATTTTAGGCTTTGAGGGCCATACGGTCTCTGTTGTAACTACTCAACTCTGCTGTTTTAGTGTGATAGATGCCATAGACAATACATAAATGAATGAGCATGGCTGAGTTCCAACAAAATTTATTTATGGACACTGAAATTTGAATTGCATATAATTTTTATTTGTCACAAAATATTTTTCTAGTGATTATTTTCAACCATTTAAAAATGTAAAACACATTCTTAGCTCGTGGGTTGTACAAAAACAGGTAGTAGGCTGCAGTTTGCCAACCCCTGCTCTAGAAGTTTGAGTTGCATGTCAGGCTGAAGGCTACCTGTAGACAGAGGTGTGCTTCTAAATATTTAACTAGCTCCCTAACCCAAAAGAGGTATGTCTGTGTTAGTTTTTATATATCTAGATCTAGATGTAGATACAGATATGTACATATGGTATACATATATGATTTAGATATATATGTAGGTGTATAAGTTCATTACACATTTTGCTGATACACAGGAAGTGTAGCACAAATGTACAAATAATAATAAAATATGCCACACTCTTCACTGTAAATTCCATAGAGCCAATCTATTCTCAGAGAATGCTTTTGTTGACTATTTGCTGAACTCTTATATCCATAGCTAACCTATAATTGCATTAGCAAATGAGTGTAGTTCCAACCTGAATATTGTTTGAAATTTTCATTTAAATTGAGGAGTAAAATAAAAGTGAGAAAACAAAGATGTACCCAAAAATCTCACTCTTTCACCAATGACATGAGCAACTTCTTTGCTGAATTATACAGCTTTCAAAAATTTCCTCATTTGTTTGTGCTATTCACTATATTGGCTACAGACTTGACACACTTTTTTAAAAAAATGTGATTTTAAGCCTCGTTAAACAGTAAGTTCTTTTTTTTTAATTTTTATTTTGTTTATTTAGTTTTGGCTGTGTTGGGTCTTCGTTGCTGCACGCGGGCTTTCTCTAGTTGTGGCAAACGGGGGCTACTCTTCGTTGCAGTGCACGGGCTTCTCACTGCGGTGGCTTCTCTTATTCTGGAGCATGGGCTCTAGGCACGCAGGCTTCAGTAGTTGTGGCACGCGGGCTCAGTAGTTGTGGCTCACAGGCTCTAGAGCTCAGGCTCAGTAGTTGTGGCGCATGGGCTTTGTTGCTCTGTGGTGTGTGGGATCTTCCCAGACCAGGGATCGAACCCACGCCCCCTGCATTGTCAGGCAGATTCTTATCTACTGGGCCACCAGGGAAGTCCTTGACACACGTTTAAGTTTAATTCATGTATTAGTCAGGGCTCTTCAAAGAAACAGAACCAATAGGAGATATATGTATCATAGTTTGATATATATATATATATATATATATATATATATATATATATATATCATAGTTTGTGGAGGCTGAGAAGTCCCAAGATCTATAGTCAGCAAGCTGGAGACCCAGGAGAACTGACCTTTAGTTGCAGTGTGAGTCCAAAGGCCTAAGAACTAGGACAGGCAATGGTATAAGTTCCAGTCCAAAAATCGGCAGGCTTGAGACCCATGAAGAGTCAGTGTTTCAGTCCAAGTCCAAAGGCTGGAAAAGACCCATGCCCCAGCTCAATTAATCAGACAGGAGTTCTCTCTTACTCAGACTTTTTTGTTCTATTCAGGCCTTCAACTGATGAGATGAGGCTCACCCACGTGGGGTTGGGGGTGATCTGCTTTACTCAGTCTACTTATTCAAATGTTTATCTCATCCAAAAACATCCTCATAGACACATCTAGGATAATGTTTGACCAAATATCTGCGTACCCCATGACCCAGTCAAGTTGACCTATAAAATTAATCATCACAATCTGCAATATTTACATTTTCTCCATTCCTTTCTTAAGTCTAAACAATCAACAGTACAATGAATCAAGCCCTGATTGGTAATGTTTGCTGAGTTCCATGCTCTAAAATACTCCCACCACAGCCAATTTCAAGCTACCAACATAATGCCAATGGGCATGGGTTGGGAAGAGATATGGTAACATACTGTGGTATAGTATTGCAGTCATCACAATACAAAAGGTATAATTAACCTCAAGAGTAGAGATAATAGTAAAATGTAGTAAAATAATTAGAAAGTGATGAGTTTTCAGTATGTACTACCTTTGTTTTTAATACAATGTATTGTGAATTTATATTTTTTATTGAAGTATAGTTGATATATATATACATACAATTTAATATTTAATAATAGACATGTTTAATAGCCAGCTTGCAAAATTCCTGAAAATGCAACAGTTAGCTGTGGTGAGCCCATAACAGGTGCTTCCAGAACGCCCTGAGAACGGCGTTGTGTAAACTTCGTTTGAGGCTCCTCTAGTCCCTTCCCATCTCTGTGAAAACCCTGCCCAATGTCGTTTTGGCCACAGCTTACTGAAGATGAGAACAGAAACCATCTCACTATTCTTCTTGGTATTGCTTTTCCTCTGAAGTACTCAGATCTCTTTACACCCTTAGTGAATTACTACATTTACATATTTCAACCTGAAATTAACAAGTCATAAAATTATCAGTCTGTGGCCATGGCAAAATGTAGGTGGAGACAGCCCAGGGACTTGCTGGTGCTTCCATGGGTTTGGCTGATGGCCTAGCACAGGGGGCTGCCACTATACAGATGACCAGTCTGCATCATTTTACCACAGTTATCTGAGAAATTCTGACAAAGCCGGAGTTAGGATTTGAGTCCTACAGACAATTATAGCCATGGACAGGGAGACACAGAAAATCAGTGAAGAGTGGCCCCTTGACTTGCAGTTTAGTGATTTACCTACCATGCCCACTCTGTTTTTAGTGCTTGTCAAGTATTTTTAAGTTGTAAATCACTAAGTACAAGGCATCATTAACGTCCATTTGAAACCGCACAGAGAAATTTTGAGTAGGTGGTATTTGAGTCCCCCAGTGGAGCCAATACCCCATGTCTGTACACTTTCTTGTCTTCGTTTTTAAAAATCAGGTATGGCAAGATGTTTTAATAACCTCAGATGGCTGGGACCTCTGTTTTTGGTATGATCTAAGATAGCTGTTCCCAGCAATGCCTTTAATACCATGCTGGGGGTCAATTTAATCAAATTCTTTATTAGTATGTGGATCACAAATGAGTCTGAAGAACAAGGAGCCTATAAGTCACCACCACCCTCTCCCCTAGGACGTGGCCACCTGAGATGGAATGGTGTGGCATTTCGGTTAGAGGGACAAGGTCACAATTTAGTCAAAAGTCATACATACTCCACTGCAGTGCATACAATTTTAAAAAGAAGAGAAAAACGGAGCTTAGTTATTTCTAAACTAAATAACCCAGAAATGTCAAGGGCACTTGAAGGCAATGAATTGTTAAAATTAAGGGGTGTTTGGGTGTATATGTGATTGGGGTGAGGGAGTGGGACTTGGCTTTGATTTACAAACGAGTCAGAATAAAACAGACTCAGCATTTCTGTTGTAACTGGAAATGGCTTGGGCAAATTTAATCCAACTTCCCTGAAAATACTTGATTAGCCTCCCAACGCGGAGGAAAATCAAGATAAGATAGGAAGTCTCTGTCTGTACTAAGGGCCGAGGACCTTGGGGCTTCCAGTGCCCACAAAGGGCATCACATGACCCCTCCCGGGGCGGGGCGGGAGGGGGCGGGCGGAGGGGTCCCTTTCTCGGAGTTACCCGCTTCTCTCTTGGCTCTGCCTTCAAGTCCGTGAGAAATCTGTCCCGAGCTACCGGCCTTTACTGCCTGGAACTGAGTTAAGAGGCTCAGTGTGTCTCCCCACTACAGCCCAGGAGACAGGCGACAAATAGGAGGCCCAAATTTAAGATGTAGCTCAACCTTTGACCACTAGAGGTCTCCTGGAAAGCAATGACCCGTATAACCCTATTTACCCTCCTTAAACCCATAGACGTTGAGCTCAGACTTCGCGAGTCTGCTCTGCTGGAGGCCGCCTTATTAATAACGCCACCCACCCCCACCGCTCGCGATGGCGCCAGGCTTGGAAGGGGGGAGGGGACTAGGCAGTGGCTGACCCTCGGACAGGGCTGGCTTTTCAATCCACGAATCAGTCCGCAGACTCCGGGGCTACCCTCTTCGAGCCCCACTTCTTGACCAAGCAAGACGGGAGAGAGCCTCTAACTCGAGGTCCCCAGGTGGGCAGCGCGGAGTCTCCCGGACTTCTAACCAGCTATGGACTAGTCAGGGGACCAACGTGTAGAATCACTTAGGTCCACCAGCAGGCCAGGATCCCCCCGCTGCCCGCTCCCCCAGCTTCGCCCCACTCGTTCCTCCTGCCCCCTTTCACCTTCCCCCTTTGCCTCCCGATCGCCGAAGTGGCCTGAGTTTGACCGGTGGAAGGAGATTAGGGGACCATTCACCGTCCCTGTTCTGGTATTTTCTGGAAAAATATAGCGGCTTCTACGTGGAAAAGGAAAGAAAAAGATTCAAAAAAAAAAAAAAAAAAAAAAAAAACGTGGTCGGGGGAGCAAGGAAGGAAACAGCCAGGTTGAATTCCCAGTCTTTATGAAGCAATTCGCTCACCAGTGAAAGAAAGCTGCAGTGGCAGCTTCGAGCCACATGCGGTAGTGTGTAGCAATTAGTAGATAAAATGCTGACTAAAGTGCTAAAACATGAAGTATTATTATAGCCAAGGTCAAAAATGTTTCATTTGTCTTTTACAATTTGGGGGGGGGGAGGGGAGGCCCAGAGGTGCGCAGAGAGGGTTGAATTTTTGAAATGGTCGCCTTCTTTCTTCAACTGTACTTAAAAAAAATTTTTTTAATGATCCTATTTATTATAGTCCAAGCTGCCTAATTATGTCACTGCTAGGTTTCGCAACTAACTTAACCCCCCGATCCTTTATTCACAGACACTGAAAAATGTGTCTACTGCTTCCCCACTCCCTTGAGGGGTGAGAATGATTTTTAATTTTTTAACCTTTTAAGTAAACCAAATAACTTAAAACAGAGAGTTGGGTTTTGGCTTAGCAAAGCAGCCGGAATATAGATGTGTGGGTATAGGTTCCTGTGTTGCAGTATAAGAAAGAGCCCAAAAATAATGTGTGATATAAACATATATTGCTTTTCCCCCACTCTTCTTTTATACACTGTGAGTCCCAGCTACAAGCTTTTTTATAGATAAAGCACTTGCTTTCATGATTCTAACTGTCCAGAATGGATTGTCTTCTTACAACATTCAATCTGTTTATGAGTATTTACCTTACATTAGCCCAAGGACCCTGCACTGCAGGAGTTTGCCTCTATTCCCCTGGGTGTCGGGTGTCTCAAGTCTTACATCTGCTCTGTGATTGATGGAACCTTGAATCCACGTTATTACTCTCTTACAAGCAGAAATCAAACAGGCTATTAACTACATTACTTCAAAGAACTGCTTCAATACAATCTCCTTATCTTAATTGAAACTTTCTTTGTATGGATATTTGCTACAGAGATAATTTACAGGTGCCCATCAAGCATCATATTAAAGAAGTAAAATAGAGGGGGTTGTTTTTTGTTTTGTTTGTAAACACACCACTGTGACCTATAATTTTAAAAGTCATTCACAGGATTGGACCTGAGGTTTGATGTTTTGGATTTTATTAGGTTCATGGGGGTGCTGCTCCTGTAAAAAGAGCGGAAAGATGCCCCTGTGATTCAGTTTTGACATCTGACTATAAGACTGCAGATATTCAGAAATATTCAGACCTAGATCCCTGCAATTGTTAACATCTCAAAAACCTTATCCGGAGTTTTCCAGAAGACAGAGATATCAGGCAGCGTGCAGCCTAGTTCAGCACCTAACCTTGTACAGACATAGAAACAGGGTTTCTAATTAGGTGAAGTTCCTTACAGACCCTTAAAGACTTACAGCAACAAAACCAGCAGAAGTTGCTTAGATGCTCTAAAGAGCTGTGTATTTTTAAAGAGAGAGATTTAATATACAATCGAGGGATACCCTCAGGCATTCTGTTGAGGTTTCCTGCATAAATGCTGCTGCATTGGTCATACAGGAAACTGACTCACAGTCGATCTCAAATATGATCTTGTCAAAATACTGCAACTCAAGTTTTTTAATATAGTATTTCTTGAACTGAATGTATATATTTACACGAACAGGACAGAGACTAACTGCAGCCTTAGGCGTCTCTCATGTATTTTTAAAAAATTATGTAAAATGCCCTTCAGTCAAGTCCATTCATATGTAAAAAAATGAACAAAACGGGTTATTCTAATCAAACGTCTGCAGTATGCATCATAAACTTAAAAAGAGACAGAAAGCACCAGAGAGCTGTAATTTCTCTTTGTAACCCATGCTTATAAAATAGAAAGATCAGATGAAATTTCAAGGAAGATAATTAAAGAGTGATGTGCAAGTCATAATTGGCTAATGCAAGAGATGGGAGACTGCGAATTGTTACATTGTCTTCCACGGTGCAGAGTTGTGATATTACTTTAAATTATTAAAATAGTTTTCGACATCTTTCAGAATACCGGCTCTTTGGCATGGGCTTTTATTACTTATTGTAATTGGAGGATCTGCCATTTTCTTTCGTTTATCTCTGTGTGTATAGAAACGAGCTAGGTCTTGCCTTTTATTACTTCCCCATGTTCTGAATCAAAAATGTGGTTTAGATAATGTTAAGTGTCCTAATTCTTACTGCAGTGGACGCAGACGTTTTGAAAAGGCATAAAAATACACACAGAGGGTCTTTCCTCCTCAAGTCACTGAATATGAGGCATTTGTGCTCTGCCGGGTGTATTAACTTCAGCCATGTGAATATAATTTTCATTAAAGTAATCCTGTTTCAACTAGATGCTGTGACTAGAGGTGAAACGTTGCGAAAGCGTTAAAAATAGCTTACTAGTAATTTCAACATCCTGTAATTTTATCACAGATCAAGTTTCAACTGTCATACTATACAGACCTTATTCCCCATATAGTACATGTTTACTTTTTTAGCATGCCAGACCCACTTTGGAAAGATTGGTGCCAATATACTAAAATCGGAGGGGGGGGGGTGGGTGTAACACTGAAAGGAGTGGGAGGAGGGCGGGGAAGGGGATGGGGGAGCGTGGGGGAAGCGAGTACACCATTTTACATCCACACTGCGAAAATGCAGTCTAGCCTGGCGGAGGACCGGCAGCTGGGTCGGAGCGAGCGAGGGCTTTGCAGTCTCTGCCTGTTCCTTGTTCTGTCGCTCTTAAGTTTCTCTGTGTTTGCATAATAGCCATGCATGCAAACCTCGCAATGCTCCAGGGCTCCAGAACAATAAATATACACATTTAAAGCCTTTATTGTCTTACGGTTCATGCCCCCGGTTTTCAACAGCTTAATTTCTGGTTGTATGTAACTAGTTTGCAAATGGATTTTTTTCAGTTTCAAACTATTATTGAGGAAGCTCCTCTCCCTTTTTGGCGGGGGGAGGGGTTGGGGGTGGGGGAGTAGCCGGTATATTATTCCTGTAGCGCTGGGTTATATAAACACATTATCATTTGAGAGCGCCCTTGGCGTCCATCAGCATTGTAAACACGTACTAGTGTATATACTTCAAAATTAAAGAATGCACACGCAGAACCGGGAGCCTGAATTCATATTCCGAGCAGACTCGCTGCTCGCATTTATTGATTTATCATGCATCGTTTATTGTTCCAGTCCCTAAATGCAGTCGCTGTCCGTTCAATATTGTTTGCAAAATCTTGAGATGTGTGTGCGCTGCTCACTTGTCTTTCTGTTTTTTTTTTTTTTGCTGAGTATTTTTTTTGCGAAGCGAACAAATGCATTAATATTTATATGTTTATATAATCGATAACCCACTTTTCCCTTCGATGTAAATAGGCATCAAAAGATAATTTAACAGATTAGTTCTCGAAAACATGGCAGTGAGGAAGCGTAATTTAACTATCAAACAAATCTACATGTCTAATAACAGCAAATCTGCTAAGGAGCATTAGAAAGAGGAGCAGCGCCCCGGAATCTCTGCAGGAAATGTTCTTTATATTAGACATATACAAGCAGGTCCTGTCAGATGCACAGCGGAGCTCGCTAGCTCTCGTCTCCTCCAAAAATCTCATCAAATGAAACCGCTAGACAAGGGAGATTGGGAAGAGGTAGATCTCATCTTCACACACTTTTAGGGCAGAATTTATTTTTACAGACCTTCCTATGTAATTTTTGCCTTGATCCATCCTCTTCCCGCCGAGATCGGACGGAGCCTTTCTGCCGATTATGAATTTGATCAACCCACGGTTGGAAGGAAACCTACACATTTTTGACAGGAGCTGAAAATTGAGTCGTCAGAGAAATATTAGGTCACATTTTCAATCATTTTGGTGCCGAAGGGGAGGCGAGAGCTTAGTTTTATATTGAGACATTACGCCGGCTGAAGGCAGAGAATGTTTTTCCCTGCCAGGACCTGATGCAATCCATTCAAGCCAACAAGTTTGGAGAGAATGTTGAGTTCAATCAATTCAGAACGTCGAGATGGAGCCCAACTCACTCCAGGTATTTCGCTCTCCTCCGCTCCTCCGATCCCGGCACCCCCCGGCACCCCCCAGCCCCCCGGCTCACCCACACCTCTGCACCCACCCACACCCCCCACAAACTTTTCACCAAACTTTTACCCTCTGCATCCCCCCAAATCATTTTTATTGTTTAAAAAAATCCCTGCAGTGATCATACATACATAATGTAATTCTACCGCCTCAGATGGAGAGGTAGGGAGAGGTGGGGGGCCCGGAGTCTTTTTTTTTTTTTTTTTTAAGGGAGGCAGAAAATTTGTGTGGGCTCTATTATTTTTTCCACCCAGCTTTATATCTGTTGGCTCTTCTGTATTAAGAGTGTGGATGTCTGTGTGTAAATGTGTCTGGGAATAGACGTTTGTGCTCTGATGGCTACATTATTTATTTGGTGCTTTTTTTCCCCTGCAGTGGGTCGGCTCACCGTGTGGCTTGCACGGACCTTACATTTTCTACAAGGCTTTTCAATTCCACCTTGAAGGCAAACCAAGAATTTTGTCCCTTGGCGACTTTTTCTTTGTAAGATGTACGCCAAAGGATCCGATTTGCATAGCGGAGCTCCAGCTGTTGTGGGAAGAGAGGACCAGCCGGCAACTTTTATCCAGCTCTAAACTTTATTTCCTCCCAGAAGACACTCCCCAGGGCAGAAATAGCGACCATGGCGAGGTGGTAAACTTATATCTCCCTCTCTTCTTTCTTTATTATTTTTTCCCGTAGTAATGCTTATTACAGGGCAAGCTTGAAAATACTGTATTCACTTCTGCAGGCGAACAGGATCGACTTCTTTTTTAAAGGGGTAGCGCCACTAGCTGGGGCTCGAGTATTTTGCCATTGTCAGAGTTTGGCTGTCAGCTTTACAAAGAAGATCCAACTGCTGATTTTAGTCAAGATCAAATAACTTGTTCGAGAAGGGTTTTGTTGAAGGATGTGTGTGTGTGTGTGTGTGTGTGTGTGTGTGTGTGTGTGTGTGTGTGATCCTGCTATTGCCGCTTGAACATCACATGCTTTTTATATTTTTTGCCTTTTGAAAATTTACCTTCGCGTCTGGCTCGGTAGGGGATGGGTGGATTTCTTTCGGTGGGTTTCGATATTGTTCCCGTTTTTCTTTTCTTTTTTTTTTTTAAAGTAAGTATTTGATATGTTTAAGAGGGCGGAAATTACGAAATGGAGGCAGAGTGAGATCAAAAGCTATTGAGTTGGCAAAGACGTGTTGAATAAAGTGATAAATGACAGGTACTGGAATAATACATTCAAATAACTTGCAGATCTGCCCGGGCGGATTTCAAAGCGGTCGTGTAACCGGCACAAACACGTTAAGCATTAACAACTATCTCTCGTCCCCACCCCCTCCCCCCGGACAAGCCATTTGATGTTCTAGTTTTCAATTACTCCACGCAAAGTGGACGCCTTCCAGCGCGATCTTTGGGGATGTGTGGGACGCGGACGGGGGAGGGAAGGGCAGAGGGGTGTGTGCTCACCCCCTGGCCCTGCGGGTCCGGAGTCCTCCGTGCCCAGACGGCGCTCCTGGGGAGGGTGGAGAGGGACAGAGCCTCCCCGGCACGTTTCTGGGCGGCCCCGGGGGCGCTCGCCGGCGCTCCCGGCAGGACGCCCGAGGTGAGCCCGCTGTCACCGGTCGCCGGGGCGGCCGCCCCTATTCGGCTCTGTCATTTCATGTGTGACCGCATTTCTGCGGGCTCCCCTCGTCAGCTGACCGACCTCAGCACCCTGGTACCTACCGGGGGAACTGTTTTGGGGAGGCTGTGCCTGCGGCGCGGCGGGGCGGGAGGGCGCGCGGCCGCCCGTCAAGGCTTTGTGTTGCCCAAGCGGGAGCAGGGCAATCAAACTCAGACTTCTGAGGGCAGCTAGCTCTGTGCCAGGCTTTCGAGCTGTCGAGGTAGGTGTAAGGACCTTTTTGTTAAGTGAATGGTTCCCCGTTTAACTCATCCCGGAGCTCGAAGCTGCCTGCCAGTCCTTCCAGAATTCCTTGGTCTGGTGGAGTTGATTGTACTTTTGTCACCTCCAGTTCGCTCCTTCTCGCCGAGATCGAGTTTCCCGTCAGTGGTCTATGCCGGTTAATTACCGGAGTTCGTCAAAACGTTCGCCCTCGTTTCAGCCTCTTCGGAAATAAGCCCCTCCCTCCTCTCCGAACACCTCTCCCAACCCACACGCCCTCCCCTCCGCCCTCCCGGCCAGCTATGGGTTTTAAACGTTCACCTTTCCCGACGTCTGCCGGCAATTTTACAAAGGTGTTGTTTGGAAATGCTGTGAAAAATCCTGCAGCCTACCAACAGGTTGAGCTCTTTGCACCGCCCAAGGTTTGGCTCGGCCCCCTCCCCCGACCCAACTTTCCTGCGCAGCTGTCTGCCTTCTCCTCCCCCTCCTGATTTCTTATTATTTGCTTTTCAAATTTATTACTTCAACATGGCCTGTGATCTGGAAAAGGGAAGGATTAAATATCCAGAAAAGAGCTGGTGCCTAATAGACTTCTGACTGAACCCAGAAGGAAATTATTCAGTGTTTTATGGGATATTTTGTGGCCACGCTCTTTTTTTTTTTTTCCAATTGAAAGCGGAATATTTTTTAAAGACCCCGAATTGACCCCACTTGGTCCAGTTTTAATTTCTGTTGTGTAATTAAATAGTAAATTCTGATTTAAGAATAAAAGAAATATTAGCCGAAGGTTGCATCTGGTAGTACTAATGATAGTGAATAGATATATTTTTAAATACACGATTTTTTAAAAGACATTATTCATTATGGGGAAATGTAAGCGAACCATTTTAATGATCTTTGCGTTTCGTCGCTGCTATATGAGCCATACCTGAGAAAATTAATCTTGCCATTTAAAAGTAAACTCTAGGGGGTTTGGAGAGGGAGATGGCTCTATTTATATTCCTCAGCTGCATATACATCGTCTAATATTATGCATGATTTGTTTTTTAATGCTAACACGGCTGGTAATTAGCTGTATGATTATAGTTGTATATTTCATTAGGACTTTGGATGATGTCCTTGTGAATTATTCAGCCATATTAAAACAATTTTCAATTGAGATAATGACACGCCTCAAAATTATGCAAATACAGGCTACATTGTGCAAAATAATTATGACAAATGTAAAGCAGGTAGAAAGTTTCCCAGTGCAGATCGGTTTTCCACCCTGGTGATGCCATTTGCCCCCTGGCCTAAGATAGTCAGTCATGAGCAGAATAGCAGCAGCAGTCTCCTCTGGAGGAGAGCCTGCAGATACCAGCATTTGCTGCTGGTACCTAGAGGGGCAACAGGGCCCTCTCATTAAGACATTTGCTTTGTTTTCTCTTACTCTGTTAACTTGTTTATGTACAGCGAAATGATTTTATTATTGATCTTAAATAGTTTTGAATGATGCATTTGCCATTTGCAATGCATAACTGAAAGAGAAAGGTTTCCTGGGGACGTGCACTGTGCCTTGGAGAAAATGTTCAGCACATTTAAATCAGCCAGTACAGTTTATTGAAAGTAACCAAATGGAGGTTAATAATTTCTTGATTGAGCTGACATCAGCATCCATTTCAAAAGGACAGCCAGGACTCCGTATGCTTTTTTGGCTCAAGAACATCATTCTGTCTTTTTATGATTTCTTGAAATGTAAAGACATCAGTTCTAAAAACAGGGACATTATCATTGTGCGAGATTAGAAATAGCGTCCCTGTGTGGTTTGCTACGATCTGCAGAGGACAATTTTTTTTTTTTTTTGGTGGGGGAGGGAAATTTTCTTATTGATCTTTGCATTAATTGTATCAGGCTAGATAAGGCAGGGATTTGTATGCCCATTTTATAGATGGAGACAGAGGCTTGAAGAGTTTATGTGGCTTGTCAAAGGTCGCCGGCTAGAACCTAGGCCTTCTTAAGCTTTAGGGTTGCTTTATTTTCCCGCTGAAACCTACCCTTGGAACTAGAGCTTGAATACATCATATTATATTCCAGAAGTGTGTGTACTAAATGTGGGCAGTTCCTTGTACATTTTAGAACTATATCACCAGATATTTAGGTAGCAGAATCATTCTTATTCTATAAAGTTCAGTTAATCCTAGCCAGTGTCATAGAACAATAAGTTACATTTTAATACCATTATTAATAATCATTAACAATTTATTACTAGTTTAAGTAATGAGGATAATGTCTGGCCTGCTTATATCACTGCTGCCTACGCATACTTAACAGTGCTGGCAGCTGGTGTGGAGGAAAAGCATTCCAGAGACTCACATCTTGATTCTACAACTAACTATTTGTTTGCCCTTGGATAACTGTAAACACTCTGAACCTCAGTTTCTTCATCTGCAAAATGGGAACAATAGTAAAGCTGACTGGGGATTGTTATAAATATCAAGAGACATTATTATGGGCAAAATTACTTTATAACTGTAAATTAAATAAATAGAAAAGAGGGCTTCCCTGGTGGAGCCGTGGTTGAGAGTCCGCCTGCCAATGCAGGGGACATGGGTTCGTGCCCCGGTCTGGGAAGATCCCACATGCCGCCGAGCGGCTGGGCCCGTGAGCCATGGCTGCTGAGCCTGCGCGTCCAGAGCCTGTGCTCCGCGACGGGAGAGGCCACAACAGTGAGAGGCCCGCGTACCGCAAAAAAAAAAAAAAAAAATAGGTGGATGTACAAGGTTGGATTTCAGCCTGACGGATCATGGGCTGGATTCTACAAGAAAGCTTGCTGGTCCCCTGCAACAGTGAGTGTGGATGAGTAAGTCAGTGATGTCAGGGAGTCAGTATCAAGCATATCTGGGCACTACAGATTTTAGCATGCAGCCAGGGTATCTAACAGTGGTTTGACTATCACCAGCCTCACTATCCAGTCAAAAATTGTTAAAAATCCATATTCGCAAGCCCCTACTGGAATTAATTTATTTAGAATCTCTGGAATTGGGGTCCAGGATTCTGCATTTTAAATAGTCTTGCTCTAGCTGTGTGGATCTTGGGCGAGTTTTAAACTCTGTGCCTCGGTTTTCTCATCTGTAAAATGGAAATATGGTACCTACTTCCCAGGATTATTTTAAGGATTAAAGGAGTTAATACATGTAAAGTGCTTACAACTGAGGTGGGCACATAGCAGAGTCTCCAGTAATGGCTGACTCATTATTATTATCATTAATATTAGTATTATTGTTCTCGTTAGAGTTTGAGACCACTACCATGGACCTTCCTAAAGAAAGCTTTTGTCTATGAGAGGGTGGCATTTAGGTTAGTTTACTAGAACATATAGCCAATTCAGGTCCCCCCAGATCAGGCTGGCTTTCATCCATATGGTGGTTTTAGCTGTGTTGCCATTACAAAAGGCTCCTTAAGGATTTACGTTTTAGTATCGAAATATGCTGTCAACTGGATCAGCAGGAGTTTTTAGAAGATCACCTGATCACATCACAGACACATTCTGAAATTCAGGAGGTGCTGAACTGGCCTTGCTCTGCCTGTGGGTGGCCACTCACTGGGTCTCTGGTCTGTTTCCATGAGCTGATTTCTTTTTTTAGAAGTTTCTGAGATCTCTTCAGTGTCCTCACTAGCCTTGCAGAATTTCTTTAACTTTTCTAAGCCTCAGTTTCTTCATCTGTCAAATGGATTTAATGGTTTCTACTTTGCCAAGAGAATTAGTAATAATAATGAAAAGGTCCTGGCAACTAGCCTCGTACCTATACATGCGAGCTCAGCAAATGATGGATGCTGTTATAATAGTTATCGTTTATTTTTAGTAATGATCTTAAGCTAAGAGAAGGAATATCTTTACTCTCTCCCTAGCAGGCCCTTTAGAACTAGGGTGAGAACTAATGAATTACATGGACAGAGTTTACTGGACTGTGACAAGTGTCAGCAAACTAAGGCCAAAGGGCCAAATCTGGCCCACTGTCTGCTTTTGTAAATAAAGTTTTACTGGAACATAGGCTGTTTATGTATCGTTTATAGCTGCTCTCAGACTACAGTGTCAGAGTTGAATCGTTGTGACAGTGACCATATGGCCCACACAGTGGAAAATATTTACTCTTTGGCCCTTTACAGAAAAAGTTTGCTGACCCCTGCCCTATGGAGTTGATCGGAAATAAGGAATGTGACTGTGTACCTTTTAGTCTTTCTTACTTGGCTTTGGAGCAAGATCCAGTAATAGAAGAAATACCTTAACATTAATATGTCAAAACCCTTTATATGTACAAAATTCTGTTTTAGCATTGAGCCTAGGATGTTAAAATTTGAGAATCAGTAGAATGTATACTAAGTTGTATTTTGGATGGTTAAGTTCCCAATTCCAGCCAATGCTGGTTTCATCTATCTTGAGTTAATGAAAGCTGCTTGCTGAGTGCTATGTGCTCCGTGCTTTGCTAGGTACAGAGACGGATGTGAAACAATTCATGATGTGGCTTTTTTTCTCAAGAAGCTTATCAATCTTGATAGAGAGATGAGATCAGCCCACGTTTTTAAAAAATGTAAAAGCAATGTAAGATGTAACACATTGGTGAATTGTTCTGACAGTAAATGCAATACGTTTTCAAAGGAAGGGTCACTATCTATATGTTTTTGGAAAACGCATGTGTTCAACTCCTCAGCTGCTGATTGAAGACCTACTAGGTGCTGGACAGTGGGGTACTGAGATACAGGAGAATGGCCCAGCCCTCAAAAAACTCTTAGTCTACCCCCATAGACAGACACTGGTCACAGAAAAGCTGTCAGACTCTTATCTGCATCCCTTAGTTAAAGTGGAGATTAACTAAGGTCACTATTTATTTGTAGCCTTTCGCAATCTTTCTGGAAACTATGAAGCACTGTCTTCACCTTTGAGGTCTTATTCACTCCATGCATATTTATAGAGCACCCATTTTGTGCCAGAGCCTATTCTAGGCCCCGACATCCAGCACTGAACAAGACAGACAAGTACCCCTGCCCTCAGGGGACTTACAGTCCAGTGTTTGGTTTTAATCTCCCAGGTAGTTTTCACATGGTGCTTCCTGGAATGGTTATAAACTGTGTGCTTTTCCTGTGCTTGTCACTCCCTCTTCCCCCTCCCCACTGCAGTGCTGTTCTCAGAAGCAGAGGGTTGTGTCTTACTTACCTCTGGGTCTCCCCAGAGCAGTCAGTGCATTCATCAAGTATCTACTGAATGACTAAATGTCGTGATTAAAATGAATGCTTCCCCACAGCCTGCTTTCTTTAAGCTTGGCCCAATTTCTTTCTTTCTGGCAGAGGGTCATTCACCTGTGGGCCAGCTCCAGCAGCCCACCTCACACTTCTTTCTCTTCTAAAATCCATATCATTTTGCACCATAGGCTGTGAAAATGCGCAAAGGTTTTTTTTTTTTTGGTAGAACTCGCCAAAGAAATTAGTGACTATTTGGGACTGAATGATCAGGCGAGAGCCAGCATCTCCATCTTTTTTTTGTTTTGTTTTGTTTTGGTTTTTTGCGGTACGCGGGCCTCTCACTGTTGTGGCCTCTCCCGTTGCGGAGCACAGGCTCCAGACGCGCAGGCTTAGCGGCCATGGCTTACGGGCCCAGCCGCTCCGCGGCATGTGGGATCTTCCCGGACCGGGGCACGAACCCCTGTTCCCTGAATCGGCAGGCGGACTCCCAACCACTGCGCCACCAGGGAAGCCCCAGCAACTCCATCTTTTTGAGCATGTTTCCAGTCTTCAGCCATCAGCCTATAGAAAGTCAGGGCTTTGGGGGAATTCCCTGGCGGTCCAGCGGTTTGGACTCTGAGCTTTCACTGCCAAGGGCCTGGGTTCAATCCCTGGTTGGGGAACTAGGATCCCACAAGCGGCACACGGTGGCAAAAAAAAAAAAAAAAATTGTATTAAAAATAAATAAAGGTTGTTTAAAAAAAAAAAAGTCAGGGCTCTGGGGTGGCAGTCTGCGGAAAGATGGGACTTCAGGGAAGGGGAGTCATTTCTCACCTGAGTGTTGGTTGGCAGTTCCGGCGAACTAGCATGTTTTCCAGACTGATGGTCTTGACGAGGCCACGTGTTTGATAGCAAGTCAAAACCGTAATCAATTAAAACCTGTCTTGACATTTAGAGTGTCAGGCACATACTAAGGAAATGTTATTTTTATGGAGTGCACGAGTCCATACATGTAAATACTTCGCTGTTAGTTATTAATAAAGCATGCCATTGTTCATAGTGGCATCTAGTGATACATGACTCAGGCTCATTTATCAAAGTCTAGTTTTAACCAATATCCAGAATATAATTGCTGGAATCAAATGGATTTGCTTGTCATTTTTTATAGCCAGGGTGGTTGGATATCTGCCATCTTCTACTCGGAATAATATTGTAGCTAGTGATTACCCGTTGGCTTGGCTTTTAAATAAATTTGAAATAAATTTATTGATTGTTGGCTTAAGGATTCATTTGCCTCTCAGAAATGTGGTCGTGGATTCCTGCATTTCTTGAAAAATCTGCTCCTGCGCCCTTGCACGAGGATGGCTTTTTCTAGCCGCACCATGGTCCTTGCTGGCCTCCTGGAGATTAGAACCTAGGCCTTGGCCTTTGCAGAGCATGGCTCGCATCCTGTACTGTGAGCACCCGTACTGACGACACGTTTCCAACGTGCAGATGATGATGATGATTGAAAGGGTGCTTTAGACTCATGCTAATGGCATCAAGTCTCCAGTACACACTTGCCTACATTAATTCTGCTTTTAAAATCAGACGCATTGTTAACAGCGTTCAAGATGGATATTTGACATTTGTCGCACAGACTAGGATGTGTGGTTTAACTGCATGAATTTTCTGTAGGATCTTTGTGGCTGTATGAATCGACGCACAGTGGTGGGTGTCCTTACACACATGAACATCAAGTTCCGGGTCCCATCTCCATCCTTGAACAGAGAGAAAAACTGGGGGTAGAAACCACGTGTTGCTAGTCAATCTGGTGGCCCCATAACCATCTCCCCTCTCCCCACCTTTCCTTTCTCATGACTCCAGCGCACCTGGGCTGGGATGCGCATCCCTCCTCCCCAGAGTCGAGTTCCAAGCCGGATCAGTGGCACTAAACATTAAACTCTTGTCTTTGGGAATAATAGGCTTTGCTTTGTACACCCTCAAGCATGTTGAGCTACTGTGCAGGCTGGAAAATAAAAATGTTCTAATTGTGTCTTTTAAATAAGCATAGGATTGAATTAATTAGACCATATTTTGTCTTTAGTTGCTTAGTTACCCAATAGTATTCCTGGGCACGAGTAAGATAAATTGGCTCTTTTTGTGCTGCCTGTGTCCTTTAATCATAATTACTGTATTGCTTAGGAGAGTAAAGCATACATAGATTTTGAATTTTTTATTAATAGTCAAAAGTATGCATATGATATATAAAGTATATGCTGTTTAACCTGTTTTATATGCTTTTATGTGGGAAGAAGTTTTACTGTGGTGGTAACGTTTGCATTAGTTGCTCAAAGATGTAGTTCTGGGAAATACATAATTGAAATGTTTTTGAATTGCTTTTTCTGGCCTTTTCAATCTTATTCAAAATAATAGTGCCTCCAGTCCTAGAGCAGTCATTCTCATTTGATTTAACATCTTTCTTTGCACTGCATGCGCAGCGCCCAGTTTTAACCCTGCAGAGCCTAGATGAGGTTTTGTGATTCATGGGCCTCACACTTTGTGCCTTATGTTTTGGGGTTCACACTGTTGGGGGGCAGCAGAGCGCCTGCATCCAGCAACCATTACTCCAGTGCCCTTCGCTCTGGCAATCTTCCGTGTTCCTCGCAGAAGGCTCCAGGGTTGGAGATCATAAGAGTTTGTTGTAGCTTGGACTGGACAGTGCTATGTGCTTGCCTTCTAGGGTCATGCAAAATGGGATGTGGCTTCTGGAAGGAACTTGGGTTTCTAGCCCCCTATCCCACCCCTCCACCACGGAGGGCAGCAAGAGTTGGACAGCTTGATGTAGTTATTGAACAATGGGAGAGTCTGGCTTAAGACCCAGCATGTGTGCTGGGCAAATGTATGTGAAAATCGACCCCATTGTTCTGTTGTATTTGAAAGCAAATAAATTATTTACAGATATTTGCTAATTAAAGCACATGTTGTTTTACCAGCACAAAAGAACATGGTATTACTGGAGACAAAGAAGTAAGTGCGAATAATCTAATCTTGATAATTCTGTGTGTTCTTCTTAAAGGACGAATATGTTTAAAAATATGTACATATACATACATATCAAAGTGTGTGTGTGTATGTATATACAGATATGTATATATGGAGTTGTTTGTGTGTGTGTGTGTGTGTTATTCTCACAAAGGAAGCCTTGCATACTACAGAGATAACAGGCCAAGTTACCATCCAGTTACTTGTCACTAGGCCTGCTCAAAGCTCCCTGTGGAACATTGGAGATGGAAATCATGTTGACAGAATATTGTTTTCCCTTTAGTCCAAGCTTTACTTGCCGTCATCTATTTTGAGCTCAGCTCCGAGTACCATTGGGAAAAAAGCAAACTAGCCAGATACTGTACCAGGGAATAAAAATGTTCTCATTCATTACCTTGTCCTCACACTTTCCTCAGTGATGGGCCCAGGTTTAGTGGTTTCTCTTCTGTAACGACCCAACTTTGGCGACGTTCTGATTGGAAATTTGCCTTGTGGCATGAGGGCCTCTGACATGCGGTGAAGCCGTCCGATGCAGAATAGGTTGTTCTGATGTTCTGAGACCTTCTCCTGGCATGAACGATAGCCTGTCCATGGGTGCAGCAGGTCCCTCTGCCTCTGCCATCAGACATGTGTGCTTGTAGGCGGGACTGGCCAGACAGCTCTTGGCGCTGTTGATCACGATGACCAGGAAGACTTGCCATGCTTATCTCAGAAAAAGGCTCCTGGCTGATGTGCCATGGACGTTTTAATAGACTCACAGGATATTCAAGAGAACAAGTCCAGCCCCCTCTATTTAATAGATGCAGAGACTAACCAGAACCCAGTCCCTCAAGCACAGTGGTCTGCTGCTTTGGGGAAGGGCTGCTCTCTTGAGGTTACAGTCTGAGGCAAGTAGGCAAGTGTTTCCCATGGGCGCGTTCAGGTGGGTCGTTCCAGTGCCCTGTCTTACACCAGTAGTTGGTACCTCTGTGGGAGATCACTTTTATAAAGTCACTAATGGAGTGTATGGTTTTTATTCTAATGATGAGATACTTACCAAAGGGTGAGTGATTACACAGAAACCGGGCTTTGATATTCAGGGTCCCCTCTGGATTTCACCTTTATTACCCTCATTTCCAAATTCTTTCCTGGAGCCAGGAGGGCCCTCTGATAGGGATATTTATATTGACTCAAGAAAAGCATTCTTGGTGATAAACAGAATTGGCATTTCTGCTACCGTCTGATATTCATGGATGGTTTCTTTTGTTCAGAAATTTTTATTGTGTGCCTGCTATGTGCTGGTTCTCTGCACTGGGATATAACAGTTAACACAGTGACTAATACCCAGATAAAGATTTCTGTTCTTATGTTACTCACTCTCTAAAGGAAGAAGGAAAAGGTGAGTTCATTGATTTATCCAAAATGGAGGAAACCCATCACCAGACACTGTAGTCTTAGAACCACATTCACACTTCCTTCTTCCAGGTGCACAACCCAGAGGAAACTTCCCAACTTGCTGTTTTCCAAAACCATTTGCAAAAGTTTCACCCACAGTGTTTTCAATGAAGTTACATTTTTTTTCTATTGAGTAGCTATTATGTGTCAGGCATTGCAAATAAATTAACATATAAATTAAATACTCATTTAGTTCTCAAAGAAATTCTCTAAGGTTGGTAGTATTGTGACATTTCCACACTTTATAGACTAGGCAACTGAGACCAAAAGAGGTGTTAAGTAACTTGCCCAAGGTCACGTCTAAATGAGACTGAGAGGCAAGATTGAAAACACCGGATTCTCGATTCTGCCAGGTGATCTTCATATCCCCCTATTTAGAATATATTGAGAAATATATTATATATATTTTCATTTTATACTGACCTATTCTTTATCTGAGCCTTTATGAATAGTTTCTTTTGGTCCTTCATCTATTTATTTAGCATATGGTTCTTGAAAGCTTCTATCCTGCTGTCTGGGAACTTGCATTCAAATTGGCTGTTGACTGATCCGCGAGTATTTGGTAATAATACCGCGCACCTGCTCAGTAAAGTGTTTGCACGGGCTCTTTAAATCCCACAAGCCCACGGGAGGAGCCAGGCACCTCCCTCCTGAGCGGCGTCTGTGTGCAGGCCGTGCTGGGCCCTGGAGAGACAGGTAGGAAACCAGGCAGATCCTGCCTTCGTGGGGCTTCTCACTGGGTGGGGAGCACAGGCACGATTAAGCAAACAATCCTAAATAAATGGGTGATTTTGTGGTGCGGTCAGCATGGAGAAGGGAAAATACAGCGACCTATGATGGCGTACCTGATCTTGTTAGGAAGGTCTCTGGAGGCATTTTGCAAGAAGTAGTGTTTGAACTCAGGGCTAAAGAGATTCCAGTGACGATTGGGAAAAGGTTTCTTGGTAGGATGTGGAGGGGGGAGCGTTCTCCCTTTGGCATGATTTCTGGGCTGAGCCGAATCTTGGTGAACCCAGGAAACAGGTTGGAGACGCCCACTGAAGCCCACTGGAGGCACCTACTATTTTAGATCCCATTGAGACACCTGCGTAGCATTTTCAGAACTGATTTACATTGGCTGGCTGGCTGTGGAGAAGTAGAAAACGGAGCCGCAAACTAAGGCCTATAGGCCAAATCTGACCCACTGCCTGTTTTGTCAATAAAGTTTTATTGGCACACAGCCACCTGTTTACAAGTGGTCTCTGGCAGCTTTCACACTATCGTGGCAGAGCTGAGTAGTTGCGAGTGACGCACAGAGCCTCACGTGTTTACCATCTGACCTTTTACGGTAAATGTTTGCCTGGCCCCTGGTCTGATACGACTTTAATAAAGTTAGTAGTAAAACTAGGTGCCGACAGCTTTACATGGACATTCTGTTTACTCTTAACACCCACAGTACTATGAGGGAGGCTCTAGGGCCATGTCGTTCTGCAGGCGGGCAACCCGAGAGGCTAGGTAACCCGTCCAGGTTTCTAAGTTCACTCATCAGGTAAATGAGAGAGACTGAATGGGAGCTCGAGCTGTCTTGATTCCAGAACACAGGCGGCAGACGCCTCGTGCTGTCCTGCCGACAGGTCGAGGAATTGGGGGTTGTATCCGAAGAGGGGTGTAAAATTTGCTGAGGTTTTTCTCTGTGAAGTAAAATAGCACAACTGCTGTATCCTGTTCAAAAACCACCTCCTCTATGGTGTCTTCCACTGACGAGGAGAGAGAGGAGCCTGGAGCCAGAGGCACAGGTGTGGGCCGGGCAGGGAGGCCGAAGTGGATGGAGCCAGGCTGGGAGACAGAACCGGGGAGCGTGTGACTCGTCTGGACGTTGCCCCTCGGGTCCTGTCGAACGTTGCATGCGGGCAGCAGTGTCATTTGATGTTGCCATATCTTTCCATTTTTTCAAGAGACGTGCCAGAAAGCCAGATTTTTGTGTGGTTTTAGTTGGCAGTTCCATACAATTTTTAAGAAAACACTGTGGGCCAAACGCAACATGTATTCAGTCTAGATGTGGCCCACGGGCTGCCACCTTGCACTCTCTGGAGGAAAGCTTTGGAATATTACAGTTTTGAAAACTTTCTCACATTTGGCCCGTTTTCTGTCATGAAGCAAAAGGAACCTGTTAGTCCTAAAGGGGCAGCAAAGGGAGGAGGCCAGGCAGCCCGGTGGGCAAAGCCCTCACCATTTTCTCCAGCCGAAGCTCCAGAGTCTGGAGGGATGGAAGGAATGGACGGACGTGCAAGCTGGGGAAGTCAGGAAGGGCACAGGGATTAAGATGTGGGAAGAAGGGCTTCCCTGGTGGCGCAGTGGTTGGGAGTCCGCCTGCCGATGCAGGGGACACGGGTTCGTGCTCTGGTCCGGGAAGATCTCACGTGCCGCGGAGCGGCTGGGCCCGTGAGCCATGGCCGCTGAGCCTGCGCGTCCGGAGCCTGTGCTCCGCAACGGGAGAGGCCACAGCAGTGAGAGGCCCGCGTACCGCAAAAAAAAAAAAAAAAAGTGGGAAGAAAGAAGTGTGAGTGGGGAGGTGGCCTGCAGCCATGCTGAAGGCGCCCTGCCGAAGGGGGTTGTGAGCAGACCCTTGAAAATACTTCGGCCTCTCATGGGTGGAGATTTTTGGGAGTGAGAATGACAGCAGGGGAAATCCTTGGCAGATGAAGCCATAGGCAGGAAGGCAGGACTTTGCAATGTTGGATGTGGTCTGTGTTCGGCAAAGGAGCGGGGCTGTGGTGGACAGTGGGGTAGACTGAAGCCAGACCTCGGGTTGTCTAGCTGGTCAGGTTGGACTTGAACCTAGAGGCAGTGCTGATTAATAATTTCACGTGTGTGTTTTTTCCTTCTGTTTAGAATGTAAACTCTTAGTCTCAAAGCTTGGTAGAACCACATGTGCGTATGTACTCTGACTGGTAGTAGCTGCACGTCATCTTGGTCCGTTACTTAATTTTTCTGGGGTCTCTGTTTGCTTATCTGTGAAGTAGGCTAATCTTGCTGGGCTGTGATTATCAAATGAGACTTGTATGGGCATAAAATCTCAAACCCTGACCTGGCTAATAGAAGACCCAGGCCTTTAGCAGATGCTAGTCATCGACCCTGTCCTTTCTGGTCCGGGACCAAATCCGAACTTTATTGTCTCCATGAAGTCTGTCATGGTGCTAAGACTGTTAATAGCCCCTTACTAAGTAATTTATTGGTTGAATCATTGGGTTACTATTGTTTGAAAAAACAATAACTAAGAAAATTATCAATTTAAATTGAGTTAAACTTCCTGGTTCTCCGTCTGTCCTGAGAGATTTTTCTTGTGTTTAGGTTCAGAGTTTTTGATTCATGTTTGAAGTTTCCAGTCACTGTGAAGGAGTCACCCTGCAGCCCATTCTGCTCTGTTCTATTTGGGTCTTAAAGGACCCTCAGGGGGCATTTCTTCCATCAGCCACAACAAAATAAAAAGAGATGGGAGTCAAGAGACCAAACCTGCATTCCAGATGTCCCATCTCAGTGTGCCGAAGAAAGTGCAGACCTGGTGCTTCCCAGGTCCCTCCCCTTTCATGATGCAACCTCTGGGAAACCTGGTGTTGATGTGCTGGATGTGCACAGCATTGAATTTATTGTAAATACCTTCCCTTTCCCGCCATTTAAAAATAGCCTCTCCTAGTTCTTATTTTTCAAAACACCCCTAATCTGGAAATGGGTTTCACCCCCTTGTCCTCTCCTCCTTTTCCTCTTTCGGTGGTGGTAAGGAGTGTAATTCCAGACCAACTCCTTTGAGATGTGTGATGCCAGGTTCTTTCAAAAAGCAGAAGGCATCAGCAGGGAGAAGTATGTAAAGGGCTAGAGTCCCAGCCACAATGGCTGGGGAATCTTAGAAGAAGGATCTTCAAAAAAGAGGCTGCCTGCTGGGCCATTAAATCCTTTTGCTTTGGGTTAATCCCACAGTGTTTATCAGATGACTAGGATTCAGATGAAAACACTGCTGTAGCACCCAGGCTCCTCGCCAGATTATTCCAAAATCTAGTGTACATGGGTTATAGATACAGAAAATAATTCAATTCTGTCTGTCGTAAGTGAGATAATCGGTTCCATTCTGTTTCTCGTGCGCATTCTCCGTAATAGTCTAATTGTGTTCTGTGCTCCTGGGGGCTGAATGTGTATTCAGCAACAATGCAGTGGGTTGTGAAATATGCATCCCCAACTATCTGGGCAGGCAAGAAGGAGGTTCTAGTAAAAAGGCGGAAGATGTTTTTTCTAATGCAAATGGTATGGATCACACACATGGTAGTGTCTTTGAAAATTATCAGTAGGCTCTGTTTTTTTTCTTTACAGTTATAGGTCCTGTTTCTCCACATTTTGGATGTTACTAGATCAGTAATTCAATAGACAGCCAAGCAGGTGTTCAAATCACTTCTGACCCCCAGAATTCCTTCAATGACCCCTCGAAGTAGTGGAGTGAAAACATTCTCAGCATGACAGAATATTGAGGTACCTCAGTTGCCTTAATTCTTTTTTTTTTTTTTTTGGTCTTAATTTTTAAAGGCTATTTTCTGCCTTTTTTCTCTCTTTTTAAGGAAAGAGAAGCCTTGCTTTGATCTTGGCCATGAGGGCTAGAGGATTGTGTATGTACAGGACCTGTAGATTGTACATGTAGGCAGCACCGTTGTCTAACTGGTCAGCTGTGCCAAGACCCTTGAGAAGGTGAGAGGAGGACAAGAGACACGAGGCTTGGAATTCTTCTGCAGGAGCGGAGGACATAATATAATCTTGCTCTTAACATTTCTATTTTTAAATAGAGGCCTTTTGACGGCAAACTTTTATTCAGTTCACTTCAACCAATATTTATTAGTACACACAAGGTACCGTGGAGGTGATAAAGAGATGAGTAAGATTGGCCTTTCTCCCTCTAGTTGCTTAGAGGAGAGAGAACAGAAAGTCAGCCTTACTGGACAAGCTTATATTTTATTCTGCCCCTTCCGTCCTGAAAGGGATGCTTATACTGTTCTGTAGTATTCTTGGAGATTTCTATGGATAACCCCCAAAAAGAAAAGATCTCTTTTACACGCAGTTATTTCAGGATTTAGGCAGTTGCATAAAGCATTCTTCCATTGGCTTGTCAACCTCTCAGCAGAAATTAATCTAATTTCCAGGCACAGTTAAAAACTGGTATTTAGCACCTTGTTTCACAGGCTTTATTTCATTGTCACACAAAAATATATCAACGTATTCCACGTTCAAAGATGAGTGTACTAGCTCTCTATTGTTGTGTAACGAATTACCCCAAACTTCCCATCTTAAAGCATTTCTCATTCACAGTTTCTGTAGGTCAGGAGTCTGGGTAAGACTTAGCTAGGTGTGTCTGGCTCGGGGTCTCTCAAAGCTGCAGTCAGGGTGCCCGGCGGGCCCTGAGTCATCTCAAACCTCTCTAGGGCTAGAATCTACTTCTGAGCTCACTTCTCTGCTCCTGGGCTGTTGGGCTGACAGCCTCCTTCCTTGTTAGCCGTTGACCTTGACCTCCCTGGTTCCTTGCCGAGCTGCATGGGCTTCTCCACAGGCCAGCTCCAGTGCGGCAGTTGACTTCCCTCGTCGTGTGTGAGCCAGCCGGGAGCCACAGTCCTTTGGTAAACTAATCTCAGAGTTGAAATCCCATCACTTTTGCCTAGGTCTGTTTGTTAGATCTGGGACATTATGTCCAGCCCATATTCAAGGGAAGGGGATCACACAAGGGCATGAATACAAGGAGGTGGGGATCATTGGGTGTCCTTTTAGAGGCTGCCCGCTACAATCAGCGGTGGAACCAATCACCTTAGTATAAGCTAGTCTGATGTGGATTGGAAGATAGTCTTCTTACCCTGTCTCGCTCTTTTTTTCTCCTTGTGTTGTTATTATGTATTCTCCTTGAGTGGTTCTTCCAAATACCTCCCCACTCTGCTGGGCATTTAATTATAGACGATGTACATAATAGATAGCAGACTGCTTTAATCCTTCAAATATTTGTTAGTCTTAGAGCATGTCAACAACTTATATTGGGTCTTTCTAAAACCTAATGTCATATATATATAAAAATTTATTTAGTTATTTTATTTTATTTTATTTTTGGCTGCATCAGGTCTCAGTTGCCCTACGGCATGTGGGAATCTTAGTTCCCCGACCAGGGATCGAACCCATACCCCTGCAGTGGAAGGCGGATTCTTTTGCCAGTGGACCACCAGGGAAGTCCCAAACCTAATGTCTTGATCAGTGAATTTGGGGGGTTTTGCTGGAAAGGACATTGCGTCTGGTGTGATGATGAGTCTGCAGAGAGAAGGGGAATGAGGACGCTGTCGCTGGTATAATTAAACAGGCTCCTAAATGCATAAAAACATAGGTATGTTTCATGCACAGTGGTTGAGGAGGGGCATTAAATCAGGTTGGCATATGTCCATGTAACTAAGTCCTAAACATCCAAATGAAAGGGATTGTTGTCCCAGTTTGTGTTTCTAACAGGTGAACCTATAGGAAACAAGGATCTCTCAGCCACTCTTCAACTCTGTGCGTATGTCAGGGAGCAGCTGGCCTTCCATCTTTTAAATTCTGTGGAAATTATCTGTTTCACAGGAAAACTCCACTGTTCCTCTTTCAGGGAAGATGCAACTTGGTTTTAGATAAAGTGCTTAAAACACACCTATGTAGGCATTAAAGGTTTGAGAAAAGGGTGGCATTAAGCAGATTCTGGTCAATTATTTTTTAATATCTTTTCTCAGTCTGTTGATTTTCTTTTCACTTTTTATTTATTTATTTATTTGGCCATGCCACACGGCATGCGGGATCTTAGTTCCCTGACCAGGGATCGAACCCGTGCCCCCTGTAGTGGAAGTGCGGAATCCTAACCACTGGGCTGCCGGGGAATTCCCAGATTCTGGTCAGTTTTTAATAATGGAAATTGATTTATGGGGGTAGCTTCCATGCGAAACCTGCCAGAAACTTAGGGAAAAGGAGTCCGGATTCAAATTTAGAAGATGTATCAGCTATAGGATATATGTATGCTGTGTGCTTTTTCTTTCACCTTGAATTTGACAACATACGGCGTCCCTCCCAGTGCCTTTGTATCCTGTTCCCTCTCCGGGCAGATTTTATTATCTGGCCCCCCCACTCCCCTCTCTGCCAACACACACACACGACGTACCCTAACCCCACACACAACTGTAGGCTCCAGGAAGGTATGGATTTTTATCTGTTTTAATTTCTGACTATGATCCCAGTGCCTGACATATAGTTAGTGCTCAATAAATATTTGTTGAATGAATGAGCTCACTTATGACAGTTTCTCATTGTATAAATCACACTTAGCTGAGGACTGTGCTTTACTGTGTGTCCTGTGTCCCCCACCCCCGCTAGACTGCGGTTCTTCCCCAGCCCCCTGCTGTTCCTAGTGCCTTGCGCAGCTCAGAGTAGATGTTCCGGACATTGAAAGTGAAAGAATGAATGGATTCTCTGGCAAAGGAGACTAGAGAGAGAGTAACCTTCACTTCTAGGCAAGGAACAGGAGCCCTGGGCACTGCCCATTTCTGAAGGGCAGCACCCGTGTCTTCTTCATCCTTCTCTCTCCGTGGCTGGTTCCCAGTCCAATGCCTGGCACAGAGCAGAGTCAGTGCAGGTTAATTGGATCAGATTGAGTTGAGTTTGGGGAAAAGCTCAAACAAAATCCCTCCTGACAGTAGCACCGGATGAAGCTCAGCTTGTGACAGCTCCTTCTGGATTCCCTTTTGCAACTGTTTTGTTGGAATGCCCAGTAGCATTCATTCACTCAGTCGTTCATTCGTTCATTCACGCATTCAGCTCCTCCTGGTTGTCTATGGACTATCAGAAGACGTGGAAGGCAAGTTACAGCCCCGCCTTCAGAAAGCTTACCTTGAGGGAAACTCGGGCTTTATTCTCTGGTTTATACCGCCTCACTGAGGTGGCAGGGAGTTGGACTCAGGCAGCCATAGTTGCTCGTGTCTGTCCTCTGTGTTGGCCTCCACACCACAGTCTTTGAACAGGAGTAGAAAGGTCACCAACTGTGGTTGCAAATTGGCTCTTATGTTAATCCTGGCTTATTCAGAAACACTCAATATTTTTCCAAACTGAGTTTAGAGCTTTTGACTGAAGCCTGAATCAGTTACTGTGTCAGAGCATATCACTGGTATGGGAAAAGCTAGAACTGTAAAATACAAAGCCCCTTTTAAGTAATCCAATATAGGATAATTACATTATTAAATAAAGCCGTGGGTCTCAAATTATTCCACTGCCCTCGTACATGTGAGGGTAATAATGTGAACTGTGCTAAGTGAACAAAGTGAAAAAAAATGTGTAACAAGAGGGAGCATGTCTAAATCATATGTTTATGTTTAAATAAAGGCTACAGAAAACAGGAAGATTTACTTGGTTTCTACACAGGCGTAAGGCTTTCGCTGACTCTCTGAAGACTGCTCTTCTCGTTAATGACAGCAGTATACCAAGGTGCTGTGCACGATCACCAATAACCTTGACTCTTCAGTCGGCTCCCACCATGATTTTCATAGACCAACAGGGGCGAAGAATTTCCTTCTTCCTTTTAGGGTCTTGACTGAATACGGGCCCTGCTGAACTTCGTACCTGGGCAGTGTGCCGTATGCCTGTAAAACCAGGTGGAAAAAAGGTCAGCAGATGTAAAAGTAATGGTTTGAAGCCACTCACCATATTAGAACATCTCGGTTGGGTGGTGGTTGAGTTTGGGTTTTATGGTTACTGTTTTTGCTTTTAGAGAATGTTCTCATAGGTAACTCAGCTGTGCGTTAGCCCTGGAATTGGCCTCATTTATCTTCTTTTGTTTCTGTTTTAATGGCCAGAGCTAAGTATGTGGGGGCCAAGCTAGTTTTTATTATGGCGACCTGAAAGTAGTTAAAAAATAGACTGTGATGTTAACACCCTATTAATTTGGCTAAAGGAAGGGTAGGCTGGCTCAACCATTGACTTAAGGCATCTTCTCTACATATCACATGCTTGCCTGTTTAGAGAGGATGCTGGGATGCATTTTCTTGATTTCTGGGTAAATTTATTTTTAATCTTAGGGAGGAAAGAAGATGCATGCGTAGTAAATCCAAAAGGAAAGAAATGGAACTGGGAATTAATGAGAGGATGTTACTGGGGCTTTCTTTAGAGAGGGCCTTCTGGTCATGGGAGCAGGCTGCATCTTAACAGGTTTTAGATTAGCGAGGATTAAAAATGTTTTTAGGAATATTAAAATACTTAGGGTTTTTGAATTACTTATTTGATACTCAAATGCCTTTGGCTGTGCCAGGAAGGATGGTCACATTACGTTTGACAAATCGCTGCTCAGAGCAGTCTTGTGTTTGCTTACTCCCTGTAATTGCACCAGGATGGATTTCCAAAATTCACCGAGCCACAGGCATCACCCCAGTGTCTGGTGAGGGGGAGGGAAAAGGTTGGAAGAGAAGGGGCTGGCTTGGGAAATTGGAACCCAATACACTAATCAGCCTCCGTGGCAAATCCATTTCATCGTGTTAAGGGAGTCCCATTAACCCTTAGCAAACTTGAGAGGATTCCTGCGTCACTCAGACAACAGGAAGGTCTTCACATTTTTAACTAGTGCGTGTAGTCTTACTTTGGGGGCAAAACCAAAATACACATGAAAAACTTACAAATCTTTTTGTCCCAAAATGACCTTGAGTCCCAGCCACCCCAGGAAATTGCTGGGAGATGGGGAAGGTTCACTTATCCCAGGATAGGAGTAGGTTGGAGTGTTACTACTATAAAGGCTTAGAGACCAATTTCCCAGAGAAATGATAGGCTTATCAAGCTGGTTTCTGGTTCTACTTCAGTTTTGTCATCTCTGAAATGGGCCTGAGGAGACCTACCTCAGCGAGTCCTCATGGGGATTAGATAAGATGATGTCTGTTAAATTCATAGATGAACGTCTGGGTAGAGTAAAGCACCTCAGAGTTTGCCACCGCTGTATCCTTGAAGGTTAAGGAGAAGCCCAGACATTCTTAATTGCTTTCCGGCCCACCCTTGGCCTTGGAGGTACCCAGCAGGAGCTCCAGGGATATTATTGTCCCCAGACAAAGAATTAAGAGGAGTAGAGAACATGCACAGTTCCTTGCAGGTGACATCTGAAGATCGCTCACCCTCCTTCCCTCATTTTCACTTAAAGTGATGTTATGTAATAACAGTGATAGCCGTCATTTCTTAGATGCCTGTGTTGACAGTTGTACTAGAACTACTCCAACAGCCTAGTTACCCTGGGAGGTGGGTTCTTTTATCTGATTCCCCCCGCCCTTTTTTTTAAATGAGACCTTGGTGAGATAATGTCACGTCCCAAGATTAACATTGACATTAAACACATTAGAGCCACCTTTGAAGCCGGGTCCATGAGACTCAGAAGCCAGTGCTTCCTCAGCTCTCAGTTTCCCCCAGCGTGGGACATCCAGACGGGGGGACCATTAAAATAAATACTTGTATGCTTTGGGCCCAGCACAGTTCATGGCTCCTTGGGAGGCACAAGAGAAGTAAAAGTTAAACGTCCTCGCCGTTCAAAAGTCTCTGCAGTTCTGGTGTTTACTGTAGGAGAGAGAATTATGCAATTCAGAATCAAACACTGACACCTAACAAAGATTTAACATTATGTCACAGGTAATAAGCACAGTAATTCCCAGTTCGGGGACCAAGTTAGTGTTGATACCATTTTATTTTGCCGAGTAAGGACGTTAAAAAGCAGCTATCAGCATCCATTACCATCCTCATTTTAGAGGAAAAAAAGGTTATTGTAACAGCAGTTGAAAGGAGGAGAGGCGAAGTCCTAAACAGCAGGTGTGCAGGGAGCCTCTCCGGATCAGCGCTGCACCCTTCTCTCTGTCCTGGAGGCCCCCTGTGTGTCTCCAGGAACGGAGCTCCTGGGACCGGGGGCTTCGAGTGCCGTTCCCCCACAGAAGAGGGAGGGAGGAAGGAGAATGAAGGCAGGTGTTTATTCCCTGTCCTTACCCGGGAGGTTCCCCCAGGCTGTTGGTGTCCCTCTGAGGAAGAGTCACAGCCACTGGTAGAAGGATCTGCTGGTAACCATCCCCTGCCCTTTTGACGATTTCACCCAGGAGTGGTGATGGCTGAGATGCTGTTAGCCCAGGTTCCTGCACTACCGCTCTCTTAGGGTTCTTTTATATCCCACCAACATCTTTGTCATTAGTCCCTTTGTAAAACCCTCCTTGGATTATCATTACTCAACTGTTCCATGTCTTTCCTGTTGGGATCCTGGCTGATACAAGGGTAGTCCTTAAAATCTAGCATATTTAGCTTCTTGAAATACTCACTGTGTTGTCTTCATTTTTCTCATCTCACCGCTGACCAGTGAAAGCTTCATCTTGTTGACCCACATTACCATTCTCTTTTGCCAGACCTTCTTGGACCTCTGATTGGCAACCACGTGCCTGCAGAGTGAAACGTTTTACTCACTTTGTAGATGTCCTGTTAGCAGAACATCCTAATGTGTAACAGGGAGAGTCATGGGGCAGATGGTACCTTGAATATCAGGTATCTGAGGGAGGCTTGCAAGCAATGGAAGTGGCCAACGCAGCCAGGCCCAACAGGGCACTTTCTTCCCCTTGCCTGAGTCCATTGGTGCAAAACCCCAGGATGTTTGGGGACAATTAAAGTGAATATGCCGTGTTTTCCTGTTTTCATTCTATGCCCGCCCCCCGCTCGCCAACCCCTCTGATAATACACGTATGTTTTTATTGTCCTTTGGGCTCCATTAACATAGCTGAACATGGCTGTCCTCAGCAATGGTCTGTTATTGGGTACCATGTGGTGCTATAGGGAAGGTTCCGTTCATGTCTTCTCTCCTGAGGCATGTTATATTAATAAAAAATATATATATAGGTTTAGCTCTGTTTAGCAGAGACCCAGAATTAAAGCTGCTTAAATAAGTTGGGAGTTCAAAATCTCTCATGTCACAGCCTATGGGTAAGTGTTTCAGGGTTAGTATGATGGCTGGGTTCTACGAAGTCATCTAGAGACCTGACTCCCTCTAGCGTTTTCTCCTGAGAGATGTGCCTTTATTTGTATGATCCAAAGGCATATCCATCCCCTCTGAGAGCCTGACCTGGAAGTTGCGCACATCACGGATACATCCCATTGGTCAAAACTTGGTCACATGGCCGCATCTGGCTGTAAGGGAAGCAGGGAAGTGGTGTCTGTTTCTGTGCCGAGCAAATTAGCAGTCTGTTACTAAAGATGAAAGGAAGAATAGATGTGGGCAAAAAGTTAACCACAGTTGGGGAGTATTAAATTCTTCTTGTGTCAACTAAGCTCTTTTCTTACACATAAGCCAAGTTGGTAGTACAGTTCTGCTGAATTTGAGTTGACTCTTGAGACGTCTAAATTGAGGACTGGACAAAGGACTAGAGTCTGGATGAAGGTTTGAACCAACTAGTTGGAACCAAACTACAGAACGTAGTCATGGCCTTAGAGAGTAACATTGGAATCTCCATGGAGAATGACTTCAAGGAGTGATATGCAGAGAAGGAAGGCTGGACCCAGACAGCATATAAAGATAAATGTTTCCTACATTTTTCCCGTAGGGAAATAGAATGAGGAAGGAGAGAAGTTGAACAAAGCAAAGGAACGTAGAGGTGTTCGGCGTTGGGTAGGTATGTTTCATGGGCCACTGAGTATCTGTACGCTTGTGAGCAAAGCCACTGGCTCTTTGTTCCAACTGTCTTTTCAAGGATGTTTGTATAGTGAACGGCCCTGGAAGATGGAGCTAGTGCCTTCCTCCAGAACAAAGGGCAGACATACTTACTGATCAGTATTAAAAGATTTGGGTTGCCTATGCTTGGGGTTCTTCTCCTGAAATGCACCCCACTCTGTAGACATATATCCTCTAGCCCTCTTGGTATCTCTTTTTGGGAATTGGGTATCAAAGATCCAACACAAATGCTGATACTTTGACTACAGCTCTTTCTGTGAGCTATAAACCATCGTTTGTCTCTGACCAGCAGTCTGTGTCCTCTGCAAGCATCCATGAAACTGCGACAAGCTAACTTATAAGTTTGAAAGTAGAGTAAAATCTCAGATTCTTCACAGTTCTTAACAAGAGGGAGAGTTTCAAGTCAAAGGTAGAGTTGTTCATTATTAAATTGTTACTAAGACATTAAGCAAAGTTAAGAATAAGAACGGCCTTGGTTAGTGATAAAGGGTTTTCAAAGTTTTTGGACTCAAGACCCTTTATACTCAAATTATCTAGGACCGCAAAGGAGCTTTGATTTATGTGGGTTATATCTACTGGTATTAGAAATTAAAACTTATAATGATTTTAAATTCTTACTAATTTATTTAAAAATAAAGTGACATTTATATGCCAAAAAAATGAATGTCAAGCTGACCCTCACACTTTATATGAAACTAAGTCAAAATGGATTATATTTCTCAATGTAAAACTATAAAACTTTGGGAAGAAAACAAAGTAGAAATTCTTCATGACCAGGAATTAGGCAAAGACTTCATGGATATAACAGTAAGACCACAATTCATAGAAGAAAAACACCGACCAATTGGACTTGATCAAAGTATGAAACTTTCATTTTGTGAAACACGCTGTTAAAAGAATGAAAAGACAAGCTATAGAACAGGAGAAAATATTTTCAAACCCCATATCTGGTAAAAGACCTGTATCAAGAGGGTACAAGAATTCTCAAAACTCAACGGTAAGAAAACAGACAACCCAATGTTTAAAAATGGGCAAAAGACTTAAACACACACTTCATCAGAAAGGATATATGGATGGCAAATTAGCACCTGAAAAGATGTTCAACATCTTCAGCCATTAGGGAAATGAAAATTCAAAACATGATCAGAAACCACTACGTACATATTAAAGTGGCAATAATAAATTAACAGTGACAGTATCAAGTGCTGGTAAGGATGGGGGACAACTGGAACTCTCCTAAAAACTCTCATTTTGCTGGTTGGAATGCAAAATGTTACATCCACTCTGGAAAACAGTTGTCCAGCTTCTGCAAAATTAAATATGTACTTAATATATGACTCAACAATCCCTCTCCTAGGTATTTACTCTAGAGAACTGAAAATGTATGTTCACACGAAAACTTGTACATGAATATTTATAGCAGCTCTATTTGTAATCGCCAAAATTGGAAACAACCCAGTGTCTGTCAATGGGACAGATCCATAACATGAGGTACTACTCAGCAGAAAAAAAGGAACAAGCTATTGATATAGGCAGCAGCATGGGTGGCTCTCAAAGGCATTATGCTAAGTGAAAGAAGCAGCCTTAAAAGATTTCATACTGTGAGATTTAATTTATATGACATTTTGTAAAAGAGAAAACTATACCAAGCACAGATCAGTAGTTGTCATGTGTACTATGGTATACATAGAACTGTACATAAAAAAAGGAAAATTTACTGTAAATTAATTTTAAAAAATGTTAATACAATGAAAATGGGAATATAAAGCCATCATGTAAATGTAACACATTTTTATGAAAATTAACCTTATTTTCAAAAACAAAGAAAATTAGTAAAAACAGTGGCATTGTTTCACATTTTTGTAAATTTCTTTACTGTCGAGCTTAATAGAGACAGCTGTATTCTCGTATCTCCTTCTGTATTCACTCATTGCCATACCATCTGTCTTGTAGTCGCTGGAAAACCCCACTATACACTTGAAATAGAATAAGAGTGAAAAAAGCAAATAATTTCTTAGTATTATTATGATCATTGTTTTGCCCTGTGGACCACCTGAAATAGTCTTGGGGATTCCCCAGGGTTCCTGAGCCACACTTTGAGAACCACTGATATATAATGTACTGTCCCAAATTTCAGTCATTTTCATAGCATCTTGACTGTTTTTTTTTTTTGCCATACCCACATCTACTGGGTTTATTTAATGGCTTTGTTCAAACCGATCCATTGTTTTTTAACTAAAATTTATTTAAAGAGGAAACTTCTATATCTCCTATAAATGGGAAACCAGTACCACTTCCCCATAAGTGGAAAGTTAGCACAAAAATAAATAAGCAATGAGTAACTTACATTAAATATTAAAAGATTTATCCATGAACCATCTATACTCATCTCTGTGTGGCACTCTTTGGAAAACACTAATTCAGAGAAGCAATGGCAGTGATGACAGCTAAATCCGATGTACCACTTCATTTATGTTAACACATTTAATCCTCACCATTGCTGTCAGAGATAGACAGTATCATTAACATTTTTTAAAAACATGCGTTTAAAAAAATGGAAGCACAGGGAAGTTAAAGAAGATGCCCAGTATTCCACAGGGAGTAAATGGCAGGGCTGGGATTTGAACCCAGGCAGTCTGGCTCCAGAGTCCAGGATGAATGCTGTGTTGGCCAGTAGGAAACCTGGATTCCTGTCCAAGTTCTGCCTGAAGTTGGCAGTCGGACATGTCACTGAACCTTACTGTCCTCATCATTAAAGTGAGGGAGGTGGGATAGATTAGGGTGTGGACGTTTATTTAAATGGTGGGTGCCTGCCGGAGGGTCCAGGCAGGTAAAGGAACGGTGGACTGAGTGTAAGGAGATAGGAACGGTGGGGTCAGTGGAAGACTAGAGAACTTGCATCTCATCTAAAGAAAGCAACCTCTACTCAATTTCAACTTTTTTGTTTTGAGGGGTTTTTTTGTTCTCTTTTTTTCCCCACATAACCCTTTATTTTATTTTATAAGAGAAGATAGAAGTCAGGAGACTTTGTGTAAAGTTTCCCAATTGGTTTTTTTAAAAGTAATTAATTAATTTTTGGCTGCATTGGGTCTTCGTTGCTGGGCACGGGCTTTCTCTAGTTGCGGCGAGCAGGGGCTGCTCTTTGTCGCAGTGCACAGGCTTCTTATTGTGGTGGCTTCTCTTGTTGCGGAGCACGGGCTCTAGACATGTGGGCTTCAGTAGTTGTGGCATGTGGGCTCAGTAGTTGTGGCTCGCGGGCTCTAGAGTGCAGGCTCAGTAGTTGTGGCGCATGGTTGCTTTGTGGCATGTGGGATCTTCCTGGACCAGGGGTCGAACCCGTGTCCCCTGCACTGGCAGGCGAATTCTTAACCACTGCGCCACCAGGGGAGTCCCAAGTTTCCCTTGGGACTTACAACACTTGGAGAGGCCAGCCATACACATAGGCTGGCTGATACATGACTTCTTGACCAGAGGATCTCCTCTGACTTAGAGGAGTCTGTGATTGAGTACGCTGTTATTATGCAGTGGGAGAAACAAAATCCAAACGACGGAAATGGGCAGTTTGAAACAATGATGAAAGGGCATATGGACTTAGAAAGTATCCCAACGCAGCCTACATAAATATTGATTAGGCTCTGGGTTAATTGAAAAGCCAAAGTGTATTAATAGAATAACAAGGTGTATTTCTTTGTGTTCCTTTTGGGTTGCATTAGAGTAAATCAGCGGTATTTATCCAGTGCTAATTCTCGGTTTGCAGAGCGCTAATGTAATCATGAGATGAGCTTATTGAAATTCTTTTCTTAGACATAGAGACTTGCCCAAGAATGGTGAGTATTAGGAACTTTAGTCAGCAACTGCCTCAGAATAGTAAATACGAACATGTGATTTATGCCATTGTGTGTACAAAGTAATGTTTCCTGAGACATTTTCTATATATATGTTGGCTATTTTGGTTTGGGGGTTGGTTTTTTGCTTCCCCCTCCTCCGCTTATCAGATTTCCTTCTAAATCCTGGCGTTGGACAATGTTGCAGGGCCAGTTTCTCTGTGAATCCACAGTGAAACATACTGGTGGTTTCACAGTTGAGCCAAACTTGGGTTTACGGCTTCTACATGTTTATTTGAATTCCTGCATTTGTTTTTATGCATTGTGTATATATTCAGAAGGTCTGTTTCAGAGAGAGAGAGGAAGGAGGGAGGACTAAACCTGTAGACTGGATCTTGAAAGATGGGTTTATTCATCAATGACATCATAAGGATTGTATTTTCTCTCGGTTAATAAACTATTTGTTTGGCGGGTGTTGGACGCCAGCCAGAGCTAGTCATGCCATTTCTTGGAAAAGTTCTGAAGCAACTGGTAATTGAAATGATAATCATTTGATCATAGTTAGAGCTATTTGAAAATAACACTCATCTCCAAACTTGTCTCTTCTAGGGAACCATATTTGGTGAAACAATACCCAGCCTGAATTTTTATTCTGACATTTAATAATCACCATGTAATAGCTATAAAATGCGTGACAACTATAGATCTTTTATTTCGAGAGGATGGTGTAGTGAATCTGAGTGAAATCATCCATCGAAATGGTACTTTGTAATATGCCCCGTTGCTTATATAAAGTATTAACATTTTTTTTTTCTTGAGCAGAGAATAAAAACAGTTTCTACTTTGTCTCCCATTTAGTGGAAGTTCATATTTAATCATGATAAGAGAAAGGATTCCGTTACAAAAGTTTTACTTTTCATTTTTGATAGAGTATTTGTTATTTTGCTGCTGCCTAACAAACTCTTCTCAGAGGCAGCTTGGAACTGGATGAGGAAAAGTGAAATTTTAGATCCTACCTTAAAACATTTTTTAAAAACTGAATCCGGGGCTTCTTATTGTGTGAAGCTTATCTTAATAAACCCTTTTTTGTTTGCTTTGGAGTAGAGTGTGTGTGTGTGTGTGTGTGTGTGTGTGTGTGTGTGTGTGTGTGTGTGTAGGTGGGAGAGAAGGAGGAAAGAGTCATGTTTTACAGCAAAATTAGCCCAAATCACTTGTGAATTCCCTTTGTTTAATAGCTCAGAGACATCTTCCTGTTGTTGTTTGTCAAAAATATTTCTAAGATTTTGTAAGCTTAGGGGTTTTCACAGCTCAGCTTTCTTCAGAAATGTGAAGTAGAAGAAATGGAAGAAGTCAGTTCAAGTTGAAATGTCAAATGCTTCAAATAATTTAACTTAAAACCCAGTGAGATGATCTTCTTAAGCCTTTTCCAAAGAATCTTCGGGAAAGAGAGGCCCTCCTTTGCTCCGTGTACGGATATCTATTAAATATCTTGCTGGATTAATTCTGAGTCAGAAAAGTTGGTCGTTTCCTGGAAGCAATTAAAGGTGCTTGAAATTGAAATTTATGATCCGTAGGAGAAACTTAAGTTTCAACTACTTTTCTCAGATTCAAAGGCTTTCTCCTCACTTGCCCTCTTTGCCTCTTACCCCATACGTATTAAAAGAAAAAAATCAGTTCATTTCTCAACTTACAAAGTTTTTAAGAAACATGAGAATGTGTAAGTTTCTTTCAGTGGGAAGCACATAACATTTATGAAGTATTTCTTTGGGGATTACATCACAGTTTTATTTAATTTTAGGACAAAAGTTAAATTCAATATTTGTGTATAAGCCAAGGGAAAATGTACCATAAACATAGGAATTTGGGGGTGAGTCAGAGTTCCAAGAATCCCAGATTTACTTAGACCATTTATATAGAGACAGACTAACCATTAGTCATCTAGTTCTCACTTTTTTACTTTTGTAAAATTAATGGCACCTAAAAATTAGCTTTCGCCCATGTGGTCAAAGTAGGGAGAGTGAGCTTTGGCAAATAGCATGGCTATTAGAATTACTGTCCAAAATTTGGACATTTTCTAAGCACATAACAAATAAATCCTATAAATTATTCCTCAAGTAGACCACAAGCAGCGAAAAACCATTGAAGTGAAGTGAGTTTCTGAAGGTTCTCTGTCACCAATAAAACACGTTGTCTGCTTACATTAGGTTCAGCTGCTCAAATGGTGTTTCAGATGGGCTTTATTGAAAACGTATCATTTACTTCAGAACCACCAATAATGTTTTTTGTTCTCCCGCCACTACCTCTTATAGGATGAAGTCATTGCTGTTTCCGAAAAGGTGATTGTGAAGCTTGAAGACCTGGTCAAGTGGGTACATTCTGATTTCTCCAAGTGGAGATGTGGCCTTCAAGCTGGGTCAGTGAAAATGGAGTCCCTGGGAAGGAATGGACAGAAGGAAGCTCTGCTGAAGTACCGGCAGTCAACCTTGAACAGTGGACTCAACTTCAAAGACGTTCTCAAGGAAAAGGCTGACCTTGGTAATTATCGTTTGTACTTCTAAATCTAACGTGTGGGCGTATACAGTAACCTACTTTTTTTATTGTAGGTTTTTCTGGAAACCCTGTCATTCATATATGCATATAATTTCTTTAACCTCAGAGGGACCTGGGAATATGGATGGAGAGATGACTGGGGGTGGAAGGGATGGATGTTACCTGTTGAATCACAGGACCTTGTCTGTGTGGAACCCTGTGCTGGGAACTGGGTGATATAATAACACTCAGCGTTTAGCAGCTTCCAGTTGCTGTCAAGGCATAAGACTTAATCGAGGCACCAAAAGTTGAATTAGTGGAGAGTTTTAATATTTGTTCTGAGTAGATACTATGACATTTTTTAACACCACATCAGAATTTCCTGTTTTATGTTGGAAGGAAGGCAAAGTGAGGAAGAGAGATTGCGCTGCTTCACGTGGAGCAGGAGAAGAGTTTCAGAGCCGGGGAACTACTGGTTCACAGCTCACGGCATAGGTTCCCCAGAGTTTTCAGGGTGTAGTGGTTACCATCAACCATACGGTTTTTTCTTTCCTTCCTTCCCTTCTTCCACTATAGGTTTGGGATTTGGAGTAGTTATTCCGTTTAGTGTTTGAATCCTGACTCTGTTGCTTACTTAGCTGTGTGGCCTTGGACAAATAATTTAACCTCCAAGCCGCAGCTTCCCCATCTGGAAAACCTGGAAACTTTTCAGGGTCACTGGGAGATGTAAGCTACAAAGGGTGTAGCACAGTGACTGGTGTATATTGGTGTATGGAGAGGAGCGCCATAATTAATTCTGTTGCTTTTTCTCAACACTCTCTTCTCCAGTGATTTTTTTGTGTCCTTTCCTGCTTGTTTTTTTTCCTTTGTAACTCCTTGTGGCATTCACTGACTTACTTTCCTAGCATTGCTCAAGACCACAGTTGTTGACCTCTGATTTAGACTACTTATTTCCTCTTTAGGCAAAGAGGAACTTCACTTTTAACATATTAAGGCATCTTTTTCTTTCGTTCTAGCACAATGCTGATTTTCATAGCCCAGTTTTATGCCTTAATGTAACAACTTCCTGTTGGGTTTTTTTTAACCTAGATTTTAACTACTACAACAAACCTAGACTTTTTATTTTAATTGGCATAAAGAGACTGAGTAACACCCGTAACTGACTTGTCTTTCATGTGATTCTGGTTTGTGATGAGCTGTGCTGTGTTTTGGGAATAGCATTAATATTTTCTTTTAGTTTAACAATCAACAGTTTCCTGGCATCTTTTGGTAGATGTCAGGCAGTAATATTTTGGTCATGGTGGCCTGATGGTCATGTGCCCATTTAGAGAAAATTATTAATCTAGTGGTTTTCATTTCAAAATTAAAGAATTTTTTTTTAATCATCTTCCTATACAGGCTGTTAACATGGCCAATTTTGTGAACACACCATGACTAGCCTTCTGACATGTGGTAATGCTGAATAATACAGCTGTTGTATTACTTGCCTAATATATGATCTAAGTTGTATTGCTATTGTCTTATGTTTTCCTTAACATTAAAACCTTTCTTCTGTTTGTTTGATTTTTTTTTTTTAGTTATGAAATATACTGTTACTAATAAAAAACTAAACAGGAAACCCATGGGGGAACAAAAGGATGTGTAGATGGTTAAGCTTGATGTCATGCATATAAACAAGAGTATTTATAGAAGAGTTGTTTTGTATTTAAAATTGATAGTTTATTAATGAATGAAAAGAAACCCAACCTCTTAATTTCATCAAAAGATTTAGAGGTTTTGATCTTCCTGAATTCTAAAAATGTCCATAATCGAACTTTTTAATAATTGATTCCAGAAGAGTTTGGTTTATAGTGAACATTCAAAGTACTTAGTGGTTTTTAAATCTTGTTGTTCATTAGACTCACTTAGGAAAATTTTTTAAATAATACTGATTGCTGAGTACAGCTTCCCCAGATTCTTCTTTCAGTAGGATTGAGGCAAGGCCAAAGAACGTGTGCTGATAAAAGGACCTCTAGGTGATTCAGATTTTTTTTTTTTTTTTTCCCCTTTGGGTCTCATTTGGGAGACAGCTCTGTGAGTGATCAGGGCAGAGGAAGGGAAAATAAGCAACAGGAGATTTGATTGGGAAGCTCTCTGGTGAATAAGAAACACCATGTATTTTTTTTCTTTTCTTTTTTTTTTAATGTAAAATACCCCTTTAAGGATAGAATTTGGAGCCTTGAAAGTCTACTCAGTTGGTATGAACTGTGGGGAATTTGAGACAAATAGCTTTTGTAATTGGAATGCACACTGTGTTGTAATAATGTGGAAAGAGAAACAAAAACTTTCCTTAATGTAATGAGTTTCCATTATCTGCTTGATCTAAGGTTTACAAGCCTACATTGTGAGGATTTATATTGGGGATATAGGGGATGTCATTTGCTGTGTGCATTCCTGTCCCAGCAACTTTCTCTTCAACCCCTTCCTTTCTCTGTCTGCAACATCAAAATATTTGTTGTCTGTACTTTTCTTTCTACACAGTGGTTTTCTTATCTCCCTTTCTCTTGGCCACACTGAAACCACTTCCAGTACCACATTGTTAATGGAAGTTCACACACTTATTAGGTTTTTCCTTCTGTAAAACCCTTCCAACTCCTCATTGTTCCTACCAGGGCAAGAAGATGAACTCTGAGATTACTTAAGACCCTCCCTCTTTTTTTCTAGTGGAAGCAAGCAAAGAATGGAGCCATCTCACCTTTCTGTGGATAAAGTAAAACTGCAATATGTTATCTTTTTTAACTGAATTATTTCATCATGTTAAAACATCAATAATAACAAAATAATTTGGTTGACTCTTAAAGAAGGGATTTTACCATCTAAAAGCTAATCAAAGAACTCTTCTTGCTGAGTGTTTAGGTAGAATAAGTTCCCTTTAATCCCAGTTTGTGTCACTTCCTGTCTCTCTGAATAGTAAAAAAACAAGAATGTTCTCACAAATGTGTGTCTGCCAACAAATTAATACTCCACAAAGAGAAACTCTGCCCCAAATGGCAGCTTCCAATAACTGCTGTGACTCAAATCACAACTCTTTCATTTTTTTTATCCCTTTCCCCTTCAAGGACAATATTTGCGGAGGTCATGTTTGCTTTTTAAAAACCTATGGCATTTTCATTTAAGATGGTAAATGGTGACTGAAACTGCAGCTCTAGATAGTGGGGAAACTAACAGTCTTTAAAAAACACTTCTGAGATGTGTGAGAGTACATTCATCCCCTTCCCTCCCCTTTGTCCTTTTCACAGAAAGAAAGTTCAGTATGAAACCGATTCAGATTGTGACTTTACTCAGTGAGACATTTTACCTTTTTTCAGACAGTTTCATACTGACGTTTATAGAAAAGGAAGAAAGAAAAAATAACTATGTTAAAATAGAAGGGTTAAGGAATGTATTATTCATAAGCATAACGAACACAGGAACCTGTTTTTCCAGAAGAATCGGGTTGATTAAATCATTCACTACACAAGCCTCTAGTTATTTATTTTTGTCTTCAGAATTACAGTACTTAGCTTTTGTTATAAAGTGGACCTGATACCCATATTTGGTATGGCAGTTGGAACTAGTCAAATGAAGAATTATTTCATTTTACAAAACTTTTAACAGCTAAGGAATATAAACACTATCAGTTAAACATAGCATACTTGCATTTTTTTATTCCTTGGGCTATAGTTTGAAAAGAAATCAAATTATTTTATATAACACTGCTTCTTACAGAGTTCCTTTAAGTGAAGTATGAAAGCTGCAGTGTAAGCTTTATTGGCCTATAAATATGTCATTATAGTTGGACTACATTTATATGCTTTGGATTGTTGTTTAAGCCAAGAAAATATGTCTCTACAGGTTGACTTTTTATTGAAACCCTTTGAGGCATACAATAGAATGTATTTTAGGCCAAGGTTATTAAAACAGCATTTTCATTTTTTTGCAGCAGACGCATTGTCAATTACGCTGCCACAAACTGTCTGTGGATGGGCAGTTTTGAATGGTTTCATCTCCAAATATGTCTCTAGAAAAAGAAAAGATAGGGGAGTGTGAGCTGAAATCAAGAAAAGAGACCAAAAGATGTGGGTGTGGGTGAATTTAATGCTGGGGGTTCCCTCAGGTTCCCTCAGTTCAGTTTCTGTTTCTAAAGTCCCGTCAGATGGAGAAAGAGTGCCTTCCCCTGTCCCTTCTGCTGCTGGGACTTTTACTGTACTTTGGGGAATAGAAAGCATGGTGGTGGTGAAGGAGCAGTGGCTGGGAGGTCAGGAGAATCTTGCCTCTGCCTGTCCTGAAGGTCTGTCACTCACGGCACAAGTCACTGTGTGTTTACACCTTCGGGTTCCTCGTGTGTGAAATGGGTCATAGTGTGTACCTTGTTTATCTCGCTAGATTTCTGAGAAGGTCAATGGAGAAAAAAGATCAGTATCCGTGGTAGCATCTGTGATACTGACGTCTAAGGTGGTATTATCATTATTATTACAAGAAGGCGATTCTATATCATAGGGAGCTAGGTGGTATAAAATGAGCTAATTTGTCTCTTGTGAATTTCCCTAATCACATGTTCTAGTTATTTGGGGCAGGGTTTACACTCTTACTGTCTGCCTCAGTAGAAGGCTGTTATTAAAATCCTTCAGGTTCTTTTATTTGTATATATATTATATGTATATATTTGTATATATTATATATACAACTATATGGAGAAAGAATATAAATATATATTTTATATGTTTATATAGAGATATGTATTTATATTTTATATAAAGTTTCTCCCCTTACATTCTGTCAAAATAAGCTGGGCCACAAGTGGCCAGTGGTGTAAATGTCTTCTCCAGTACTTTTAGTTAGAAATTGACTATAGTCTTTGCTTGGAAATTCTGGAGGCCTTGTATTTCAAATGGTTGTTTTCAACTTCGTTTTGAGTTTGATATGTCAAGCTGCTTCCTGGGATGTGGATACGGGAAGGATTCTCGATTTGTGTTGAAGAGAACAGTATAAATGTCTCTAATAAGAAGTACGCTAAGGAGCTGACAGTTTGTCATAGGAAGTATTTTTCACCAGAGACATCTGATGAACTTCTTAAGATGGAAGACATGCTTCTTACTAAGCCAATCCTTCTCTTCTTTCCTTCCTTCCTTCCTAGATGTAAATTTTGTGTGTATATATTAAACAGTCTTCTCAGGGTATTTGTTGTTTATATTTTAACTTCCATTGCCGAGCTAGCTATACTATTATTTTCTTGAGATAGAAACTTGGGAAATTTTTTGGATGATATATTGTTGAATTATTCTGTTCGTGGGTATCATGAGGAATCCCTACAGAAGGGCCTCTTCACTGAAACAGATTTGGCCTCCTTGAGTTCAAAATAGAAATCAGTTACACTTGAGGCTTATCAAAAATTTGTAAAGATAATTTCCAAAGGATTTTCTCACAAGCTCCTCTGACAATATTGTGGTGTGAACCATGCATTCTTTAAAGAATCTAATTCTAGCACAGTGAACACAGGAGAAGCATGCTGTCCACGTGCCAACGTGGCTGTTTCTTCAAGAGGCTGCTTCATTTCATTGTAAAGTGACAGCCCAGAGAACCTTTGACAGGAGCAAGTTCACACTTCCAAGAGTCTGTACCCGAGACATCCAAAGCTTTAGAACAACTTAGTGACAGGCCATTTTCTAAGGATCTGGGAACATAGGCGGGAGGTTATTCCATTTCATTTCAAAGTTAAAATTCAGCTTGGCCGTGTAATCAAGTAGTTGAAGACTGTCCTAAAATAATGGTAGAATGAACATGTAAAAAGTGTCTTGAGTAAACAACGATGTATGTTGTCTGCACTCAGCCATCTCGGCTACACCTGCTGGAAGGGAAGTCTGTGAAACCTAACCACGTGTGAACCAGTCAACAGCTGGTCATTGATATTGCTGTCTAGATATCATACTGCCATCACTCAGGAAGGCTCATTCCAAGTTAAAACCCTTCCATTTGGAATTTCTGTTGACTTGCAGATCTTCTAGTGTTTCCTAGAGTGATGAACACTTTCTAGGACACCAAATTCAGATCTTTTAATAATGGACTGAAGGTTAGATAGTCAACTGAAGAGAAGTCCATAGAATATAAGACTTTATTCTTACTTTTAGAATTGGAGATGTTGGGGCAGAAGTAAGAAAAAAGTGCAATTGGAACTTAAGTGCTATTTTTAAGTATTCAGGTTACCAGTATTCACCTCCTGGATACAATGTTTGAACAAGGTAAGAAACTCATGCTTTTTGGGGAGCGCTTCATAGAATTGTCAGGCTGGACACTGGTACAGTTGATACTTCCTCTCCCCCTTTCCTTGAAATAGTCCTCAGTTCTGTCCTTATTTGGCTTGTTTTAGCCAAATCCCAATTTTTTCAATTTTCCACCAGGATGTGGTTTCAGAATCCTTCCCCATCCTGGTCACTCATCTCAGGACACACTTTGGTGGTTCTTTTATACCAACTTACCCATTGTTGGAAGAGAGCCATGGCACATGCGTCAGGCTTGGCACCCTCCGGGTAGGAATGACACGGGCAAAACTCTCGGAATCTCTTCCCTGAAGCTGTATGGCCTTGACTTTTCTACTCCTTAGGGCAAAAAGGAGGGAAAAGATGTTATTCAACCACTATACCTCCTGAATTTTAGTTACCTCTGTTTTTGCTTGTGTTTTTTTTTTAAACAGTAGTGTTAAATGTAGACTATTATCTAATGAACATCATTGTCAACTAACGTGGCAGGAGGTTTTGTGGCTCAATATCATTGCCGTGCCTTTCAAGTTTCTGCAATTCCTATAGTTGTATATTGTAGCATTTAGGGTAGGACTGTAGTATTATTGCCTCAATAAAGATCCACAGTTGAATACCAGCTTGGTGTCCAGCTTTGTTTAAGCTGCTCTGATCAAATAAGATAAAAGACCAGCACACACGTCTTCCCTAAATTATCATATGTGTTAGTTTAGTTCATTATCATCCTCCTGGACTCTAGCTGTTCTTGCTTTTTTTCATTCTCTGTTTTCTGGTGTATGGCCATACCTTTGATAAAAAAAGACCATGATGGAGAAGGCAACCAACCCATACTTTTGTTTCAGTCTCATTAATAAAAAATGTGAATATCACAGTGAAAAAGCTGTGGTAGTCACCATCTGATGGGAAGATTACCAAAGATGAAAGAAATTCAGCTGCGGTCTGAGTCCCTTGCTAATATATATGTCCCCTTTAGTTTCTGGTTACATACCCAGGGTCTTTTGGAAAAAGTCTTCTAGGCATCCTTGGCTTCTTGCAAGCTCATAAATATCTGGTATTATAGATAGACAGGCACACTTGGAGCAATACTTCCATTTGTATTTGGTGGTAGGAGTCTACTGTGAGGAACAAACCTGATTGGTCCACGTGGTCTGTTAAGCATCCTTGAACAGTGCAACATCGCGCCTCAAATGTGCTTTAAAAATGAAGCTTGATTCAACATTTCCCCTTCCGTTGGAAATGTAAAATTCTTTTCTCCTTTTGTTGTACCTCTAAAATATTTTTCTTTACTTTCCAGCTCTCATCTCTTTAGCCACTGCATGATTACTGACTGTAGGCCATTATTATAGCTGTTATCACGATGGCGTCACCTTGGAACCCAAAAGCACATACATCCAACACGTGAATTGATGGGGCTTTTCCAGAGGGTTTTGTGAGCAGGTGTTTGATTTGGGCATCTAGGCTTAATTCTCTTTAGTACTGATGCTGATTCTTCCCAACTGCTCATTTGTCTTTTTTTTTTAACTTTTATTTATTTATTCATTTATTTTTGGCTGCGTCTTTGTTGCTGCGCGCAGGCTTTCTCTAGTTGCAGTGAGTGGGGGCTACTCTTCGTTGCGGTATGCAGACTTCTCATTGCAGTGGCTTCTCTTGTTGCCGAGTGTGGGCTCTAGGCGCGCAGGCTTCAGTAGTTGTGGCACATGGGCTCAGTAGTTGTGGCTCACGGGCTTAGTTGCTCCATGGCATGTGGGATCTTCCTGGACCAGGGCTCGAACCCGTGTCCCCTGCATTGGCGGGCGGATTCTTAACCACTGCGCCACCAGGGAAGCCCCTCATTTGTCTTTTAGAGTACTTGAAATGTGAGGTTTTATTGCAAAACATTAATTTTCCTAAATGTCAAAGATCCACCCCTCTTCTCTCCTCTAACATTATGTGTTTAAGTCTGTAGTTTGTACAGGTCCACTGTTGAGGAAAGCTGAGGTTTGGACTTCTACCCCATTTTAATGAATATATTTATTTAGGACAGATTGGAATAATAGTGGGGTTTCAGAAGCTTTACAAGTGCTTCATGCACAGTAGGGGCTGAGCAAACAGTGCTGTCGATTTGGGGTTTTCCTAGTTGCTTTGCCCTGTGTGTTTTCAGTTAGTATGCTGGGATGAAGTGGCCTCTCTTTGTTCTCCCAAATGTGCCTGGCCTCTTTCTTTGGACCTCTCCACTTGCTTTTTAATTTTTTAATCATTTCTAACATCTTTTACACTTCTGACCCTTTAAAAATATTGGCTTTCAGCCAGTAGCTCCCCTTTCTTCGATACCCTCATGCCTACTGGATAAGATACAAATGTTGTAGGCAAGCATCCAGTGAACTGTTCAGTCCCAGCCTCCAGTTTTTTTCTTTTTTATTAAAGATCTTTCATTGTTGTTGTTTTTCTGAGTGCCAGTGTTATCCGTGTTCATATTAGAAAATGTAGGCAATACAAAATGTGGAAAAATTTAAGTTGCTTCTTTTCCTCCCACCCAGAAGTAACTGCTGTTAGCATTTTTAATATCAGTATGCCAAGGTATATGAATGAGTGTATAGGTATGAAATTCATATGCATATCCTTCCCCCCCATTTAAATTTGTACAGGTGTATTATGACAGTGTCTCCATAATATAAAATACTCTGTTTCTTTCTGCCTGCCATAATGTTTCATGAGAGAGGTGTTTCTGTTTGGACGTTTCATTTGCTTCTGTTTTCCCACAAACTCTGAAATTCTTGTAACTCTGCCCATGTCCATGACTCTTTCCTCATACGTTTGTAGAGGTGGAATTGGCAGCTCAAAGTGCACACAGAATGTGAAGACAGCCTATCTCTCTCTCTTATCTCCTATCGCTTATGTAAACCTCTCGCTTTAGCCTAACTCGTCTAACTGCTTGGTCTTCTTTCTCTTTAACCGCGTGCACCCACACCCTGCTCCCCAGCCCTCCCGTGAGTTTTGTATGGCTCATGCCTTTACTCATTCTTGGAATGCCCCTTCCAGGACTCTTACCTGAAGGAAATCTCTTTTCTTTAAGTTTCAGTTGAAGCCCCTGAAGCCCTTGTTTGGCATCTTGCCCAAAGGATTTTCCCTGCTTATGGAGCTCTTATCACACTCAGTGTCTCTACCACCTGACTGAGTACCTTACGCTATAACTAGCAATATAATGCAGTATCTTTTTTTATATATATATGCTTGTCTTATCTTCCCAGCAACAGTCCTAACTATCCTGTAGGCATTCTGACTTCACAGCTATATTTAGTAGGTTAAGTCAACATGCGACTTTTATGATCAACCTCCTCTGAAATTTCTGGCGTTCTCTGCTCTGCATGGTCAGGACATCTGTGTGGATTCAGTGGTTGACTTGAGTTCTTGTCTAGCACTTCCTAGGACACCCTCTAGTGGAGGGGCTTTCCCATTGGTACCTGGAAAGAGAAGCAATGTACAGTTGGCGCTCCATATCTGCAGGTTCCGCATCCGTGGATTCAACCAACCTTGGATGGAAAATACTCAGAAAAGAAAAGAAAAAAACCCTTCAGATAGTTCCGAAAAGCAAAACTTGAATTTGCTGCATTTTGGCAACTGTCTACTTAGCATACTTAGCAGTTATGTCATATTAGGTATTATAAGTAATCTAGGGATGATTTAAAGTGCAGTTGACCCTTGAACCATGAGGGGGTTAGGGTGCCAACCTTCTGCACAGTGGAAACTCTGGGTATAACTTAGAGTCGTTCCTCCACATCTGTGATTCTTCTGTTTTCCCAGTTCTGCATATCCATGGATCTAGCCAACCTTGGATCATGTAATGCTGTATTTACTATTGAAAAAAATCCCTACGTGAGTGGACCCATGCAGTTCCAGTCCGTATTGTTCCAGGGTCAAATGTATAAGGGAGGATGTGTGTAGGTTATATGCGCATGTTATACCATTCTATATAAGGGATTGGAGCATCCTCAGATTTTGGGATCCTGGCGGGGTTTCTGGAACCATTCCCCCACGGATACTGAGGGACGCCTGTACTTGTGGTATTTAGTTTCTAACTATTTTGGGCTTCATTTGTAATCCTCCATTATAGACTCATTCGAGGAAACTTACTAAGAGAGCTTTTGAACGTGCTCAAAGCTAGCTTGCCAGCCTAGGGATTTTTGGTGGTGGTGTAGGAGTTTGTTGTGTGTGGACATTTACATATTAATACTGGCACTCGTTAATTCCTCTCTTCCTCAAGGGGATCTTTTTCATGTGTCAGGATTATAACAGTGACAAAAATGTGCAGGGAAATAAACAAATCCAGACTGGACTTGCTCTCCCTTATCTTTTTATTATCATCAGCTTGTTTGTAATCGGTCTTCTTTAGGTGACAGGGGATTAAGGAGATGGTTTTAGCAAGACATCTGATACTTCTTATTCTAGGCAATTGTACTGTTTTAATCCTCACCTCCCTTAAAATGGTTACTCGCTAATCACGGTGGAGGATATTCCCCATCTTCCAACTACTCATTCTACTTCTTTGGTTCACAAGGGAAGTATTCTGTTAGGCTCTACAAAAACAATGCTTTATGCCTGGCCTATTCACTCAATAAGAAATAAAACACTGTTTTCATAGCAGCGCTGATAATAAGGCAGATTTCAAAGCATGATGAAACGTATACTTTTCTAGCGGAGAAAAACCTATAGTTACCTGGCTAATTACCCATCACATGATGGCTGTGTGTAAATACAGGCTTTCACATGTGCAGCCTCTGTGTGGGTTTCTTTCTCTTTTTTTTTTAAATTGAGAATGCTCATTTAGTTTCCATTGTTTTGTATTAATGTTTTCAATCAAAGATTTAGAAGAATGAGCAAACGCAGAACCTACCATATTCGGGTGGCTTCTTTTTGACGACTGTACTAAACGTTTGTGTCATGAACTTTAAAGTAAGACAGACTTGAATTCAAATCCTTGCTCTGTAAGCTGTATCACCTTAAATCTTTTAATTCTGCTTTGTTTGTTTATCTGTAAAGCGGCGTTAATACCTGTCTCAGAGGACGGGGAAAGATTAGATTAGATTACGTATGGGGGAGCATTTAGTCAAGAACGTTGGTTTTCTTTCTTCTTTCCTTTAGAAAAGTAAACCTTGCAAAGTGCTATTTTCTTCCCCAAGAAAGTAAAGTGGACAGTTGCAACCTAAATATAGTAACATGAAGTAACAGGCATGGGCTTCTACTTGTATTTCATTAATCAACAAAGTGATTAATTCCATGGTCATGTTTTCCTTCCAAGAGGTGAGTATATATAATCATACAGCATTCTTGGAAGGAGAAGAAAGTTGGATGTTGGGTGAACATCTGTAATAATCTGTAATAATCTCACACGTGCCCTTTGGATAATGGTAAATCTCATACAATAATAAAATCTCAGGGTTGATAATCTAGTTACAAAACTCTAGGTATGACATCTTTTCCTGAACTTACTACTTCTTAAATGTCCTCTGCTGAAAATAGTTGACTGTTTAATATTTTCAGTGATTGAGGAAACGCATGACTTTACAGTTCCATTCCATCTTTGATCCATCCCTGTGCTAGACATTCTTTCTTCGGAGGAATTAAATCACAAAAGTATGGTTTATAGTACAAACGACTGTATTAATGATGTACTATTGTTATTAGTTCTATTCTCGAGACAGCAGAGAACAAATCAAATTTTTGTTCTTGACAGCATTTCAAGTATTTGAAAAAAACTGCCCCCGCCTCCAGTGCTCCATTCTCCAGGTCAAGCACCAATAGTCTCAATCCACATTCCTTACACAGCGTGACTGCTGGCTTTCCCACCTGTCTGGTAGCTCTTATCTAAAGACATCTAAGTTGTCCCTGTTGCTCTCCATGTGTAACTATCTATGTTTTCTATTTAAAGAAAAGGCGATACTTCAATCTGGTTTCCGGCCTTAATTTTACTTTTTATACAAAAAAATTTAAACCTTTCAGAAGCAAAAGTACTTCTTCACCTGCTTTCTGATTCCACTCCTCCCAGAATTAACGCACTGCTAATGATCGGTAGTTATTTCTCCAGTTATCTGTGTGTGTGTGTGTGTGTGTGTGTGTGTGTGTGTGTAAATTGTTTTGCTTTAAAAATAAGATCTTACGCTGTGTACAGTATTTAGCAGGTTGCTTTATCAACTGCTGTTAAGTAGCCTAGAACTGTGCTGTCCAGCATGGTAGCCACTAATCACATATAGCTATTTTATTTATTTATTTATTTATTTATTTATTTATTTTTGGTTGCACACGGACTTTCTCTAGTTGCTGTGAGCGGGGGCTACTCTTCGTTGCAGTGCATGGGCTTCTCATTGCGGTGGCTTCTCTTGTTGCGGAACACGGGCTCTAGAGTGCAGGCTCAGTAGTTGTGGCACACAGGCTCAGTAGTTGTGGCATGCGGGCTCTAGAGCGCAGGCTCAGTAGTTGTGGCACATGGGCTCAGTTGCTCTGCTGCATATGGGATCCTCCGGACCAGGGATCAAACCCATGTCCCCTGCACTGGCAGGTGGATTCCCAACCACTGTGCCACCAGGAAAGTCCCACACACGTAGCTACTGAGCCCTTGAAATGTGGCTACTTTAACAGAGAGACTGAGTTTTTAATGTTATTTAATTTTAATTAATTTCAGTATAAAATTAAAAACTAAAGCAGTGTAAAATATTTTTTTGTTAAACATAACTTTATTGCTTTGGTAGGACTACATCACTTTATTGAATATTTAGCCTGCAAATTGGATGTGCTGTAAATGTAAAATAGACACCTGGTTTCAAAAACTTAGCTTAAAAAAGAACATATCTCAATAATTTTTATATTGGTCACGTTGAAATAATATTTTGATATGTTGGGTTAAAGAAAATATATTATTGTAATTCATTTTACCTTTTCCTTTATTTTTTTTAATGTGGCTACTAGAAAATTTTAAATTATATATATGGTGCACATTATATTTATATTGGACAGTGCTGATCTAGAGAGATTTGGACAGCTGTGATGTTTAGCCAAACCTTTTAAAGTACGTGTCCGGTGTACATTGTCACGTGCATGCATCCTCTATAAGTGGTTGTGCTTTTGTGTACTTTACTGTACAGTGCTGTATAGAGTACAGTAGTACAGTATCATTATTTCAAGCCCAGGATGTCCGGAAGCAAGCGTAAAAGCAGCAGTGATGTAGCTGATACTGCAAAGTAAGCTAGGCTAACTTTGTTGGACTTATGAACAAATTGGACTTACAAACACACTCTCAGAGTGGAACTCGCTCCTATGTAGGGGACTTATGTAAAAGAACCACTGTTGTGTGCACTGAGTGCTGAGGAAGACCAGGGCACTGTATTTGCTGTAGAAGGAAGATGAAGATGAAAGAGGCCTAGTCCCTGCCCTTAGGAACTCATGGTGTAGCGGGGTGGACAGCACAACTAGGTGATAAGGTAGTGTTTAGCCAGTGCATAGGTGAAGGTGTAAGCAGAGGGCACTGGGAGTATGGAAGAAGGTTCCTGAGTGGGTCTTGCATGTGAGCAAACTTGTAAATGCTTAAAGAGCAGGGATGATGACCGCTGTTCCTTTGGTAGTCGTCTCGTCTGATTGTTAAATAAATGAGGAGATACCCATCCCATGTGATCACTGGTCTTCCAGGATATTACTAGGCTTGAAGACGATCGTGGTCATTTTTGGCTTAGATCTTCTTTTTGGAGGGCCTACTTATCCCACTACGAGCTTGGATTTGGTGCAAAGTTGGCTTTCTAGATAGAATTCCTGTGCTTGATGTTAGATGCTGACCTTTCATTGGCTCTAATAAATACCTAGTGGTTCATATCAAGCTCATCTGGTTAGCACAAGAAATACATACTTTACACATCCCTCATTGAAATCCCTAGTATTTTGCCAAAGCTTTAGCACCTCCACCCAGAAAGTGTTCAGAGATGCTGAAGGGAAGATAATTAAACTTAAGGCTCTTTCTTGATTTCTTTGGCTTTATAGTGTCATTTGTTTCATAACTATGGAGACTTCATACCTACCGATGCGTGCTCTGGCGATACAGGGATATCAGTTGAAACTCAAAATGTTAAGTCTTTACCCTCTCATTGGGTGTCCTTGATGCGTCAAAGCAATATTTTGATGACGTATTCTTAGCTTGTGTTACCTACAAGCTAAGAAAAAAGTTAGCAATTTTAGGTTGCAGATGATGAAACTTTTCCATGAAAACGTCAGCTTTCTCTGTGGTTACATTGTTCATGGTTGCAAATGGGGCTAGTGTGGTTAATCAGATCAATTCATAGAAAACAGTTTCTCCCAAAGGCAATGTTAGAATGGATCTCACAAAATCTGAGAATTTACCCCGGGCAGAGCTTTCTAGCTGAATACAACTTCTCCTGTTGAATCTAAGCGTGGAGATTGGGAGGGTATAGGATCATAGATAGCAGGTTCACGGTTTGACAGGAGGTTTACGGATAATCGTCAGCTACCCCCAGCTGCCCCCCCACACACAAAAACTATAGCTTAGGCGATAAGTCATATGCCTGAATATTCTGCTGGGGAATCATCTGAGTCATTAATTCTTAATTAAGGACTGATAGATACATTTTTGTGGGGTGCCTAAACCCCCAAATCTTCATGCATAATTCTGGATATAAGCACACATTTTCTCAGAAGCCCATACATAACATTCATGTGATTCTGAAAGGAGTCTATGATGATCAAAAGGGTTAGGAAATACTTTTCCAATGCCTATTACTTATCACTCTGCCCAAAAAGCCACCCATCAGGGATTACCACCAAGTTTTATTTATTGCATTTTCGTAGAAGCCCATGCATATGTGACAGGGGGGAGAGGTGACTGGATGGGCCTCTTCTAATGGTGCTTAACCTTTGGGCATGTGGCATAGAAAACTTTGAGAATCTAGAGAACACTATGGACTCCCTACCCAGAAAATACATCCGCAAAATTGGAATGACATTCGAATGACACTCATGGACCCCTTCCTGAAACTGGTCTTTGAACTCTTGGTTAAAGACTGCTGGTTGATTCTCGTTAAAGAGTACGGAATCGTTGTGCTATGAAGAAAAATGAAAATGATATGTGTCCACCCCACAAGGTTGATGGGGTTTTTGCTTTCAGGTACAAGGATTTTCGGTTTTCATGCATGTGTGGCAAGAAAGAGCATGCCTCTCTCATGTCATGTATTTTTCTATTTTCAAATTATTAATTTTGACAGCAGGAATGGGCACTGGGTAATTCTTATTTGCTCCTGTCTGGAAGATTGGGATACGCTGTGTATACATTATAACTTGAGTAGTTACTTCCTGTTTAGGAAGCCCTCTGAAAACTCCTCGTGGTGAAGTAGAGCCCCCTGTTGTAATGTAAATACGTTCTCTATGGCTTAATTTTTATATATCGCGTTTCATAAAATGAGGCCTGCCTAAGGATTTTTCTGAAAGCCTTTTTATCACATCAACCCTGTGGCCACATTTTTTTTTTTTGGCCACACGGCATGTGGGACCTTAGCTCCTTGACCAGGGATCGACCCTGCACCCCCTGCAGTGGAAACACGGAGTCTTAACCACTGGACCGTCAGGGAAGTCCCCAGTGGCCACTTCTAACGACAATTTGTTTCTTATGTGAATCAATCTCATGTTCAGTATTCTAAATATTTATAAAATAATGGCTTTTTGTCTTTTACTAAGGGAGCTCTGCATATTGTTTATGGTCTAAATTTGGCCTATTTCCTGGGAGCCTGAGTTGAAGCCCAAGATGAGAAACATTTTATTTTTTATTCTGATCAAGACCCCATCTGCCATTTGCTAGACTAAACTACTTACTGGGAAGGGAATGAGGATCCCTCCCTCACCCCAATTTTTATTCTAAAATATCATCCGGCATGTAGTAGGTGCTCAATACATACACTGGGTGAATGACTGCATGATGAGGCTTTAAATCTTGTACCTGGTGGCAGAATAATGTAATGGTAGGAGTCTGGCAGACCTAAACTTGAACCTGGGTTGCTGATTTAAAAAAATCCATATAATAATTTCTACCTCACAGAGATGTTGTAGGATTTAATAACATATTGAATTCCAGGTACTTAAGACAGTGTCTGGCACAATAAAGCACTTGATAAATGGAGCATTATTAAAGTCTTAGGCCTTAAATTAGGATATCTTAGACTTTAGCCATTTGTAAACCAATGTCAGAATTTTTCTCATGTCGATAACTCCCTATTTTATAATTTAGTTAATATTTTTTCTTTAACTGCTTTTTTTAACTTAAACAACTTTAATAGGAAATTTTATATCACTACTGCAAATAGAAAACCTATATCACTTGCTATAAATAATAGTGAAGATAAATACATAGTTCTTAAAATTAAAAAAAATGTTTGTCCGTGTATCACCTAAAATTGAGTTGGGTATTCCTAGTGTAGACCACACTAAAGTCATTTCCTTTGAGGCTTTTCTCCTGGGCAACAGCCCAGCCTAGGTTATTGAGAGCAGTGAGACCTGCCCGGACTATGGCAAGCCTCATGTCAACAGCAGGCCAGGGAGGGTTGGAACCAGTTGCACTGAGTTAACCTATAGACTCAGAAGTATAACTGCCACACAGATGCGAAGTCTGAAAATAACCCACCATGCACCTGCCCCTTTTGTGTGTCCGTTACAGAGTTAATTAAGCACCAATAGATTAGATGCTGTACGAACAGTAGAATAAAGACATGACTCTTACCTTTGAGATGCCTGCACTCACATGATTGGCTTCATCCCCAGCTCCCATTTGAGGGTGAGGACGCGGGACAGTTTCTAAACACAGATCCCAGTCGGGTGAGGAAAAGGGTAATGGTTATTACTACCAACTGGCCCAACACAGTGATGAAGTAACCTGGCAAATCTGAGTCCTGGGTAAAACTAGTCTTTAGAAATTTGCCGAGGTGAAGGTGATTGGCTGAGATTGAATCCTTCAGGTTGTCTAGATTAGAACAACCTGCCCTAGCCTTGGGTTTAAGCTAAGCAAAAGGAAATAAACACTGCTCTAAAAGGGAGTGTACACCAGCTGTGCGCAAAAAAAAGCAAAGGTGAAGGCTCACATCCGTGTTGCGTTGCATAACTGATAAAAGCTGAAGCACCATTGGAAAAAGGCTCATTGTCCAAACTACTGTCCTTATCATTTAAATGTGTACAGCGCATTTCGGGGTGCTCGTTAATGACGCTGCAGGCACGGTGGCAGTGAGAACATTTCACGTGGTTTGAGAAACAGCTCTGGATGCGTTTGCCAGACAGTCTGATTCCAACAGCGTCCTGAAGACCATCCTCAGTTGGACTGCGCTCTTCTCTGTTGTGCTGTGAAAGAAAGAGATAATGCAGCCAAGCATTGTGCTGTTGGCTATCAACAGCACAATTCTGAATTACAGATATTATTAAAGGTACATGAATCATTGAAAGGATAAGAGCATAAAATATCTGACAAATGAACTGACGTTTGGGCAAGAATACATTTTACCATCCATGAGCAGCACCTCAGTCCATCAACCGGTAATATTAGTTGTCCATTTAAGTCGCCAAAAAACATTTATGATCTTAAAGTAAACGGTAATTAGGACTTAGCAGGCTGTAAGTACATAGCAGGGATTTGGTGATATCATAATAAACCATGAGAGAAGCTAGAGTGGTTTCTAGTGTTAGTAGAACGTTGAGAAATATTTAAAGCCATGTTCTCAGCACCACAGTTGTTGTTGTTGTTGTTTTTAATTGGGGGTGAGGGGAACAGCAACTAGTGTCGTATCAAAAAATGTGTAACTCTTTTTCATTAGGGTCAATGGGAGTATACCAATTATCGAGAGGAGATTAAGCCCTTAGTTTGTATGATGCATGAATCTTTTAACAAACAGAACATATACTTAAGGAAAAAATAAAATATTCCCTCCTGTTTCTCCCTCTCTTAGTTCCCTCATTTCTGGTTTCTTTCCTTCGAATGAGTTTTGTATAAGCGAAAAAAGACAAGAGCAGAAAGGTCCCAGGCCTCTCAGCTTCTTGGCTGGGTTATCTTTTGTTTCAGATTCTAAAAAGTAAAGCATTCATCACTCTGGCCCTGGGCTTTGTTTCCCTACCTTGTTGTTACCTGCCAGTCTGCTAACGGTGGAGACGTGGAAAGGGGTACCGAGCCCCACCTGCCTCCTGGCTTCACTCACAGCCACAGGAAGGGCAGCCTGTCAGTGGGACAGGGAGAGCTAGACGGTGTCCAGAACCACAGCCTGGTAACATCATGGCAGCGAATTAGTTGAAGATCCAGCCCAACCGCTGATCTATAGGCCGGTGTCACTGCCTGGCAGGACTGGCCTGGCGGAGCAGCTTATATTTGAGCAAGAAGGAAGCCCATTCTTTGTAAAGTCCATCAGTCCCACAGAAAGTTCCAAGGAAAATGATGCATGCCCTGTGCTGGTGGACGTTGAAAGTTGCTTGCTGTGTCTTAGCTGCACTCTTGGTTTCTATACCTGTATCCTGGGTTTAGGAGACTCCTATCATCCTTGTCTGTGGCCTTTCTTGAGCCTCTTCTGTGTGCATTTGCTATAATTGTGTCTAGTATGTGCAAGGCACTGGGAAAGAAGTGACCTGCACAGTCAACACATCTACACTAGCATCATTAGCAACTGTTAGTTAACCAAGTTTACACACAGGAACGCATGTGCCTGGTGTGAAAAACATGGCTGGGATTTGTCCCAGAATAATTCCATGTTTTCACATTTCTGTGGTCCTCGAATCCCTTTTTAGATTTGCACCTTCCTTGATTCTGAAGTCTGGAATCGAATAACAGAGTCCAACTTACTGGATAATCAGATAGAGGTGAACGGTGGAAATCAGCACATTAACAGCTGTAGGGCTGATGTGGGTACCAGGCAAAGTGGACACACACCTCAGGGCTGAGGGAGAAACCAGGACCCCTGGTGTTGCCAGGAACTAACTCCACAGTGGCTGCGGTGTGGAGGCGGGCAGGGTCTTGGATCTCCCAAGGGAGGATCCAGGGATACAGGGAGGTGGCAGGGAGCGCTGAAGAGAGGGGTTGGGGGCAATGGCTGTTTACTAACCTGCATGAAAGTCTTCGATATTTTGACCTGGCGAGACCGTCGTGGTGTGTACCAGCGGAAGGGCAGCCCCCGCCACCCCCCGTAGTCCTGGTGTCAGTGTGTTAACACAGGGGCAAGAATCATCTAGATTCTGTTTGTAGCTTACTGAAAGCCCTCCCTACAATGCTTAACTGAACAGTGCTCTTCAAAATGCACGGACTAAAAATAGTTTCATCTGCAGCGTGAACATAGTTTCATATTTATACTAGCATCTGGCCTAAGAAATTGAATACTCCATTCTTTAAATAGCTTCACTCCAGCTCTTTGAATACTCTGAGAAGAAAATCTCCCTCAAACACCTTGTTTACATAGGCATGTTTAAATGCAAACAAGCTCCCTTTTTAAAAAGCAGAAGAATATTAATTTGGGAGTTCATGGGGCTTTGGGGTAGTCTTTCTGTGTAGGGGCAGGTAGAGAAGGAGGGGTTGAATAGAGAATGGATTTAAAATATGTCCATTTAGTAAGAGATTTCTGAGACATCTACTGTTTTCCAAAATTTGATTCACAAACATGTGAATAGTGTGTGTGAATCTTTACCATCATATGTGAAGCCAGTTAGAATGAAGTTCTTGGGAAGAAAAATTTATGCTGCTGCCAATGCCCAAGAATAATAGAAATATAAGGCTAGATATACTTTAACTTTTTCTACCAGTAAATGCTTTGGGGCCGGAAATCGTTTGCCAGCAGGCAATGAATGTACTTTTGTTAGTCTTAGGGGGATACTAATGGTTAGTCCCCATGAAGAAAAATGTGAAAATGACACACTAAAAGGTAAACATTACGAATGGATGGCTAATGATTAGCTGTTATAGTCCAAAGGGGCAGGGTATTTTTTTTTTATAGTTTTATGACCCTTGCCCAGCCTTTATTGAAAGAACATTGTATATTCAGAGTTATATATTTCAAACTTACACCTCCTTTGAACATCCTTCTTTAAAGATCATAGCAAAATAAATAAAGATCCTAGCAAATAATTCTCCACAGTTATTTATATGCTGTAGGGGGAGGAGGATTTTAAATGTATACTGGTTTTAACGTTATATTAAAGAAGAGGAACACAATTATTTTTAAAAATCCGGCTTATGAACCCACAGAGTGGGATATAATAGTAAATGTTCACCCTCCCCCTGTCCCACCCATCCTGAAAAGTAAGGGTAGTACCCTTGTTCTGTCAGGTGGGTAAGTTAGCGTTTAGTATATTATTGCTACAGTAAAGTCAAGATATATCCTTGTCCAAAGTGAAAAGCTTTTGTGAACATAATCCAGTTCAGAAAAGTAAAATTGTTAACGGGTTGCATTTTTTTCCTTACTTAAAACAAAAATGGCTTTTTTTTGAGTCCCTGGGGGCTCTAGTTTTACATCTTAGATTAACTACTTTAGTAAATAAAGAATGTCAGTAGAACATTGCCCACTAAAATGTTAACATGTGGGTATGCTTGAGGAGCAGTAACAGAAAGGCAACTTTTCAGTCATCGAATTGATGTTGAAATTAGATTTGAGGCCGTGGGTTGTTCTTCACGGTCTAGGAAAGTAAGTGCTTTGGCTGGATGAAAACTATGTAGATTTCTCTGGGAAACACTGAAACGTCATAATTTAAACACCACTTTCATTTTTCACCAGTGGGACTTTTCTAGATAAAAATCTAATTCCAAATCATTCTTCTAAAATGTTTTTTCCCATTACGAATGTAACAAGTTTTTTATTGCAGAAAGTAAAAATATGCAAAAAGAAAAAATAAAAATCATTCATAGTCCCACTACCCAGAGGCTACCTCTGTTAACAGTTTTTAATTCCAACTTACTATATGTTCTTGATTCTAAGAGCCACTGGTTGTAAAGATGCATCATTGATTTCACAACAGCTTTTAGGGAACAAGAAACAATTTCATTCCATATATAGACATACTTTTTAGATACATACTGATTTCAGAAAATTACAAAGTGGTGAAGGGGGCCAGGGAGTGCATTTTAGAATTGATTTTTAAAGGCCCAGCTCTGGCCCTTCTTCTCCTCGAAGGTGTATTACTCCCTGGGTTCCCAGCTCACCGGGAATCCTGCCCTAGTCCAAGACTCTAAGAAATGGAAGGAACCTCAACTATTCAATTTAATTCCATTTTACATCTATCAGAGTAATCCTTCTACTGTTTTCCCAGTAATATTGGGTTTATTACCTTATACAGCCCTGGATTTTTTTTTATATGCTCTGAATTTTAGAAAGTTTTTGTTGTTATATTGGACTAAATATAAAACTTAGTGGCTCTAAGTTTTATGGCTCTGCCACATTTACCCACTGGGACCAGTTCCCTTAATAAATCCCATAAGACAAGGGTCTAGACTCTTCTCCCACATAAAAGTCCTTTTGATACTTTAAAAGCAGTTCTCACATTCCTTTCAAGAGCTCCCGAAGTCTTCCTGGTTCTTCTGACATCTTTGAATTTCTAGGTTAACTGTCCCTGGTGCTTTCAACCTAGAGTATTCTTATACTTGTGTTGGTGTGTTTTGGTTAATCACTGCTCATTTAAAAATAGCATCTGCAGACTGTATATGTTGTCTAACCAAGGTGGCATATAATAAGACCATTACTTTCTTCATCCTGCACCTATATTTCCATGAATTCTGTCCATGTTCTATTGTTTCTCCCAAGCAATACTTTCTTTTGAGTCATATGGAAATCATGGCTAGCTAGAAAACTGGGTCTTTTTTTTTTTTTTTTTTACATGAAATGTTAAGATGGACCACCGCCATCCAGTTCTTGTACAATAATTTTTTTCTTTTTTAAAACTAAGTGTAAGACTACATTTTTCTTTATTATATTTAGCATATTTTGCTTCCAGCCAATTTTCAGCCTTTTTAAGAGCTTTTTGCTCTTGACTCTCATACATTTGGAGCATATCTTCCAACTGTGTCATCTGCAAGTGTGAGAAATCTTCTATATCTTTACTCAAGTAGTGATTAAAACAAGCCCCCACCAAATAAACGCAAACCATTATTGCTGTTTGGATATGACCGTATTCCTGCTTGCATTTCTTTTTAAGGTATATCTTCCTAACTTGACTCCAAGTGTCTTATAGGAAAAAGCTGGTCTTACTGGTCAATATTTGTATTGTCCAGAGCTCCTAGTTCAGAGTCAATTTCTGATGGATCCATTGGCTCTTCATGAGTCATGTGAAGATCTTTGGCCACCCCTACAATTCTTGGTACATGAACCAAGGAGAAATAGACCATGCAGTGGACCTAGGTAGAGATGGTTCACACAGTGTCATGTATCCTAACACAAAACAAGTCCTCTTCTTTCATCTGAGTGTTTTCTTACAGGATGATAAACAGAGCTGGTTGATGGAGAAATGCTCATCTTTCAGATTGAGATTTATACTGTGTAGACAGACTGCCTATTTAACTCAGTTTTCCCCTTTTCAAGTAGATGCTTTGCTAGAATATAGACACAGCCTCCACAGATACCTTTCTGGCCTGTGAATGTTAATGTTTCTGTTAATATGTGTGCCATTTATAATAGAAGAATGATCCTGGCCTTTTATTTTGACAAAGTGTTGGAAATATAGCTCATTGTAATCAAGGGAAGCTACCCAGGCCCATGAAGTAGTTCATGTAACCTTCTGGTTTGGATATGCTTGTTGTATTCGTGTAGATAATCATCTGTTTGTATATTCTTATATTTGTTTATTCATTCATTGATTTATTCAGTAAACACTTAAGGGCATATTATGCTCAGCCTCCATTAGACTTCAGCTTTTAGAAGGATTCTTGAAAATATTAATTTTCTTATTGTATGGCAGTATTGGGGATGGATCATTTCATGAAAATTACCTAGGTAAGAATTTTGTTGGTATACAAATATATCCAATCTAATATCCAATAATAATAATAATGATAAATTTAACATGGTGAACCAGTATACACATACACAGATATCTGTATTTTATATATATGTATGTGTCCATATATGTGTGTGTGTGTGTGTGTAGTTGCAGATATATTTAAACCAGCAGTTCCAGCAGACTTTACTATGAATGATACACTAGCATTTTCTTTTTTATTATATTCAATTTTATTAAAAAGAAATGCTGGTTACAACCCACCTAAGAGGTTTCGTAATCCTACTAATGGGCTGCAAACCTCAGTTTAAAAAACACTGACCTAGAAGTAATCATTTTGCATGATGTCTTCTTTCTGGTTAAGCACACTATTTCCAAACTTAACTAAGTGTTTATGGATGTGAATGTGGCCAACTGTTACTTAGGTTCTCCCAACCCTATAACAGTCCCTACAGAACTTGTGTTTTTTTCCCAAAGTCTAAAAGTGAACCCTTCCAAGGTATCCTATTTCTTCTTTTTTTTTTTTTTTCTTTTTGGCTGCATTGGGTCTTTGTTGCTGCCTACGGGCTTTCTCTAGTTGCAGTGAGCCGGGGCTACTCTTTGTTGCGGTACGCAGGCTTCTCATTGCGGAGCATGGGCTCTAGGTGTGTGGGCTTCAGTAGTTGCAGCATGCGGGTTCAGTAGTTGCGGCACACGGGCCCTAGAGCGTGCGGACTTCAGCAGTTGTGACTCGCGGGCTCAGTAGTTGTGGCGCACGGGCTTAGCTGCTCCGTGGCATGTGGGATCTTCCTGGACCAGGGCTCGAACCTGTGTCCCCTGCATTGGCAGGCGGATTCTTAACCACTGCGCCACCAGGGAAGTCCCAAGGTATCCTATTTCTAAGGCACCATCACTAGTACAGTTCTGTGCCCTTTTTGGTAATCTAATATAAAGTATTGTCATAAGTAATTAAGCTGCCCATGTCCAAAATAAAAAGAAAACCTCACAATATAGTCCATTTATGACACGATGCTTGATTTTTCAAAACATGAGGACAGGGTTGCTGTTCTTCCCATATACAGTGATTTTACAGAATCCATCTTTTAAGCATTGTCTGAATTGGTATGTTACTCCTCAGTGAGATCAATAATTTCCTGCCTTTTCGCCTTGGACCTTAGAGAAACTGCTTTCAACATCCCAAAGACAAAGAAAAGCTTCTATTTATAGGCTTCGTGTGGTTTCTAAAGTTTTAACCAACGTGAATAGAACAATAATAAATTGCTTTCACATTTCTGCCCATAGAATTGTTTATTTAGCATTTTCTGTAAAACAAGAGCCCTTCCATCCACATGAAAAGACTGTATTTTGATTGCCTGGGAGATTTGAGATGATTTCTAATCTTGCCACAACTGTCTTCTGCTGTATAAATGAAATGTTTCATTTTCAAAGAGACTGTCAGGATATTCTGCAGACAGTTCCTTCACTGCTCCGCACCCGGCTCCCCCCCCCCGAAAATAAAGTGCTTTGCTTTGTATTTTCCAAGAGAACAATGGCATTATTTCTTATATTGGAAGATGCGACTTTCAGCAAGTCCTAAAATGCTTATTTTATAGCGGTTTCTTTGTTTCATGAAGTTGCTCATAGGATTTGCTTCTTTGATTCACTGACTACCAAGCATTGCCAGTTTTATGGCATGGTCAAACAGGACAGTGGCCCTTTGGAAATGGAGCAAGAATTGAACCTAAAATATTGCATGCATGCAAACTATTATCTCTTTTTGGGGTGGGGTTGGGCGGTCAGGCCAGTGAATATCTACAACAAAACTCCCTTCCTCTGTTGAAATAGATGGGTCTTTTCTTGATAGCTGGACAGACCGTACCAAGGGAACTGCCGTTTGGTTAGGGTGCTAAAGAGAACGAGTTGAGTTTATCAGTCAGCCTTCCTTGACCCTGGGCTTAGCATTTTCGAATTATTTATGTTCTCCTACACCCTGCATTGCTCAGCTCTAGACCTGCCCTGAGTGTGAAAGACGCTCTGTTTTTTTAATGACACTTGACCCAACCAATTTTCACTTAGGAATCATCATGTTCTTTTGTCTCACAATCAGAATAAAATGATGTTTTCACTGCTCAATTTAGTAGGTGCTTTAATTTTGTTTAGAAATAGTCTTAGGATTCTTTTGGGTTTTTTTTTTTTTTTTTTTTTGCCCTGAAGTTCTTGATTTCCATGCTAAGTTACATGAAAAGACTCTCTCTTTTCAACCAATACATCCAATAAAGAGATTTTTTTTTCATAATTATGCCTAAAGGACTGGAAAAAGTCAAGTTTCAAGCACGTAGTATGGCTTGCAATACCAGAAAAGTGACTAACATCCAAGCAGAGAAAAATGGCTAGCCAGTCCACTAATTATGTTAATATGAACAGGTCTCCAAGCTGCACTTAATGTATTCTGCCTTGATTAGCCATATTGAAATACTTGAAACTCTGACTTGTAATGTGAAATTCAGACATACTTATAAATGCTGATAGCTTTTATTTACTCAGAGTCAACAACTGATGAAAAAGCTCTTACTTAAATAAATTGAGAACAAGGATGCCAACAGAAACATTATTCATTCATTTTATCATTTTTCCTCCCTGCTGTGGACATTAGCCTCTGGCATCTGGTCTTTAACCATAATCTATGGCTAGATATAGGCAGGGCCTTGTAGGAATGCTAAGGTGAATTCAGACTCGGTAACACTTGAGAATTCCAGTTAAAACAAGGTTGACTGAAATCTAAAACACACTGTAATATAGAGAAAGGAATTGTTATTATAGATTAAATGTATGTTGAAGATATAGAAGGATTATTGTGTCTGTTTCAGATGTAATTTCATGCCTGAGAATTTACATTGAAGGAAAAATGGTCTGGATCCCATTAGCGAAAGGCCCTGTTTTGCTGTCAGTTTAATTAAATGGAAAGTGCTGGCAAGAGCGCTGAGGAGGTCGATAGAAGCAATACTACTTTGTATGTTGGAACAGGAAACTGTTAGGTCTTCCAGTTTGAAAAGGATACAAAAATGAAACCTGTGATTCATTTTTGTTTACAAACTCCCTCCTAGTTTACAATGACCTTAGTGATAAATTAACTACAATAAGTTATACATAGTGTGCAGGACAATAGCTTGATCCCAAGATATGAAATGCTAATCTCCAATGGAGGTAGAAGTTATTTTAATGTGCCTTTTCCCTTAAACAATGCCTTCTTCAACAAAAGTGATTGTTTCCTTTGGTTATTTTTCTGTAAGTAGATTGAGAAGGCGGGTGGGGTGTTCTATTTGCTTTTAAAATGTGTGTGAGTGTGTGTGTGTGTGTGTGTGTGTGTGTGTATAGCAAAAGAAAGAAAAAAAGGGGAAAGAGTAAAAGAGAGACCCTGAAACAGTGATTTATCTGTTAAGTGTGTTTGGCATCCTGCCTTTTGGCTGGAATTTTTGAGAGAAACATATTTGGTTTACTTTCATGGGCAAAAGCTCTGAACCTCATTTGTAGGAAAAAAAGAGCATGTTTTCTTTCCCCTTTTTCAGTTCGGTTTATTACATCTTGACATTCTGTCTTATAATTGAATAGTAATTCTGAATTCAGAGCTGGAGGAGAAGGAAATGAAAGTGGGTCCCCCTCCCCCTCCCCCTCCACTGTTTCAGCGAAAGGGACTAGCTGATCCCAAAGTTTTATCTCTTTCCACAGCCACCCTTCGAAATGGCACCAAAAATGATGAATTTTGCTAAGACTGTGGAGCTGTCTTTGTACCTTGGACCATGCCGAGGGTTGTTGATATGTTTGTGCCCATTCTAATAACTCGAGGTCAATATGTGTTATTAGAAGGAAGTTTTCAATCTCATTTAAAAAGAATAGATTGCCAGTGAAAGTAGTCTGTACGATACTCTCATGGTGGATGCATGACATTATGCATTTGGCAAAACTCAAAAATGTACAACAGAGAGTGAGCCCTAATGTAAAATATGGATATGATTAATAATAATGTATCAGTATTGATTCATCAATTGATATAAATGTACCATACTAGTGCAAGATATTATATGTTTTGCATGAAGATACCAGTAGCAAAATAATTTTTTTTTTTTTTTTTTTTTTTTGTGGTACACGGGCTTCTCACTGTTGTGGCCTCTCCCGTTGCGGAGCACAGGCTCCGGACGCGCAGGCTCAGCAGCCATGGCTCACGGGCCCAGCCGCTCCGCGGCATGCGGGATCTTCCCGGGCCGGGGCACGAACCCGTGTCCCCTGCATCGGCAGGTGGACTCTCAACCACTGCGCCAACAGGGAAGCCCCAAAATAATTTTTAAAAAGATTTGTCAGTGGTATGAAAACCAACATCCATTTTTTCCCCTTAATTTGGTGCAGCTATTTTTGTCACTCTTATCAACTCAATATATTTATTGGATTGTCATTCCCTTACTAGGTGTGTTGAGGGAGATTTATCAGAGTTACAAAAACGTAAAAGTTGGGTATATTATTTCAAAAAGGTCTGATCAGGCATTTGGACTGTCCAACATTAGAGAATTTATATGGGGTCATTTTCTTTTTCTATGTACACATTTTTTCTTCATCTCTTTTAATTGTGCTTATTTTCTTACAATAAAAGTAACGCAGCATATGTATAGCTGATACACTTTGTTATAAAGCAGAAGCTAACACACCATTGTAAAACAGTTATACTCCAGTAAAGATGTTTAAAAAAAAAAGTAATGCATGTTTATCATGTTGGGACAATACAAAGAAATAGAAAGAAAAAATTTTAATTGCCCATAATATCACCATGCTGAAATAACTAGTATTGATATTTATTGTCTATCATTCCAGTCTTTTTTCTCTGCCTATTATATGTGAGATTTTAAAATTATTCGTAGTATATCTTCAGTATTACAACACTTTTTTAACTTAATATGCTCTTTTATGCACAACAGATATTCACATGTAGTATCATTTTTAGTAATGGACTCCACTGTATTCCATTGTACAGAAGTGCTGTAATTTATCTGGCTGTTCTCCTGTTCTTGGACTTTGGAGTTCTTTTCTAGCTTCTCTCAGGAACATTGTTGAAGCGATATCATTCTTTGTATTCTTGATTATTTTCTTAGAATAAATTCCTAGAAGTGGAACTTGTGAGGTCAGAGATCAGAGCAGAATTCTGAGACTTTTGCTAGGTATTCGTTAAATTGTAAAAAAAAAAAAAAATTTGTAAAGAAAAGTAGAATTAGGATATCATATATATTGAAAATCCTTCAGTGCTTGGCGTCGCTGAAGCCAATGTAAACTGAAAAATATGTTACCAAGTTTCAAGAGAAATTGGGCAAATTCAGATATAGCCAATCTTGGGTAGACTTGTACTTTGTGTGTAGAACATGTTTCTATACCCAGAATTCTCTCTCCAACTCTCACACTGTGATTAGGAAAGATAACCCAGCTCTAAGAGAGTTCCTGACTGGTTCCGTCTCCACCTGCCAGAACTTCCCACATTGCCCCTCTGGGGGCCTGTATTTGATTTGCACCAAGCCTTGCTGTGGAAGAGACACACTCCCTGCCTTTTAGAATGTTCTAGGTCCATGCTATGTGTGTGTCTGTGCTCTCACAGGTGAATATAGGGGACTGGGGTTGGAGAACTAGCCAGTTGATAGGCTGGGACTTCTGTGAAAGGGTTAACCTAAAAGACTTGCAGCCAATGAACACTGACCCTGGTGATGTCACAGTGGTGAGATCAGAGGCTCCAGGGAGTTTATTATGAAATTACTCAGAACTGGAAACATTCATTCTACTCTTAGTGGCTTTTTTGAGTGTGACAAAAACAAGGATAAATTGAAGTTTTAATAAAATAGGGCTATGTGTCTTGCTCCAGGTTCCTGAAGATCATTATTTTGAGTACAGTGAAATTAACACACACACACACACACACACACACACACACACACACACACACACACACACACACACACACACACACACACACACACACACACACACACACACGCTGGTGTAAAAAAGGGGAGGGGGAAGCCTTTAATCTCTGTTATTGATTTTCTGTGTGTATAGTTTTACCTAAAGACTATGGTTTACCAGCCATTGTGGGGCTGGGCTTTAAGGCCAATAAAAAGGTTTGGTCCTTAGAAAATAAAATGAGATATTCAAGCAGCTAGTTTATTTTAATTTCTTTACTTTTCCACTTCATGACAGTATTTCACATAATTAGGTTGATTTATGATTACAGATAGTTTGAAGATGTAGGATACTTTTAACAGTGCAGTGCTGGTTTATTGTATCTGGCCTTATCCAATTATAAAATTGAGTTTAGTCATGTAATGATTCTCCAACTGAAATATCAATCATGGTGAATGGACTTTTACAGTGTATATACTGTGAGGCTATTCTGAGCGTCTCTCTTCAAGGCATCCTCACAGCTGAATATGCTTACTTGGCTGTACTCTTTAACATGTAAGAACACATGAAACTTTGGCTAAATTTAGCCTCTTGAGGCTAATGCACATGCTTGGTGACAGCAAAGGGGGAGGTTTTGACGACGAGCAGGATATGATAGACTAATTATTTCCGCAAGAAAACGAGCATCCTACGTTATTTGTACAAATAACACAAAGTGATTATTTGGCTGTGCTGTTGTAATGAAACAATAAAGATCATATTTAAAACAGTATCCCACAGGGTCTTCTTTTTTTATTCAGAGCATTTTTGGCTACTAAAACAAACATGATTTGCTGCTATGGTTAACAACAGCAATTGGGGGCGGGGGTGGGGAGAGAGGGAGAGAGAGGGAGAGAGAGAGAGATTGGCAGATCTTTCCCTCTCTTTCCATTAACGCTAGCATTCCAGAAATCATGATAAAGGCATGTGGGACAGGAATGTTGAAATAAGTCGCTTATTGAAATAAGTCGCTTATTTCACTATTCTTTCCATATTGTTCACATAACCATTTATTTACAATAATTTGAGTAATCTCAGAGTTCCTCCTAAAGGCTTTTTTTGGCCAGGATAAAAAGTGCAGCTTTAAGATATTTCTCCTAAAATAAATTTGAGACGGTCTCATTTATAGTCAGCAGTGCCTTGATTACTTGCAGACACACTGGAAATTTACATGCGCTTTTCTCCTCTATAAAACACTGATCTGTTCATATCATTAGTTCCCTCATGACTAGTGCTTGGCTGCCTGCCAAGCGGTCTAAATCTGTAGTTGTAAATCGTGAGTTGAAATAGCAGAAAGTGGATTTGTAACTTAAAAAGTGTAAACAGTTTGGAAAATGAAGTAATTTTGGAGTATGATTGATTGCCTTGTGATTGTACTTTAAATTAGCCTGGGGTCTCAGGGGCAGATATGTACTCTAACTGCTTATTATACATTTTCAGTTTTCGAAGGAATAATAGCATTGTTGGTAGGCTTTTAAACAATGTATGCGTCTCCTGGAGTGACCTTTTAGGAAATGAATAGTTTTATTGTGTGTCCATTACTTTGCCTGAAACAACATTTTTGAGTTATTAATTTGACTTGTTCTATAAATAAAGAATTCAAAATGCAAAGCAGCTGTGCAACCCAGAGCACAGTGTACCAAGCTTGTGCTTCAGAACCACTGTTTGAGATGGATACTCCACAGAACACGTGGTTTCTTGGATGATAAATTAACGTTTTCTGGAGCCTCTGGTTACCAAAGAGTAGCCCTTCGAGATGGCAGAAGCCAAAAATTATGGTTAAGGAAGACAATCGATGAGTTGGCCTTCTGGGGCACTGGAAGTATACGTCTGTTTTTGTTAAGGGATCTCAGTTCATTTAATGGCACAGGTAGAAAGTAGGAATAGCCCCGTGGTAATTTCTGGGCAAAGTGGAGCAGCTGTGATAGAGCAGGAAGGTCTGGAGTCAGAAAGCCTGAACTCAACCATCTCTCACCAGGTATCTGATACACCAGGTGGGTCATCCTAGACAAGTCACTGAATCTCCAGAACTCTTTTTTCCCACCAATAGAATGGGTAGAAGAATTCCAACCTCACAAAATGGTTATGAGATTCGAATGAGACTAGACGTGAAGGGGTTTTGTAAATGTGTAGGGGCCCTGTTGTGCATGAGTACCATTATCACCATCACTATTATTATTGCTACTACTATTGCCATTGTGTTAGTAATATATTGGCTTTGGTCATTTTTCCTGCCTATTAATATTGTGAGTGGCTCACGGATGTAAATTTCGAGCAACAGTCTTACTCACTTTTAGCTTCTATAAGGGAGGGGTCTAGGAATCGGGTTGTTTTTTGTGCTAACGCTAGAATTCTAGTTTTCATTTGTGGAAACAGTTTCCCCAAGATAGCCCTTTCTTTGTATTTCTTTTACCTCTTCCTCGTCGAATTCAACATTTCTTAGGGATCACGTTTTATTTCTGTGTTCAGAGATGAAGGATCTTGGTTCCTTAAGCATTTATTAGAGTTTTTACTGCATGTCAGACAGAGCCTGTGTTAAGCATCAGGGACACAGTGGTGAAAGGGATATAGTTCTTTGCCTTTGCAAGTGTCCAAGCCTCAGACAGCAGTTTCCAGTAGAACTTTCTGTGATGATGGACCTGTTCCATATCCGTGTCTTCCAATAAAGGGCTCACCAGCCACATGTGACTGTTGACCACCTGAAATACGGCTAGTGTAACTGAGAAACTGAATTTTAAAATGTCTAGATTGGATTTGATTTGAATTCGTTCACCTTTAAATAGGCACATGTGGCTAGCAGCTCCAGAGGAAAGACTTGCCAGGTTAACTGCCAGGTTGGGAAGTTAACCTAAATATTTTGTAATCGGCATGGAGACTAAATTACCCATGTCTCTGTTCTCTTGAATGAGACACAATCCCAAAGCTCAAAGGAACTGGTTATTTGGAGAGTGTCCGTGGACAAAACGGATGAATCGCTTTTTCGTGTATATGTTGTTGAAGCGGGGAATTGGTACGTATTGATGAGGAAAATGAATAAAATGCTCATAACAGGGCCCAGCCTCTGGTGAGCAGGCCTGTGGTGGCAGTGCTGACACGGGACGGCTGGTGGCGGGAAGCCCCAGCCGAGCCAACGGGTGCGCGAAGGCGGTTTGGGGGCATCAGTGCCCAGTAGTCATAAGTGTAGGATTTATGGAGACATCCCTGGCAGTCCAGTGGTTGGGACTCTGCGCTTCCACTGCCAGGGGCACGGGTTCGATCCCTGGTCAGGGAACTAGGATGCCACGTGCCCTGCAGCGTGCCCAAAAAATTTAAAAATTAAAGAAAAAGTGCAGGCTTTATGAACATTGAACTACAGAGCAAAGAACTCCCTGTCTCACAGAGAAAATGTAACACTTCACATTTTCATTTTGAGTTAACCAGAATTCATTCCTATCCGTGGAGCAGAAAAATCCAATGGTACTGGGTGTGAAATGCAGCCATCCGAGACCTGAACACGCAAATCGCTGGGAGAAGGCGGTGTGCGGCCAGGGTGCCCTGGGCCTGCTCACTGGAGGTGCTGTGGCCAAGCCTCTGCAGACTGTGAGGCATCTTTGCCAACGAGCGGGTGCCTCAAAGTCCATTCTTGGTTCCTATGCTAGTGAGTTTCCTCTGGGAGATGAAGCAGCTTTTGGCATTGTGGAACAGTATTTAAATACTTGTGGTGAGAAGTCTAATATTAGAGTGGGAACAGAGAGCCTTTAGACATCATGGAATCCAATCTCCCTGTTTTATTTTTATTTTTAAAATTCAGTGTTCCTGGTTGAGCCGTGGAGATCTGACTAAGGGTTTCTCCGAGTCGATGGGAGGGGTGGCAGAGGGGCCAGTTTCCACCCCCTGCTCCATGTATCATCCAGCGTTATCCATTGCACCTGACACCTCTCTCCTCCTGTCTCGTGACCTGGCCACCAGCAGTACGAGCTCTCCTCTCCACCCTTCTGCCACACCGAGTCCTTCTTTCGCACAGCAACCTTGCTCAGGCCCAGCTGCTCCAAATGTACCTTCCCGTCTCCAGGCCCTCAGCAAACGGGAGGCTAGGTCTTCATCCAGGGCCGGCTTATCCAGTGGCCATAGCTGGCACAGTGCCTAGCGCCCCCAGTACTTTGGGGGGCCCGCAAGAATGTTTCCAGTCGTTTCAAGATCAGAGGAAAATGCAGTGACCTTTTCAGTGGAAGAAAATGTTTTAATGTATAATATTTATTCATCTTTATACCAGTGTGGTCCTAAAATACAAGTTTCGGTATTTCCCTGTGGAGGAGGGGGCCGAGGCAAGTCACCATGCAGCGCTGCCTGACCTGATCCCACCTTCCTTGGAAGGCAGAGCCCCCATCATCTCAAGGAGGAGAGACGAAGCCCAGAGAAGGGCAGGAGTTGGCCCAGGATTCCAGAGCCAGTGCGTGGCGCGCTGCTCCCCTGCGGAGGCTGCTTTCCCCTCAGACATCAGGGAGATTTCTTCTTAAAACGATTTATTCCAGGGTTGGTTTTTCCTCACCGTAATGTAATTGTACTCTAATCAGTAAAAAATTTCCTGTGGAACAACTGGGAGAGGTGGGGAGGAGAGAAGCCCAACTGAATGTGAATTGTTGTTTATTTGTCTCTCTTAAACAATGTTTCATGTTAAACCAGCTGCAAATGAAATGAATTGTATTATACCCATCTTGGAAAAAGAGCAGCTGATCTCATAAATTCATCGAGCTTCCTGGTTCCAGAGGCCTCTCTTAAAATAATAGTATCTCCCACTCAGTAAACACCTGCCTCCACTTAGTGGGCAGTGAAGGAATTATAACTGCAAAACCAGAATGGGTCCTCCAAGGTGGCAGGTTCTGTGCTGACCCTGACCCTGAACGGGGAAGGGGAGGCTCGTGGCTTCCCAGGACGGCGACTCCAGCCCTCCATCTCTGTATGATTCCTGGACCCCAAATATCGTCTCTCAGAGAATAGGCTGCTCCTCTGTGCATATCCGCTGCCCAGGGCATAGCCCACAGCTCCGTTCTCGGCGGCACTGCTTCAGTGGCAGATCCCTTTGTGTCACAGGCTTATCTGGGTGTAGGCTTCTCTCAGAAGTCCTAAGAAGTGGTTATGACTGGGGGCTATGGAATCAGACAGACCTGGGTTCCAGAGTGACCTTGACCAAGCCGCCTAATCTCTCTAAGCCTCAGTTTCCTCATCTATAAAATGGAAGAGGTAAGCATGACCCTCCTAGGGTTGCTGCAATGATTAAATACACATTAAAGGCTTAGCACTTGCCTGTCAATAGTGTATGTTCAATACAAAGCCGTTGGACTCCAGGAGGACAGTGTTGGATCACTGAACATTCTGACTGGGAGCCTGGATTTTCATTTGCATTTTCCTTTAGTTTGGCATCAAGCATTGCAAAGACGGCAGTGTTAATATAATAAACATCAGGAAGCGTGCTCGGCATTTTGCAAACCGGACTGTATCTTACCTGTCCAGGTGTGTGAGATCTCAGAAAATGACTCCAAGTCAGTCGCACTTGAATGTCGTCAGAGATGAAGCAAGTTCATCAGGTTTACCATCTCCTCAAAGCCTAGGCTGAATATTCCTCAGCCCAGGTCTCTTAACACCTGTCTGTTAGATTCTACATTAAGCAGAAAAGAAACACCTGACGTGGGTGTCGCTAGATTCCATTATCTTCTGTCAGCCGTTCTCAGAAGAGGAGATGACTTTGGTCCCCAGCAGCCTGAGTTTCTGAAGGGTCTCACTAACCATCTTTATAGAGGCTTGTTTGAAACAAATGGCCTTTCACAATGTTTTTCTTTTTGCAGGTTTAGAAATCTTATTTAAATCAATGTAATGAGACACTTTGAACAAAATGTAATCATTCTCACTTCTCCATGTGTTGGAAGAAGCGGTCTCACAGCTAGAGTTGGGGTTACATGGAGCTGGGGATCCTCACATAGGCTGGCGTTTCGCCGTGTGCTCTGGCCTGTCTCAGTGCGCCGTACAGGGGAGATCTTTTGGGGTCTGTATTAAGTGAATTGTACTCTGGCAGAATTAAGAGAGCTATCATTCCGCTGTGATTTTTGAAAGAGTCGGACACACCTCCGAACCAAGCGGAACCACTGGACCAGATCTCCCCCCTCATCCTCCAGGCCCCCTCGTGTCTTGAGACCAGAAGTTTTCCAGTTTTCAAGAAGGCTCTATTGAAGTGGAAGTGGAAAGTTCCCTTAAAGCTGGAGGGTTTGTGCGGTCAAGGGGAGTCTTCACGTTACCTTTTACAAGGATCTATTTATGTTTTCGTTCTAAAATTAAAAACAATTTTTTTTTAAAGAATGTGTGAGCAAAGATAAAAGAAACACTTATTTCTTCTGGCCGAAGAAACCTGGTCTCTTTGTGGTTACGTGAAAAGGAGTAACTCATTGAGGAACACTTTATAAAAGAGCATCTTAACCCAAGATTTCACGTGGTGGGAAATTAATATTGGAAGCATCTCTTTCACTGACCTGTGCATGAGGACGTTTGTCCAAGCTCTGAAGTCCTGCTCTCTTAGAGAAAGGTGAGAGGAGATGCAGCCCTCCTGGGGACAGGGCAGCCTTGGAAGCCCCTTATTTTGGTTCTTCTTGTGCATGGGAGGATGAGATTTTTACCTCTAGATTTCAAAGCATTAGCAAACTTATAATAGGAAATACCACCCAAGGTGGTAACTTATGTTGCTTTTTAATCTAGAAATGTTTTTAGACAGAAAGAACATGATGACTTTAAATAATCTGCTCGATTTGAAGGCTGGGGAAAGGTGGAGGGGGCTGATGAGTCTCAGGGCTTCCTATTTGTCTTTCAAGTATCGAGGCTCCTTCAGACGCTACTCACGTGTGCCTCTAAATCCGTAGAATGACTGGTGTCCAAGGTCCTCTAAGCTTCAAGATTTGTTACTGGCGCAAGAAAAGGGTGTTTGGCGTGTCCCACTCAACTTGAAGTAAGGACCTTAAAGCTTAACAGCCAATAAAAAGAGTTGGTGGGGGCTTCCCTGGTGGCGCAGTGGTTGAGAGTCCGCCTGCCGATGCAGGGGACACGGGTTCGTGCCCTGGTCTGGGAAGATCCCACATGCCGCGGAGCGGCTGGGCCCGTGAGCCATGGCCGCTGAGCCTGCGCGTCCGGAGCCTGTGCTCCGCAACGGGAGAGGCCACAACAGTGGGAGGCCCGCGTACCGCAAAAAAAATAAAAAATAAAAAGAGTTGGTGGAAGATGGATGCTAATTTTCGCCACAAGCTGAGCTCTGTTTCCTCGTGCGAGCCTTCCCTTCCTCCTACCGTTGAGAATTGAAGAATTGCAATGGCTTTGTCTTAAGGTAGGAGAGAGGGGTGATTTTCTTAAGTCAGAGAAGGAGACAGACATGGAATTTTTTTCTTACGTAATATTTGCTGGTATTTAAGTATACTTTGGTGGCCTCTTGGCTGGTGTTCAGAGATTGTTGAAATCATCTTGATTTTGAAGAGTCACTAAACGGAGCTGTTAAATTGTGCTTTGTGAATGGCATTTAGCTACAAAGTATTGGCTCTGTCTTGGCCTCGCGAACAGCACCTATTACCTGGATGTTCTCTGTCCACATCCCACCTGAGGAAAAAATCAAATTGGGTTTGCATTTCAGTGGAGGCAAAATATATTAATAATATCCTTCATTATTAAAAGACATCTCGACTGTTTATGTGGATGGACTGTGCAGGGCTTGCCCAGATGAAGGCTGGCGAGCCAAGTGCCAGAAATAAAAATGAAAAAGGAGGCATTTAAATTGTAGGCAACAGGGACTCCCCTGGTGGCACAGTGGTTAAGAATCCACCTGCCAATGCAGGGGACACGGGTTCACACCCTGGTCCGGGAAGATCCCACACGCCGCGGAGCAACTAAGCCCGTGCGCCACAAGAACTGAGCCTGCGCTCTAGAGCCCGCAGGCCACAACTACTGAGCCCACGTGCTGCAACTACTGAAGCCCACGTGCCACAACTACTGAGCCCGCTTGACACAACTACTGAAGCCCGGGTGCCTAGAGCCCGTGCTCTGCAACAAGGGAAGCCACTGCAGTGAGAAGCCTGTGCACCACAACTAGAGAAAGCTTGTGCGCAGCAACGAAGACCCAATGCAGCCAAAAGTAAATAAACAAATAAATAAATTTGAAACTAAATAAATAAATTGTAGGCAACATAGCCAATGTATCTGGTTTTCTTCCGTGTAAACCTGGTCAGATTCCAAATTGCATTTTTAAAACCCCCTTTTCTTGGAACTGTTTTACCCACCACCACTCTGTCCTTTTGAGCCTGCAGCGGCAGGCAGACCTGGGCTCAGATCCGTTCTCCAGCCTCTTGAGCAGTGTGACGGCTGAGGGTCACTTAATACTTTTTGTGTGTCTGTCTCCTTATCTGCAAAATGGGGATAATAATAATTTCCTGTAGGGTTGTCTAGAGGAGGAGAGAGGTGTGTTCATGACCACCACACAGAAGGGGCTCAGGGAGGGATGGTGTCTTTATATGCTTTAGAGAGTGTTTGTGTAGCCTTCAAACCTCAGCTCGAGCTCTGTCTTTCGGAAGCCCTTCTTGACACTCCTTTGGTACCAAGGATCTGCCTCCTCTGCTGTGGCTCTCATCAGAGCATTTACTGGCATGCTTGTTCGCATGCCCGCCGCCTCTACTAGGCTGCACATCCTTCAGGGAGGGCCACTAGCTCTTTGATTTTTTTTTTTTTTTTTTTTTTTTTTTTGCGGTACGCGGGCCTCTCACTGTTGTGGCCTCTCCCGTTGCGGAGCACAGGCTCCGGACGCGCAGGCTCAGCGGCCATGGCTCACGGGCCCAGCCACTCCGCAGCATGTGGGATCTTCCCAGACCAGGACACGAACCCGTGTCCCCTGCATTGGCAGACGGACTCTCAACCACTGTGCCACCAGGGAAGCCCTAGCTCTTTGACCTTCGTCCTCCTGCCGCTTGCTACCTCCTAAGCCACAGGAAGTGGTGTCTGACCAGTCCATGGACAGATGGCCATTTTGATGTCAAATGCTGTCTTTTCAGTGATGCAGAGGGTGCAGTTGTGTGAGCTGTGTGTGTGATGAGGGTGGAATGGCTTGTGGGTCTTTGTCCTGGGACCCAAACAGGGGAGGTAATAGAGAAAAATAGTACTATTGGCTTCACTGAGACTAAAATTTGCTCCCTGGGGGGTTAAAAGTGGAGAAGTGTGCTGATGAAGAAGAGTGTTTTATACAACAGCAGTCTCTTTCCGAGATTATCTTCCAAATATGGCAAAATCTAGCTTCACTTGGGGGATTGTTTTGAGACTGGAGACATGAGACCGGAAAGGCTACTTTAATAGTACAACCTGAAATGAGAAGTTTGCTTCTTATTAGTCCATGAAATCACGAGGATTCTCAAGGCCACCAGCCCACTGGACAGTCTTAGAGAGGCTCTCAGGTTCTCCCAAATCTGCCAGAACCCCTCTCAGAGGTTTGGGACCGAGAAGAAGGCAGGTGGGGTGTGATGGGATGGTGTGACATTTAATGCCCGATGACCTGTCCCTGCCAGTAGGTGGGTGACCTTGAGCCAGTCATTCACCTTGTTGTGTTTCCATGTCCTCTTGTATAAAACAGGGGTATCCATATAGACTTCAAGGGGGGTTCTGGGAGGATTAAGTGAACCTAAGCTCGTGAAAGGGACATTATACATTCCAAAGTGTTATACAAATGAGTGACTATACTATGCACAATAAACTACTTGTAATTATACAGCGTTAAGCAGGGTGTGTGTGCTGGAGGGGCGTGAAGGGAGCTGGGGAATTGCCATAAGCAACATTTGGGTACATAGTCCCAACATTTGAGTGGGTAGTCCCCAAAATGTCATCAGAGACACCTCAGCGCTAACCTGTTGAGGTGAGCCATGAATGACCGAAAAAAGCATAGGGGTGGGTGGGTAAGAAAGCAAGTGAGAGAGAATTTCATGGTAAAATAAATTCAGGAAAGGCAGTGTATTCCCTCCTGTAGGCTAAAATGCCCCTTAGCTTGTTAAAGGCCCCAAGGAGACTGTCTGTGTAACTGTTAAATTCAGTGTTTTCCATACTATGGGACCCTTTTTCCATACAACACTTGGTAATATGCTCCTTTCTCTCCCCAGGAGCTAGTGTTCTTTGGAATATTTGGGGGGATGACTTGCAAAGCAGTAATAATGGTGAAGATCTATAGAGCATTTGCCCTACACCAGCCTCAGTACTTTTTTTAACTCACGTATCCTCCCAGGAAGCACAATTTTTATGCCCATTTTCTGAATTAGGAAACCAAGGCTCTGAGAGGTCGTCATTTCCCAGATCACATCTTTAGTAAACACCTTGCCCTGCTGCCCTGTCTTTCACACTTGCTACCTTGTTGAATTCTTCTACAAATGATCGAACTTATGGGGCTCATGGTTTCCAAAGCCTCCAAGCAATTGATCTTTCTGCTCACCACTGTGCTGGTACCCATGAGAAGGTAAACTGTTGAAGCCAATCTTATGGAATATGTGATTTTGCAATGTGGAGCCTTTAAAGGGCTTACCTGTGTTACCAAGAGAAACGGGTAATTGCCGTGTTTAGCATTAGCACTCCCTGTGACCTTCTGATAAGGAGCTCTGACCTCCTTTTTAGCTTAACACTTCCATATTTATACAGCTGACCTCAGGACCTTTCAGATACTCTGTAGTTGCTTCCAACTGGTTTTCTGTTTCTTATTTTCATTCTGCCCCCCACAGCTGAATGTCTTCATCTGTTTCAATAGGTGCATGACAACAACAGGGGTAGCTGTTACAAAGCACTAATCAGAGACGCAGCTCAGGCGTCCTCGTTCAGCATGGCAGGAGGGGGGCCCAGGACTCTCTATTTCAACAAATCCCTCGGTGGTTCTAATGTGATTGTCCACAGAACATGTGTCATTTCTTGGTTTTCATTTAACCTCTGAGTATGGGGACCTGCAACCTGAAGTGAGAAGTATCTTTCCAGGTTGAGGCAGAAAGAGATTTCCTCTCAGGGTTCAGTTGGAGACACATTAACGAAGAGAAGATTTATGGACGTTGGTTAGAGTGAAGAGGGGCCGTTGAGGCTGTAACCCAGGGGCTGTAACAGCAGAATCAAGAGGGGTTCCCGTGGAAGCAGGAGTCACGGGGGAGCTGCAGTGGTGCGGGGCTGCAGCCATGGCCAGAGCCGTGGTGCCAAAGTTGGAAGGGAGAAGGGAAGAAATACCCCAAGTTCTCTCTTTCCCACCACCTGCTATCTTGCCGGTGTCTTCCATGTGCTGAACTAAGCGAAAGCCAGAGTGCGAGGGAGACTCATGATACAACCTTCAGGGGTCACACGGCAAGGCAGATAGGCTTAGGAAGTGGATCGGGGTTAGGGTAGAAGTAGGGGAGGAGGAACAGCGAATAACCAGGAAACACTAATTTGAAACATTAATTGAAATTAACATCAACTGAAAGCCTACCATGTGCTTCACTTGTATCTATGGTGTTAGGGATTCAGACACGGAACCCAGTTCCTACCCTTCAAAGAACCCACAGTCTAGAAAGGGGAGCCCAACGTGAACAAATAAAGTTCAGTTAGTGTCACAGGGTAACTGTATCTTAGGAATTATAGGAATTAAGCTGATATCAGTGATCCAAGATAGATTTCTGGAAGCAATCATTTGTTCTCCAGAACGGAGGTTAGCAGAGACAGAGAGTAAATATTTCAGACTTATGGGCTGTCGGGGTTCTGTCTCAACTACGCAACTCCACCGCTATAACATGGGAGCAGCCATAGACAATACGTCAACGAAGAGGCATGACTGTGTTGCAATAAAACTTTATTTACAAAAAGAGGCTTCAGGCTGAATTTGGCCCATAATTTGCCAATCCGTGCTCTAACATAAACCATGCCACAGAAATATCTTAAGAGGTGCCCAGAACAGAGATGGGCAGCACTGGTAACTCGTGGTATGAAACCGCGGAATTATTACTGGAATTAATACATTAGTCACCAGCAATTTGTTTATTGTGTCTTTTATGAGAAAAGGGAAGTAGGTTTGGATATTAGAGATCGGGGAAAGGAAGACATTTGCAGTGGAAATGATTTTCAGCAGATGATGGGTATTATGGGAAACGTGAATAAACCAGATTCTTCCTCCTGATGTCTTACATCAGCATACTCACCGCTAACACTGTACAAAAGGAAGTAAAACAGCATATCCGCATCATTGGCTGGCAGTGATGTGCTCCCACGCTGTGCTGTGAGAGCGCATTAGAAGGTGCTAGAGTTGTATATGACTGCGTTGCTGTGAGATTGAATAGTGGTTTCAGTTTCCATTGGGGTTAATAAGTATCTCTTTCCTTCAGATGTTAAACGAATTTTTGTATTGTGCACACTAGGAAAAAAAAGATTAAAAATACACCCATTCTGAACAAGTGATGTTCTCCTGCTATTGTGACAGAAAACAGAACAGATGGTTTGCGGACATGGCACCAGGGGAGCTTGTAGCTCGTTACAGCAGGAGAATAGATAGAACCCAGAGGAGAGGGCTCTCACCAGCTTTTATAGTTGAAGCTTTTAATTTTTTAACTTGGAATTGATTTTTATCATTCACCAGAAACCAAAGGTGGCAAGCAAGGATCTCTGCTAAAACAGTGACACAAGGTTGCTTGCTACCTCTGGCCTTTGTTGGGGTTTTGGTTATTAGAACAATGAAATAACAGCCACAACAGCTGGTTTTTCTCCTGTTTTGCTCTCTTCTCCTAGCTGGGTTTCTGAACCTTTTTACCTAAGATGGTAGGGTCCTGGAGTCCAGGACTGAAAGGCACCGTGAGGACTGCGCCGGGTACCCAGAACAGCCCCAGTCATCCCAGCTGCCTTTTTAGGCCTGAGTTGTCTGACACAGTGGTCTTCACATTTCTTTCCCGGTGGACTCTCTAAAGCTATGCCGTCCAATATGCCAGCCATGAGCTCCGTGTGGCTATAAAGCCCTGAAATGTGGCTTGTAGTAATTGAGATGCTGTAAATGTAAAATACAGATTTTTAAAACTTAATACGAAAAAATAATGTAAAATATCTCATTAGTAATTCTTTATATTGCTCATGCATTGAGATAATGTTTATGATGTATTTAGATAAACTAAAAAAGAAAGTACCCTAGAGAAACACTTGCACTTATGCCATGACATAAGACGAAATGTTTTCATTCTATGCATATCGTCATTATGTTGTACACCCTAAATTATGTTATGTCAATTGTATCTCTCTCTTCCTTTTTTTTTAGTGACCAAACCGTACAAAAAGTCATTTTATTTTTTCCTTTTCTGACTCTTGACTGAGTCTGTTGCTTTTTTTTTTAAAACATCTTTATTAGAGTATAATTGCTTTACAGTGGTATGTTAGTTTCTGCTTTATAACAAAGTGAATCAGCTATATATATACATATATCCCCATATCTCCTCCCTCTTGAGCCTCCCTCCCACCCTCCTTATCCCACCCCTCTAGGTGGTTACAGAGCACTGAGCTGATCTCCCTGTGCTATGCGGCTGCTTCCCACTAGCTATCTATTTTACATTCGGTAGTGTGTGTATGTCCATGCCACTCTCTCACTTCGTCCCAGCTTACCCTTCCTCCTCCCTGTGTCCTCAAGTCCATTCTCTACATCTGTGTCTTTATTCCTGTCCTGCCCCTAGGTTCTTCGGAACCATTTGTTTTTTAGATTCCACATATATGTGTCAGCATACAGTATTTGTTTTACTCTTTCTGACTTATTTCACTCTCTATGACAGACTCTAGGTCCATCCACCTCACTACAAATAACTCAATTTCATTTCTTTTCATGGCTGAGTAATATTTCATTGTATATATGTGCCACATCTTCTTTATCCATTCATCGATTGATGGACACTTAGGTTGCTTCCATTGTTCTATTGTAAATAGAACTGCAGTGAACATTGTGGTACATGACTCTTTTTGAATTATGGTTTTCTCAGGGTATATGCCCAGTAGTGGGATTGCTGGGTCGTATGGTAGTTCTATTTGTAGTTTTTTAAGGAACCTCCATACTGTTCTCCATAGTGGCTGTATCAATTTACATTCCCACCAACAGTGCAGAGGGTTCCCTTTTCTCCACACCCTCTCCAGCATTTATTGTTTGTAGATTTTTTGATGCTGGCCATTCTGACTGGTGTGAGGTGATACCTCATTATAGTTTTGATTTGCATTTCTCTAATGATTAGTGATGTTCAACATCCTCTCATGTGTTTGTTGGCAATCTGTATATCTTCTTTGGAGAAATGTCTATTTAGGTCTTCTGCTCATTTTTGGATTGGGTTTTTTGTGTCTTTGATATTGAGCTGCTTGTAAATTTTCGAGATTAATCCTTTGTCAGTTGCTTCATTTGCAAATATTTTCTCCCATTCTGAAGGTTGTCTTTTCGTCTTGTTTATGGTTTCCTTTGCTGTGCAAAAGCTTTTAAGTTTCATTAGGTCCCATTTGTTTATTTATGTTTTTATTTCCGTTTCTCTAGGAGGTGGCTCAAAAAGGATCTTGCTGTGATTGATGCCATAGAGTGTTCTGCTTATGTTTTCCTCTAAGAGTTTTATAGTGTCTGGTCTTACATTTAGGTCTTTAATCCATTTTGAGTTTATTTTTGTGTATGGTATTAGGGAGTGTTCTAATTTCATTCTTTTACATGTAGCTGTCCAGTTTTCCCAGCACCACTTATTGAAGAGGCTGTCTTTTCTCCATTGTATATTCTTGCCTCCCTTACCAAAGATAAGGTGACCATATGTGCGTGGGTTTATCTCTGGGCTTTCTATCCTGTTCCATTGATCTATATTTACGTTTTTGTGCCAGTACCATACTGTCTTGATGACTGTAGCTTTGTAGTATAGTCTGAAGCCCAGGAGTCTGATTCCTCCAGCCCCGTTTTTCTTTCTCAAGATTGCTTTGGCTCTTTGGGGTCTTTCGTGTTTCCATACAAATTGTGAAATTTTTTGTTCTAGTTCTGTGAAAAATGCCATTGTTAGTTTGATAGGGATTGCATTGAATCTGTAGATTTCTTTGGGTAGTGTAGTCATTTTCACAATGTTGATTCTTCCAATCCAAGAACATGGTATATCTCTCCATCTGTTTGTATCATCTTTAATTTCTTTCATCAGTGTTGTATAGTTTTCCACATTCAGGTCTTTTGTCTCCTTCGGTAGGTTTATTCCTAGGTATTGGTATTTGATTCTTTTTGTTGCAGTGGTAAATGGGAGTGTTTCCTTAATTTCTCTTTCAGATTTTTCATCATTAGTGTATAGGAATGCAAGAGATTTCTGTGCATTAATTTTGTATCCTACTACTTTTTGTATCCTGCTACCAAATTCATTGATTAGCTCTAGTAGTTTTCTGGTAGCATCTTTAGGATTCTTTACGTATAGTATCATGTCATCTGCAAACAGTGACAGCTTTAAATCTCCTTTTCCGATTTGGATTCCTTTTATTTCTTTTTCTTCTCTGATTGCTGTTGCTAAAACTTCCAAAACGATGTTGAATAATAGTGGTGAGAGTGGACACCTTGTCTTATTCCTGATCTTGGAGGAAAAGGTTTCAGTATGTCACCTTTGAGAATGATGTTACATGTGGGTTTGTCATATATGGCCTTTACTATGTTGAGGTGAGTTCCCTCTATGCCTACTTTCTGGAGGGTTTTTTATCATAAATGGGTATTGAATTTTGTCAAAAGCTTTTTCTGCATCTATTGAGATGATCATATGGTTTTTCTCCTTCAAGTTGTTAATATGTTGTATCACATTGATCGATATGTGTATATTGAAGAATCCTTGCACTCCTGGGATAAACCCCACTTGATCCTGGTGTATGACCCTTTTAATGTGCTATTGGATTCTGTTTGCTAGTATTTTGTTGAGGATTTTTGCATCTGTGTTCATCAGTGATATTGGGCTGTAGTTTTCTCTTTTTGTTACCTCTTTGTCTGGTTTTGGTATCAGGGTGATGGTGGCATCGTAGAATGAGTTTGGGAGTGTTCCTCCCTCTGCTCTATTTTGGAAGAGTTTGGGAAGGATAGGTGTTAGCTCTTCTCTAAATGTTTGGTAGAATTCGCCTGTGAAGCCATCTGGTCCTGGGCTTTTGTTTGTTGGAAGACTTTTAATCATAGTCTCAATTTCAGTGCTTTTGATTGGTCTGTTTATATATTCTGTATCTTCTTGGTTCAGTCTTGGAAGGTTGTGCTTTTCTAAGAATTTGTCCATTTCTTCCAGGTTGTCCATTTTATTGGCATATAGTTGCTTGTAGTAATGTCTCATGATCCTTCGTATTTCTGCAGTGTCAGTTGTTTGTTCTCCTTTTTCATTTCTAATTCTATTGATTTGAGTCTTCCTTTTTTTCTTGATGAGTCTGGCTAATGGTTTATCAATTTTATCTTCTCAAAGAACCAGCTTTTAGTTTTATTGACCTTTGCTTTGTTTTCTTCATTTCTTTTTCATTTATTTCTGATCTGATCTTTATGATTTCTTTCCTTCTGCTTACTTTGAGGTTTTTTTGTTCTTCTTTCTCTAATTGCTTTAGGTATAAGGTTAGGTTGTTTATTTGAGATGTTTCTTGTTCCTTGAGGTAGGACTGCATTGCTATAAACTTTCCTCTTAGAACTGCTTTCACTGTATCCCATAGGTTTTGGGTCATTGTGTTTTCATTGTCATTTGTTTCTAGGTATTTTTTGATTTCTTCAGTGATCTCTTGGTTATTAAGTAGTGTATTGTTTAGCCTCCTTGTGTTTGTATGTTTTACAGATTTTTTCCTGTAATTGATATCTAGTCTCATAGTGTTGTGGTTGGAAAAGATACTTGATACAATTTCAGTTTTCTTAAACTTACCAAGGCTTGATTTGAGACCCAAGATATGATCTATCCTGGAGAATGTTCCATGAGCACCTGAGAAGAAAGTGTATTCTGTTGTTTTTGGATGGAATGTCCTATAAATATCAATTAAGTCCATCTTGTTTAATGTATCATTTATAGCTTGTGTTTCCTTATTTATTTTCATTTTGGATGATCTGTCCATTGGTGAAAGGGAGGTGTTAAAGTCCCCTACTATGACTGTGTTAGTGTCAATTTCCCCTTTCATGGCTGTTAGCATTTGCCTTATGTATTGAGGTGCTCCTGTGTTGGGTGCATAAATATTTACAGTTGTTACATCTTCTTCTTCGATCGATCCCTTGATCATTATGTAGTGTCCTTCTCTGTCTCTTGTAATAGTCTTTATTTTAAAGTCTATTTTGTCTGCTATGAGAATTGCTATTCCAGCTTTCTTTTGATTTCCATTTGCATGGAATATCTTTTTCCATCCCCTCATTTTCAGTCTGTATGTGTCCCTATGTCTGAAGTGTCTCTTGTAGACAGCATATATATGGGTCTTGTTTTTGTATCTGTTCAGCCAGTCTGTGTCTTTTGGTTGGAGCGTTTAATCCATTTACATTTAAGGTAGTTATTGATATGTTTGTTCCTATTACCATTTTCTTAATTGTTTTGGGTTAGTTTTTCTAAGTCTTTTCCTTCTCTTGTGTTTCCTGCCTAGATAAGTTCCTTTAGCATTTGTTGTAAAGCTGTTTTGGTGGTGCTGAATTCTGTTAGCTTTTGCTTGTCTGTAAAGTTTTTTATTTATCCGTCAAGTCTGAATGAGATCCTTGCTGGGTAGAGTGAGTTTGGCTGTAGGTTTTTCCCTTTCATCACTTTAAATATGTCCTGCCACTCCCTTCTGGCTTGCAGAGTTTCTGCTGAAAGATCAGCTGTTAACCTTATGGGGATTCCCTTATATGTTATTTGTTGTTTTCCCTTGCTGCTTTTAATACTTTTTCTTTGCATTTAATTTTTGATAGTTTGATTAATATGTGTCTTGGCATGTTTCTCCTTGTGGATTTATCCTGTATGGGACTCTCTGTGCTTCCTGGACTTGATTGACTATTTCCTTTCCCATGTTAGGGAAGTTTTCAACTGTAATCTCTTCAAGTGTTTTCTCAGTCCCTTTCTTTTTGTCTTCTTCTTCTGGGACCCCTATAATTCTAACATTGGTGCGTTTAATGTTGTCCCAGAGGTCTCTGAGACTGTCCTCAATTCTTTTCATTCTTTTTTCTTTATTCTGCTCTGTGGTAGTTATTTCCACTATCTTATCTTCCAAGTCACTTATCCGTTCTTCTGCTTCAGTTATTCTCCTATTGATTCCTTCTAGAGAATTTTTAATTTCATTTATTGTGTTGTTCATCATTGTTTGTTTCATCTTTAGTTCTTCTAGGTCCTTGTTAAACCTTTCTTGTATTTTCTCCATTCTATTTCCCAGATTTTGGATCATCTTTACTATCATTACTCTGAATTCGTTTTCAGGTAGACTGCCTATTTCCTCTTCATTTGTTTGGTCTGGTGGGTTTTTACCTTGCTCCTTCATCTGCTGTATGTTTCTCTGTCTTCTCATTTTGCTTAATTTACTGTGTTTGGGAATCTCCTTTTTGCAGAGTGCAGGTTCGTAGTTCCCATTGTTTTTGGTGTTTGCCCCCAGTGGCTAAGATTGGTTCAGTGGGTTGTGTAGGCTTCCTGGTGGAGGGGACTGGTGCTTGTGTTGTGGTGGATGAGGCTTGTTCTTGTCTTTCTGGTGGGTAGGACTGTATCTGGTGGTGTGTTTCAGGGTGTCTGTGGTCTTATTATGATTTTAGGCAGCCTCTCTGCTAATGGGTGGGGTTGTGTTCCTATCTTACTAGTTGCTTGGCGTAGGGTGTCCAGCACTGGAGCTTGCTGGTCGTTGAATGGAGCTGGGTCTTAGCATTGAGATGGAGATCTCTGGGAGAGCTTTTGCTGTTTGATATTACATGGAGCTGGGAGGTCTCTGGTGGACCAGTGTCCTGAACTCGGCTCTCCCACCTCAGAGGCACAGCCCTTACACCCAGCCAAAGCACCAAGACCCTGTCAGCCACACGGCTGCTAGTGTTGGAGGGTCTCCTGCAGGGGCGGGGGGTGGCTGTGGCTCACCGCGGGGACAAGGACACCGGCAGCAGAAGTTCTGGGAAATACTTGGCATTTCTTGGCATGAGCCCTCCCGGAGTTGACCATTAACCCTACCAAAGAGCCTCGTCAATTATATCTCAATTAAAGGAGGGAGACAAAAATGTCCATTGAATTATTACTTTTAGTAGTAAAATACTAGAGCTAAAAAAGATAAAATAGATTATTAATTTCACCTGTTTGCTTCTTACTTTTTTAATGTTAATGACATACTTGGCTCACATTGTTTCTATTGAATAATCCTGCTATAAAAGGTTTTTCAAAAACCATATATTTGCCTTTTTCCAATTTTAAGAGGACATTTAAATTTTTATCATAAATTTGAATGAATTTTTTGTTAATAGGCAGTAGAAAATGTTAAACATGATATGGAGTGAAATAAGATGGTGATTGACTATAATTAGAATAAATATTATATATCATTTGATAAAATCTGAAGTGTTAGAGTCTATATTTATTAAAGTACAAGAGTTCTGATATAAATTATGTAAAATTTTTATCCTTAGGTTTTATGCAGTTTATTTTTAAAAATCTGGTAACCTTGCAGAACATTCCAGCTACATTTAAAGGGATCAGCATCATTAACCTTTATTGCTCTGGCTTTTCTGAATTCAGAGCATCTTAACACAGGCCAACGTACTCTGTTACTACTGCCAAGCTTCTCCTTCAACGGAAATATGTGAAAAAAGAGAACAATCAAAGCTCATGGTTTATGGTGCCTTAATATACCAATAAAGGAGGCTTCTCCAAAACCAGTATTTTGATTTGTCTCTTTAGTGATCATAAGACGACTAAGGGGCAGTAGATGGGTAAAGGAGATTGGCTGTATTGAGTGCAGGCTCACTCTCAGGCGGATGAGTAGGGTAGTGAGTGACACAGATGTTGAGCATCTGTCCCATGCCTATGCAGGTTCGGTCCAGGGCTTCACCAGTTTGAAGTCCCCTGATTCATGATGAGCCACTGGTAGAAGAAAGAAGCCTTTGCCCTCCTTGTTAAGCCACTCCAGAAGGCCTATGATAATATGCAAGAAAACAATGCAATCCAAGCAATTCTTGTCACATGAGGATGTGTGCTCCCAGAAGTCAATGCTGTTGTTCGGAGATGGCTCAGCTCTTTGAGGGTGGTCCACACACTCCTCAAGCAGTGCAATTATTTTTTAAAAAGTCACGAAAATGAGATGACTGCCTAACCTCAGTCCCCATCATCTAATGCCAGCCAATGACTAAAGCACTGTTTGGTGGATAACTTTCTCCACATCCTTTCAGCCTATTGGGAAGAGCTGCTGGTCCAGAGCCTAGAGTGAAGTAATGACATGACTGCTCTTACTGTTTGACAGAAGGTTCAGATGTTGACTGTTGACTGCAATACTCTCTATAGGCAATTGCATTTGTCAGTGGTCCTTCAAAGGTCTAGGAGGGATAACAAGAAACTAGGACACTGATTCTGTGCCCTCCAGGAGTTTATATTTTAGTTACAGGTTGGAGAGACACCTCTTTTTCTTTCAAGAAGCAATTAAGAATGCATCCACATAGAAAATATAACCCTTGCCAGATAGCCCCCTCGTTTTTTAAATTGTGTAAAATACATGTACGTACCATTTACTGTTGTAACCATTTTTAAGCTTACAATTTAGTGGCATTAAGTACATTCCCAGTCTTGTGTAACCATTACCAATATCTATTTCCAGCTTTTTCATCATCCTAAACAGAAGCTCTTTACCCATCAAGTAATAAGTCCTTATTCCCTGCCTCTGTCCTCAGCCCCAGCCCCTGGCAACCTCTGTTCTACTCTCTGTAAGAATTTGCCTATTCTAGATACTTCATATAAATAGAATCATACATTATTTGTCCTTTGTCTGGCTTATTTCACTAGCATAATGTTTTCAGAGTTCATCCATATTGTAGCATGTATCAGAACTTCATTCCTTTTTACGGCTGAATAATATTCCATTGTATGCATAACCACATTGTTTATTTGTTCATCTGTTGTTGGACGCTTGAGTTGTTTCTACTTTTTGGCTCTTGTGAATAATGCTGCTGTTACACTGATGTACAGGTATCTGTTCGAGTTCTTGTTTTCAAGTCTTTGGGGTATATACCTAGGAGTGGAATTCTAGGTCATATGATAATTCAATATGTAACTTTTTAAGGAACTTCCAGACTGTTTTCCACTGCAGCTACAACCATTTTACATTCTCACCAGCAATAGATGAGGGTTCCAATTTCTCCACATCCTCACCAACACTTGGAGTTTATTGGTTTTGTTTTATTTATTTTTAAAGTAATAGCCATCCCAGTAGGTGTGAAGTAGTATCTCATTATGGTTTTGATTTGCATTTCCCTAGTGACTAATGATATTGAGCATTTTTTTCATGTGTCATTTGTATAACTTCTTTGGAGAAATATCTGTTCAAGTCCTTTTAAGTTGGGTTGTTTGTCTTTTTGTTGTAGGAGCTATTTGTATATTCTGGATATTAATCCTTTATTTGATATATGATTTGCAAATATTTGCTCCCATTCTGAGGGTTATCTTTTCACTTTCTTGATAGTGTCCTTTGGTGCACAAAAGTTTCAAATTTTGATGAAGTCCAATTTATCTATTTTTTTGTTCTTGTTGTTGCCTGCACTTTTGGTGTCATGCTTAAGAAACCATTGTGAAATCCTAGGTCATGAAGATTCCTCCTGTGTTTTGTAGTTTTAGCTCTTCAATTTGAGTCTTTGATCAATTTTAAGTTAATTTTTGTATGTGGTGTGAGGTAAGGGTTCCAATGCATTCTTTTCCTATCAATATTTAGTTTTCCTGACACCATTTATTGAAAAGACTGTCCTTTCCCCATTGAATGATCTTGGCGCCCTTGTTGACACATTTGAAAGTTTATTTCTGGACTCCCTATTCTGTCTATCACATTTGACCCTTATGCCATTACCACACTGCTTTGATTACTGTAGCTTTGTAGTAAGTTTTGAAATAGGAAAGTGTAAGTCCTCCAGCTTTGTTCTTTCTTAAGATTAACTACTTGAGATCTCTTGAAATTCCATATAAATTTGCCAGATGTCCACATCTTTAAAAAAATATTGCACAGTTACAATGCAGGCAAACAAAGGAGAATAAGAATCCCAGATAATCTCATAACCTAGCTGAACCCCACCATTAGTGATTTTTAAGCATTAAACAAGACAACATGGGATACCACTTCACACCTTCTAGGATGGCTATCAAAAAGACAAATAATAACAAGTGTTAGCGAGGATGTGCAGATATCAGAAACCTCATACACTATTGGAGAGAATGTAGAATGCTGCAGCCACGTTAGAAAACAGTCTGGCAGTTCCTCAAAAGGGCAAACACAGAATTACCATATGACCCATCAATTCCATTCCTAGGTATATGCACAAGAGAAATGAAAACATATATCCACACAAAAACTTTTACTCAAATGTTGATAGCAGCATTATCCATAATAGCCAAAAAGTGGAAACAACCCAGATGTCTCATCTCTTGGTGGAATGGATAAATAAAATGCAGTATGTCCATACAGTGGAATATTATTTAGCAGTAAAAGGAAATGAAATACTGATACAATCTACAGTACGTATGAACCTTGAAAACATTATCCTGAGAGAAGCCAGTCAAAAAAACCCGCATATTGTATGATTCCATTTATATTAAATGTCCAGAATAGGCAAATCTATAGAGACAGAAAGTAGATTAGTGGTTGCCTAGGACTGATGAGGGGCAAAGAGATGTGGGAGTGAGGGGGGTTTAGGGTTTCTTTTGGGATAATGAAAATGTTCTAAATTTGACTGTAGTGATAGATGCATAACTCTGTGAATATACTAAAAGCTTGTGCATTTTAAATGGATGAATTATCTAGTATGTGAATTATATCTCAGTAATGCTATTAAACAAAAGACAAGGGGCTGAATATATTATTTCTTACCTTTCTTATTTTCTCTGAATATAGCAGAAGCATCTTTGCATGACCTGAAATGTTATTTGATTTTAGTATTTTTAATGACCACACAGTTTTAATGAAAGTAGCCATACCATGACATAATATTATTTTCAGATATATATCCGGTCGTATAGTGTATATATATATACACACGCACATGTATGTGTGTGTGTGTATGTATATATGTATAGAATGCCTTCAAAATGCTGAGCATTAGGTAATCAATATTAATCAGTCTTACATCATTTGGTGTTTAGTTCTCCACACACAGATTTTTTCCCCCGATACAAACCATGTTGGAAATGATGACATTTAGTTTGATCAGTGTTGACTAGTGAAATAATCATGTCCATGAAAGTCATGACAAATAGTGATGTCATTTTGGTAAGGCACAAATTCAGATCTTACATGCTGAGAGACTAATGTGTGGAAGTTAATCATTTAGCTATTGATCTGTCCAGTATCACACCTTAATTAGGTTTATTCATGAGTTTAGGGGTTCAGGAGGGTCTCTCAAATGTCAAAGGCTTACATGGCTGCTGCAGAAATGGAATTGTGACTCTCGCAATGATGGCAGGCATAAGCTACAAAATAAGAATAAAGGGCTTCCCTCGTGGCACAGTGGTTGAGAGTCTGCCTGCCGATGCAGGGGACGCGGGTTCGTGCCCCGGTCTGGGAGGATCCCACGTGCTGCGGAGCGGCTGAGCCCGTGAGCCATGGCCACTGAGCCTGCGCGTCCGGAGCCTGTGCTCCGCAATGGGAGAGGCCACAATGGTGAGAGGCCCGCGTATCACACACACACAAAAAAGAATATAAAGCTATGTAGATATTTTAAGGGGAAAGATGGCAGAAGTTAATATGAGTATTAAGACCAGTTGTGCTAATGATGGTCAAGTTTCCTTCTCTTATAGCAACTTTGTCATGGTACCAGAGGGGCAAACTGGATCTTAGTAGTAGCTTCCTGTAAAGCGAGAGAGGGTTGAGTTGAACTAAGTTCAAATCCAATATAATAGTCTTACCTGGGTCACTAGTAAATAAATAAATGGATAAATTAATCTCTTTGACACAATTTTAGAGTAGGAGAAATTTTGACTCAGATCTGGCTCCTAGGGGGTCTCAAGGGTTCTTTATATTTTCTTCTTCAGACCCTGAAACTCATTGATACTAAAAGTGAATGGTTGACTGTAGCTTAACGGTTAATCCTGTGAAAGGGAAGCAGGTTAGGTAAGTCAGGCCCCTTAGAATCACACCCCAAATATGGTCACCACTTTTACCTATGCGTCATTCTGGCCATGCGGTCTCACCAGTAGATACACCTGTTGCATAATCCCTGTCTTGTATGACATTTAAATTTGGCTGAGATGAGCCATGTGGGAGTCAGACACAAAATTCTCTAGAACAAATCTAATAGGCTCTTGAATGCAGCATAGAATTCAGTGACCATTTGGGGGACCCTTGGTGGTGGAGCCGGCTTTGCCTCCTAGTAGGTTCATTTGTTCCTTCAAGTGATGGCAGTGCTTGGTTTTAGTTTAGCTTTCTGTTGTCTTCTTTTTTTGAGTGATGAAGCAGTAGTAGGGGAAAAGCTGATATTAACATATTAACACGTATTTTTATATTTGTGTGTCCATCCATTTGAAGTGGCTTGCTCTTGGAAACAGCTGGTTAAAACCCTGGGTTTTACATTTGAAATATTCTTTGTTCTGTTTGTAACCATGCACTGACATATTTTCCCATATTCTCTTTTTATAAGTTCTCCAGTGATGTTTTTGTTGCCTATCCTGGGAAGATCTGTCTTTCCATTTATCAAAACAAATGGCAAGCTGGGGACCATTTAAAGTCGGGTTTTTTTTAGTTAATAAAACCAATCTTCTTCTGTTATGTTAAAAGTACATTATCTTTTTATTGTCAGTTCTGTTTGGCTGGGTCTGTTTTCTGTCTTAGCCATCTCAGGGCTGCCCCACTTGCTTACTGTGTAGAGACTTACAAAATCATTAAGGGTGGGGCAGCACCATCTGACTTACAGTACAAACCATTTCTCAAAATAACCACAGCAGTGCAATACTGATGTGCAATTTACGTCACAGTATGTTTTTATGAAATAGTTTGTGGCATTTTCATTTCTGTTCTGGATGGAATCTTGTTCTCTCTCCCTTTTAATCAGGCGTTTAATTTATTTTTATTATTAGTATTTTCCACTCCTTATCTTGGCATGCCTCCAATTTAACAGCTTTGGTGAGAAAAAAACCCAAAAAACTGATCTTCCCCCACCCCGACTCTTCAACATCAGTTTAACTGCAACTGTATTTTCCCCTTTGATGTGTACTAACTTTGGGTACTAGGTTGACTCCCTTTTGAGAGATGTAGGGACACATTACACGTTTACACAGAATTGTAGTCAGGAATTGATAAAGTTAATGTACAACTGTGAATTTTAAACACTTTCAACCAATTCAGGCCATTTAAGTCATATGCACTGCTGCATTTTCCTTTTACAAACGTCTTTCTGTATAATGTCCTGTAATTAGAACAGGAAATCATTGAGTAACTGTAAGATGAATAAGAGCACTTAGACTGAAAGGAAAATTACCTTCTGAGAAATTATATTCTTTTCTTTTTTTTTTCTTTGCTGCATGTTACAATGTTGGTAATGATAGTAACAGCTGTAGCTACTCTTATCTGTAGAATTTTCATGCTTAGGTTTTCTGGAATAAAAAAATTTCATTTTCAGTAATAATCAAAAATGAATGGACGGAAAATAGGAAATGCCTAATTATGACAAATATTCAGTGTCACAGCCGAGTAGCAATTAAGTGGAAACTTCAATATAATTGTCAATAGCAGTAAGAATTGGAATGGTGCCAGGTATATAAAGTTGATGCTTTGCCTTGGGTCGTTGCTAGGAGCACAGTGAAAAGTATAAAGCTTTGAGAAAGGAATGTCTAATGTAATAAAGTAACAGAAAGAAGCATAAATCATTGTAAGAGCCTCTCATATTGACATTATTTTACTTAAATTGTCTCAAAACTAGACATCAAGTTTTATAACACGAGCAAATTCATATTTGCTTGGGGAAAAAAAAAGAACACTGTATATCATCTTTAAAGGACTAGGGACATTGTGTCTCAAACATAACCTTCATACATATTTGGAATCTTTTAAGTGAAAATCTTTAAATGTTTGTTTCTATTGGCATCCAAATGCATTTGCCCTAATACGATTAAGAGAACTAAAGGGCAAAATACTTGGCAGATTTTTCAGTTGAGGTAATTAGGTGCAGGAAGGAACATGCATACTTTTTCCACCAGGCTCTATAAAATCCTGGTGCGAGGGTTTTTTTAAGTTTTTTTTTTTTTTTTTAAGCTTACTGTGATGTTAGAAATAGATTATAGTGGTTTTCAGTAAGCATAATAGTGTGATGTTTCCGAAACAAGCCTTCCCTCCTCCCTCCCCACAGAATGAAAAAGAAAGTTACATTTCTAAATTGTTGTGTAAGAGATAAAAGCAAATTTCTCCTCCGGAATTTATGTTTTCAGGCTTCTGTGCATTTGGCCACCATTATCTATTTAAAAAAATAGCATTATGGATATTTGAAAGTCAATGCTCCATTAATTCATTGTGTTTGCTATTTCATGCATCTCTCTTTTTACAAAGACGACTTGAGCAACGTGCTATTCAGAATGAATGCCTGCTCTTACCATCTCCCCCCACCTTCTCCCCGCTCCCAGCCCAACGCTGAGGATTAAAGCAATGGTATACAGTTACTGTTTGAAAAGCTTGGGTGGAGTCTCACGTTATAATTACAGTTTCTCAGTGGAATTCTGTTTTGGGCTTTGAAAACATATAAATAAGTGAAAAATTGACATTGAGAGAGGTTAACAAAACGTGTAATTATGATATAAGTGCAGGATTAGAGTAATTTTGGTTGAGCATTACAAGCAGTGTACTTTAGGTATTAACTTTTAATAGGCAAAGTTCTTTTCACTGAAGTTGAAATAAGGTTTAGTAATTTGGGGACTCTTATTCCCTTTGAATATTTCATTTTAAAATAGGCACACTTTTTTTTTTTGGTGGAGGGGGACTTGAAGAACAGGATGACGTTTTAATAGAATATCATAATTATGGTTTGAAATTTCAGTCTTTGGTACCAGTAATTTATTGCTGGTCATTTTCTGTTGACAGAAATCAAGTAATGTATATATAACCCAACCAACTAGAGTGTGTTAGACAAAGATTCCTTAGGGTAATACTTTGATTTCTTTTCCTACGTGGGTGTGGCTGAAAGAAAATCTTTGTTCCAGGAACACTTTGTTTGTCTCTTGCTAAACAAATGTGCAATTTATCCACTCTTTATTCATTCTTAGATTGATCTGCTAGACCTATTATGAATTGGGAAGGGGGAGATGTCCTACACAGCGTTTACTGTCAGCCCTCATTTCATGCGTAACTTTGCACAGGAGTATTTGTGTGTGTGTGTATGAAAGGCATAGGAGGAAAGAAGTAGCTGAGGAATTTAAGAATTCTTGAAAGGTTGTTTGGCTTTATTTGTTTCTTAGTGTACTAGGGCAAAATAAAATATGACAGCTGTTGACCAATTTAATATCTTTGTAGCTGTATTAGGAAGAAGTTAATGCAAAGGCTTAGAAGGAAGTTATAGGATCATAGAATTTTAGACCTGGAAAGCGCTTCCAAACTCAGTTTTGTACTCTCTTGTACATACCTTTCACATTAAGGTGACCACACTTTGTCTTGGAAAAAAAAAAAGAAGTTTCTTCGGTTCTGCCTAAACTCCAAAGAAGAGATCCAGGGAAACTTTGACCTAGATGAATCGTTCGTTCTTCCAGATCTCACCTTTACTCTCTGTTTTCTCTTGACTCTCACCTAGAATGTTTGTTAACCTCTTCACAGGAGTCCTGAGGGTCTCAAGGATTTTCTCTGCTTTTGTAAATATTAAAGGCAGCTCCTCTGGGAATATCTAATTGAAAGGTTGGAAATTTGCCTCTGTCCAAACAATGCCAAAATTCTGGTCCAAATGGATGGTTCTGCTAATAAGCAACAAAGTTATAATAATTTTTTTTTTTGGAATCCCTAAGCACTGCCACATTAGACCAGGTCCCAGCTGTGCCTCTGACCTCTCAGTGAGGGGCAGGGGTTCTAGGCTTGCACAGCCTAGAGTTGACTTTATTTCCTATCATGTGGATAGAAAGTAGAAAGTTGATAAACATGAAAGGTGTGTCAATAATGTTAAATCGTTACAATGGGAATTTCAGTGTTCCGAAATAAGAACCCGTCAACTTAACCAGAGTAGAGTAATTCTGGCTTATAACTGGCTGAATTCAACAGTTCTTGATGAAACGGATGTCTCCTCTTTTACTTGATCAAAGACCACCATCCTCGTCCCTAATATTGTAAATTAGTTAAATCTCTTCCACAGCAGTAACAACAACAATAATAATCATATGTCAAAGGAAAAATATTTTATTTCAGCCACACCCATATAGGAAAAGAAATCAAGATATTACCCTAAGGAATGTTGTTATTATTAGTGACATTTTGTCATAATGAAAAGCTCATCAAACTTGGAGTTAAAAGATTGGGTTATAGTCTCACCTGCATCACTTTCTAGTTCTTTGAGATCCTGGACCAGTCACTTGGGTGTCTGAACCTCAACTTTCCCGTCTCTAAGTCAGGGAATATTAATTAACAGTTTGTCATGCTACTAATAGGGTTGTTGTGAGAAACAAACAAACAAAAGATATGCTATGTGTGAAAGGCCTTTGTAAATTTTAATGTTTTATTATTAGCACCAGAAATTGCAGTAGCATTTTTGCTCCGCTTCCTAAATAAGGAAACAGTTCCTCAGTTCCTCATATGTTTGGTTAAGAGAGCTTTTTTACATTTGCTGTCTTCCGTGATACCTGTAACAGTCCTGGGAAAGCGGCAAGGAGAAGGGAATTTGGTCCTGTATTCTGTTTCAGGTACATTGGGGTTTTGGATAGAAGCATATAACTGAAAACAGGAAAAAAAAAGTATATATATATATATATAGAGAGAGAGAGAGAGGAGAGAGATCAAAGCACAACTGAATAAATAACTATAAGTAAAAGGTAGTGTTTTCAAAGTTTAATGTGCATGGGAGCTTGTTAAAAATATAAATTTCTGGGCCCCAACCTTAGGGTTTCTGAGTCAGAGGTTCTCATTGGGGCCCCAGAGTCTGCCTCTTTACACCCCGCTATGTGATTCTGATGCGGGCGGTCCTGGGAGCATTCTTAGAGATACTGTCTCCAGAATGAATGGACATCATAGCATGTGTTTCCATGACTTGGGGTCAGAGGGAATTTGCTATTTTTTTCCCATCAGAAAGAGCAGGACCACATGGGTTGGTTAGTGTTTTGGAAACTGCCTGATGAAAGAGGGATAATTGTTTGAAGGATGAGATGGAGTTAAAAAAAAAAAAAGTCATTTCTAAGCACAGAACATAGCCAAGAGGCTGATTTCATCCAGAATAGAGAATTAAGAAGAAACTAGAGATGGCATCATCACGAAAAATGGTCAGAGAAAAACAGAAGGAGAATGAAGGGATAGGAAGGAAGTGAGGTGGTCCCGTGAGTCCAGATGACATCTTCTGCTATAAAGCTAACTCTGAAGCATTCATTTTTTTCACCTTTATTCAGCCTGAGAATCATGACTTTCTCCATTTCATTCAAGAATTCTTAGAGAAACTAGTACGGCTTCCTGCCACCCCCCACCCATTACAGAAAGCCAAGAGATTTGGAATCAACAGATATTTGAACAGTATTTACTATGTACAGGAGATGGCATTAGGGGCTGAGCATGCTGAAATAAGTCCTGAGGGTTCATGGTATACCCCTGTCTCTCATCTTGGACGATCTTAGACAAATCTTGGTCATCCTGGACAAATAGAGTGTAATGATGCAAATGACACATTATGGGCTGCTTCTTCCACTAGTACTTAGACACTCTGGAGTTCTGTTGATGTTAGGTAGATATTTCCAATAAAACATTTTTTTGCTTTAACTCTGTAGAAAGCACAGATTTGAACCCAAAGTACGAACTAGTGTCTTGATCTACTGTAAAAATCTCAAATTGGCTTGTCTTGGGACATACATCAGCATCTCAAAACTACTTTTCACTGGGGACTTGCTTTCAGTGTAGACATATTTCCTTTTAATTAAGTGTGCCAACTGATGAAGTGGCTACCCACAAGCCAGGCTGGAGTCTAAGCAACATAAACCGTTAAAAGACGTCAACTGGAAAGCAGCTAAATGTCTCCATTCTCGAAGAAGCCTCCAGCCTGCGGAGCTAAGTGAACGTAATGAGAAATACATCTGGGTAATGGCGTCCTATCTGAAAAGGTCGCATGCACACCTTCCTTTGGTACTGGTTATGTCCCATCATTACGTTCTGTCCTTGCTCATTCGTCTCCCACTGGCTACCAGATGGCCACGACAGTGTTGGTATCCTTAACAACTGTTTTGTGCAGTTCCCTGCAGCATCGTAAAGGCTTGAAATATTGAGTGTTTTCCCTTTGGATAAGCAACTGACATATCTGGGAATTGCTTACAAATGCCCTGAAGATGTGGTTATAGAGAGCGATGGCAAACTGGGTCGTGGAGCCTAAATCCAGCTTGATGTCGTGCAGGTGGCAGGATACCAGAGGGAGGGGGTGCCATTTCTCAAGCTTAAGATGAAGGAAGGATTCATGCATGCAGAATCTGGGTTTTGTAAATGAGCACTTAATATGGTGAGGTGTAAATAAGCATTAAGATCACATTGTAAGAGGGAGTTTCCTTAAAGTTGCTGAAACGTTCTCCTGAGTTAAGTTGGTTCTGATGGAGCTCTCACAAAGATGCCTGGGGAGTCCTCTCAGTGTGGTCCTCTGCGTTGTGCTAAGTTACCAGATGGATTTGAGAAACGTTAGAAGATAAGGGGGTATGGGGCTTCCCTGGTGGCGCAGTGTGAGAGTCCGCCTGCCGATGCAGGGGACGCGGGTTCGTGCCCCGGTCCGGGAAGATCCCACATGCCGCGGAGCGGCTGGGCCCGTGAGCCATGGTCGCTGAGCCTGTGCGTCCGGAGCCTGTGCTCCGCAATGGGAGAGGCCACAACAGTGAGAGACCTGCGTACCGCAAAAAAAAAAAAAAGAAGAAGATGATAGGGGGTATGGGTTGGGGGGAGGGCGGGGGGAAGGTGGATGTATCAGTCACATTGAAATGGATCATGCTGCAAAAACAACCTCCAAATCACAGTCTCACTTGAAAGAACAAGTGCTTACGTTTATACATCCCTTTAGGACCAACCAGGGGCTTTGCTCTGTGTTATCCTCACTCAAGACCAAGACTGGCAGAGTAGCCACTGTCTGAAACGTTACAGATGTCCAGAACGAAGGGAGGGAGAGAGTGTGGTCCATTGTCCACTGGCTCTTAAAGTAGCCGCCCACTGCTGCCATATTTCATTGGCCAGAACAAGTCACACAGCCGTTTGTCCTCAGTGGGCAGGGAAGTACGGCCTTTCCACAGGACCATAAAGAGAATGAGAAATATTCATTGAGCAAAACTAACAACCACCAGAGCAGATAATGATGCTCTTTAGACCCACAGACATCGCTCTGGGGCCAGATGACCTTTACAGGGGCTTTAAGCGCTGAAAGATGACATAATCCAAAATAAAAGCAATACCAAACTGTGGAAAGAAGTATAAAGAAGCTCAGCAAAATTCTGATTTTTTCCTACGGTGATGCCTTTAATGCTTAAAATATATATATACATCAGATTCTTTCAAGACGGTTTTCTGGTTCTGCTGCTTGCCGGTGACCTAAACATTGCGTAATCTGTCTGGGGGGTTATCCATCCCACTCTTTTCCTTTTCTCTGCCTGAGGTTTTTTCATGGATCTGGAGGGATGATGGTGCTGAGAGGATGCTGGCAGTAGCCGAACTGTGCTAAAGATAAACTGATACAAGAGTCTTTTTGAAGACTCTATTTTTAGTACAAAACCAGAGGTGGTCATTGAAATGATGCCAGGACCATGACAATTCTCTGTTGGAGCGAAAAGGGTAATGGAAGTGTTTTCTCGTTTGTCTAGGGGAGGACGAGGAAGAAACGAACGTGATAGTTCTCAGCTACCCTCAGTACTGCCGCTACCGCTCGATGCTGAAACGCATCCAGGATAAGCCGTCTTCCATTCTCACGGACCAGTTTGCGTTGGCCCTGGGGGGCATTGCAGTGGTCAGCAAGAACCCTCAGATCCTGTACTGTCGGGACACCTTTGACCACCCAACTCTCATAGAAAATGAGAGCATATGCGATGAGTTTGGTGAGTCTTTTTTTTTTTTTTTTTTTTCCTACATGAAACTTGTGCGTGTGTGTCTGGCTGTTTTCAGTTCTTGTGAAGAGCAGCGATGGGGAACGGGGCTTACTTTGACAAGCCCAGTGTGCCACCCACCCCTCCCCTCCCCCCAATGATTGCGGCATAAGACGTCATTGCCTACCTGGCAGCCTGTGTGTACCAGGGCCCAGGATTATTCTTTAGAATTTTGTTGTTCAAGACAGAGTCTGGAGTTGCTTGGTCAACCTTGAAATTGGACTTTATAGGACAGGAAGCTTTTATGCTAGTTGCTTCTTAAAAGGGTTCGGCTATTCAGATACTGATTTTCTTCATTTAACTGATCACTTCCTTTTCAGTGGTATAAGGAGCTATAAAAGTTCACCAGTTTAAAAAAAACACACCAGTTTAAACACCTCAGTATCATAAGGTAAATAGAGATAGATAGATAGATATAGACAGATAATAGATCCCCATGCCCCTTCATTTTGTCATATACATATATCTTTATACACTGTGCCCATCAGAGATGGATATGTGCTCACATATCTGTACCTGCATCTCTGTTCAGCTGATTGGTCATGAGATCTCTGTAGATAGAAAGGAAGGAGGAGAAGACAGCACATCCTAAGTTTAGAAGACCTTTCATGATGCCGTGAAAGACTGGAGGCAAGATAAAATCACATCTCTCACATCTTCACTTTCTCATCTCTTTCTTGAAGAGATTGGATCATATCAGTGGTTCTCAATAGGCTGGGCAGGGACATCAGAATACCCAGGGGGCACGTCATCATAGTACACGTGTCGCCTGGCAGTTCGTATACTTACAGAGGCAAAGACACCCCCAACTCTCACCCTCTCCCTTCTCTGGGAATCACCACCGTAGAGTGAGCGGGGTGATGACTGAGCCGCGCTGGCTCCCGTGTGGGTATCTGGGTGCAGACGCAGTGGAGACCCTTGGCTTAGAGAGTATGAGGGGGTCCCTTGGGGCAGAACATTCCTTGATCCTGTTGGGTAATGTCTTTCCGAGGATGCCTAATTTTGCGGATTATTCAGGTTCAGATTATTCTGCTCAGCCGTTACAGGCCTGACCGTGGTTTGGGGGTCCACGGTGGCCTCTCCAGTCTGATTGTTCACGACTCCAGCAGCCCTGGAGCTGCTGCGGGGGTGTTGTAAGTAGGTGTGTGGGCAGATGAGGGTAAGGTGACCAGACGGCTCATCTTGGTCCAAGAGCAAAGGGAGAAAAGAGAGGAAGGGGACCTAAGTTTATTAGACGTGACTTTTTTTGGTTGTTCCAAACTTTTTCCAGGTGCCTTTCACAACTCTGGCTTCTCGGTCTATAAGAGAGTAGTGGTGTTTATGCAAGTTATGATTTTCTTATCGTTCTTAATGTTCAAATAACCTTTTTATTCAAGTAGATGAATGTATCTAATACATTTTTAAGACATACTCTCTTTTCAGATCAACATTTATAAATCTTCCCTTTTCAATACTTCTCTTTTGAGTTTTTCATCTCTAGCCCCTACTCCCAGGACAAAGCGTTTCTCTGTCCTGCTTCCTGCTCAAGAGGTGTCTAAATTCCTGAAACAAAATAGAACTGAAAAAATGCTTTCCCTCATTTAAGAGTATTCTAAATTAGAGTTTCACAGTGTAATATAATGAAAACATGTTTTAACCTTTTTGGCTAATTTAAGAGTTATTAGTCATGGAGTTTCAAAGCCGTTGTGTCTAGAATTGGTAATAGAAGTTGCAGTTTAACAACGACCACAATGGTTGTTTAAGAGTTACTAAATTAGTTTTAAATGTTCTCACAAACACAAGCATCTGACTTTTGAATGTTTTCCGGAATCTTCTTCTGGTATAGCTAATTTTAATGCTGTTTTTCTTCTCCAGACTCTTAAGGTGGAAACTTTCTTTTGGAATGAAGGTACCTTTAAAGAGCTTCTAGATGGCTAGTCTAAAAAATTAGAATATCAGATTTTTTTAGTTAAGTGTATACTTCAGATAGTTGGGACTTCTTACAGGGTTTCATTTTAGTAAGTGAACAGAAAAAAAGCTTATTCTGACCCAATTTGAACACGTTCACCAACATCCCTCCCCCACCTTGCACTTCTGGTCATACATCTCAATTTCCAGAGAAATTCCTTTTAAACCTCCAACTGGTTATATTTGAAATCAACATGGGTTAAAGGGTTTGTTGAAACGCGGGGTTGGGTTTCTCCAACCAACAGTTGGTGGAAGAACATAAATTTAATTAGTGACTGGCATTAAACAAATGTTCCTAATATTAAACACTGCCAGATGACTGAAACACTTCTGTCAGATTACCGCGAGTGCCGGGGGGCCCGCAGATGAATTTTCTGCACAGTATATATTCTGTACGACACGTTTGGTGACTCCAGTAATTGGTCAGATGTAATTTAGGTAACAGTATGCCTAGGCTGTAAAAATCAAATTTTATTAGCCATATCACCAGGTGGATGAATGGTGGAGCTGATGGCAAAGAGTGCGCAGCATTTAGTAGCTACGCCTTTGACACATGAAATTCATAAATTGCTATAAAATACCTCCAAGGCCCTCCTCGAAAGGACAGTGTCTGCTTTCCTACGATTAAATAATGTTTATCTTATTAACTAATATATCTTTTGCTTTCTTTTATTAAGTGGGGTTACGGAGTGAGGGTGGGAGGGGGGTGTTCCAAAGATAAATAAAACACAGTCCTTGCTTGTTTTGAGGATTTAAAATCTAATTGGGGAAGACAGGATTAACGCACCTGAAAGGTCAACTCATGTTACAGGAAAGTCAGTGATGAAGTATTGGGTGAGTGTTGTAGAAGGCACGTGCAGTAGGCATTTCACAGTGAGCTGGGGGCATGCAGGAGGTGGCCTGGCCGGAGAGGATGGTCGTATCATGGTGAAGGGGTCAGGGAAAGCCTTATGGAAAAGACAGAGCTGGATCTGGTTTTTAACAATAGGGAGAAGCGGCGGGAAGGGGAGGGATAAATTGGAAGGTTGGGATTGACATATACACAATGCTATATGTAAAATAGATAACTAATAAGAACCTGCTGTATAGCACAGGGAACTCTACTCAACACTCTGTAATGGCCTATATGGGAAAAGAATCTTAAAAAAAAAAAAGAGTGGATACATGTATATGCATAACTGATTCACTTTGCTGTACGCCTGAAACTAACACCACATTGTAAATCAACTCTACTCCAATAAAAATTTTTAAAAAATAAAAATAGGTAGAGAGGTTATTAGAAAAGTTTTGGAAATACCTAGATCATTTAAAATTCAGGTCCAGCCTCCATTAGGAATGGCTGCCTTTGCCCTGGGTCAGCTGCTGGCCTCTCTTAGATTTGTTTGCCCTTAGTCATCACCCTCAGCTCCCGTGCTCTCTGTGTGGGACTTATAAATGGCCTGATGCCCTCTCTACCAGTAGGACATGAATGTGAGTCGGTGGACCTGGGCTGGGACAAACCCAGGCCATGGCTTTGGAACGGATCTGGGCTTTCTTTCTCGAGCAGGGATGTCCCCTCGTTTCCTCTGTGTGCCATCCAGCTTACTCCCATTCCCCAGGTTCATCTCTGAAAATGGACTTTGCTCGTGTGACAGCCTTGCCCAACTGCTCAGACACCCCACCCCTTTCCCATTGTTTTAATGTCGTCCACTGAGTAACAAATTTAATTGAACAATAAAAGTAAGGCTTTTAAGTCTGCAGCGAGTCCCTGTAAATAAATTCTCCATGGAATTTTATGAAGCTGTTTAATGAAAAGTTTGATTAGAAACTATGAAAGAAAAAGAGAATAGATGAAATTTCATCATTTAGTCCCACATGACAGTAGTGTCATTTTGATTTTTATTTACATTGAGATATTCAGCATAGAGTAAATATATCCTGGTTTTAATTAACTATTCTCCTTACTTGGGAAAGGTTATTTTAGGCTTGAAGGGTTTTGATAGCATACCATCTGCTTTCTTCAGTGTATTTTATTCAAGTCCCTTCCTTGCTTACAGTGCAGCACAATGTCTAAACCTATGACATAAGCATAAATTGAATCGTATTAATGTTAGGTGATTGAAAAGCTTCAGCCTCAACATCCTGCCCGCTTTCTTCCATCTTGTCAGTTACAATGCTCTGAAAGGCAATGTGCTGTTTTCTTAGCACGAGAGAGTTGACTATTTTTAAAACCAAAGCAATGGACTCCGCACTAAAGCATTATGAAAACTGGTTGTCTTGCACATGCCATTAGGAAATGAGGTTATAATAATAATGAGGGGAAAGTGACATTATGAATGGCAATTTTTTTTCATAAACATCTTTACCCTGCGTATAATTCCTGCCCCCCACTGTCCTGTCAGCATCTGCTAGCATGAGACATTCTCTGACAGCCCCCCGCCTTACTTCTACCTCTTTTTATAATGTGATGATCCTTTTGTAAAACACATACTGTCATTTATAGTGGGTTATCCTCTGTGCTGTGGAGAAAACACACACCTGCAAACATTTTGTCTGTTTTTCCTGTTAGAACAATAAAATGTCCACCAGTTTGTAATGCACAATGTTTACATTAATATCACACAAACTGATTTCACATGTGTGCGGTGTGGACAGCTAAATCGAAACGGAGGCACCCGCAGTATGGTAGATAAATGGATAACTTTAAGGTATTGGCTTCTTTCAGAGATGTGAGGCAGACCCAATGTAAATGAGGTGAAATCAGTTTTTAAAGGTGGGTGAGGCTAAATGGATGAAGATATGGTTGGTTAAAAAATTAATAAAAGTACGGTTTATTTTGGTTTGAGTTTGGAATTGCAGAGAGACGTAAGAAGTCATGCTTCTAAGTTCCTTGGCAGATGGTGTGTGCACGTGTGCGTGTGTGCATGGGCTTCTTGACCAAGGAGCGGGATGAGGTTAAAGGAAGGATGTGGTAAATCACCCGAACAGAACAGAGATGAGGTGGACCGTCATCTTGGCGTTTGGTCCCTATGGAGAACACCGTGAACCCTGATCCCCGGGGAGAAGTTGGCTACATCAGTATTAAGACATAGCCTCTGCTGAGGGGCTGCGGGGTAACATGTTATAGTATTGAATAAAAAGAGTGCTAGGCTTATAGGCACATAGCCCCGGTTTAATCAAGGCTCAACCGTCTGATTTGCTGTGCTCTGGGCAAGTGACGTAAGGCCCCTCACTTGTCCCATCTGTAAAATCCAGTAGTAACAGCCCACTTGCTGGGCTCAGAAAAAATTTGTATTCGCTTGATTTTTTTTTTTTTTAATTCTCTTGATAAATGAAGATTCTCTATTGTTTCTGTTGGAGTCTTAGGCCTCAGACAACTTGTACGTAGTCATCTAAACCCATCTTCCTCTTTGAATAATAAAGGAACCGTTTTCCTAAGACTCTGGGGCTCTTACTGGAACCTTAATGGAAAAGAATAGTTTTCTACTTTTTACAGTATGTTTTAAAGACTCTTTTCTGACTCTGCCCTGAACTTTCCATTTTCCTGTGGGGTGAAATAATGACATTATAGACAAAAGAAGAAAAAGCAAAGGGAGGGAGGGAAACAGAAGAGGGGATGAAACCTTGACATTTTATGAAAGAAAACTCAGGACCTATAAAATTATTTTGAAGTGTAAAGAACGAGCTGGACGACACTGCCTCTTCCCCTCTAAACATCACATGCTTTGCTGGAAATGAAAGGAAAGGCAGTTGTTTTGTTAAAGATCATGGGAATTTGTAAGTGAGTAAACATTTTTTTCTTGCCAAAGTAGGTTTCATGGTCTCAGTGGATTTCGATGATCTGATGGCTTTGTTCCTGGCCCATGTCCACATTCAGGCTTCCCCTGCCTGCCTGCCTACAGTGCCCACCCACCTCCCAAACGATAACAAGGCAGATGTTTCTCTTTAACTGAAGCCGGGTGGCAAAGGAGTTGTGCTTCTTGAACATTGCTGTTTCCGCAGAAGACCTTCACCTTCAGAGATCTCGCTTGGAGGACTGCTTTGTCTTGGAAGTTTTCTAGAGGTTCTGTTTATCATAGAGGATGGTCTAACCACGACCACTCCTGGTTACCTGCTCTTTATTCCACGTAGCTGCCAAAGCAGGGCCAGAGAGAATGTTAAGTTCATCATACCACAGTCAACCAAACCGCAATACGTCTGCTGGTAGAGGTGTGTGGGATGTGCTCTAGAGTACATGGAATGGTGGACATAGGGCTTTGGCTTCCAGGACAGCGAGACACAAAGAGGACTGGAGAACAGGCCTCCTTGGGCAGAGGCGTTGGAAGCTAGGGTGCCAACCCTTTTGGGGGTTAATAAAAAGAATTTTTATGTTGCTACTGTAAATTAATTTACAGAGTCGTGATATATGAAGTGGGTAGGATGAGTGGATTTCTCTTCTGTTTTTAGAACTTAAAATGTATTTTAAAATAACTCTGGCCTCCTTTTGTAGCTGAGTGGACTCCATAGGTTATTAGAAACTATTTGGACTGATGGGTTCAATACGCTCTGTTCACTGCAGAAGAAAGAATTTGTGTCTATATTGACTAATATTTCACCTAGGATTTTATCGAGAAAAGCAAGAAAGTTATATCCTATTACTTTAGCAAGATCAACACGTTCCTCTCCAGGGTGAAACAGATATTTTTATCAGTTAAAACGCGCGTGCACACACACACACCACACACACGACAGGAAGGAGCCAGGTCATTGAAAAATCACAGGCAAAAGTGCTGGTTAGGGGGAGGGTTGGTGGAATGAGGTCCCAAGTAAGTCTGTGTTCATTTGATTGTTAAAATCTTCTTGATAAATGAAGATTCTCTCTAAACTCCTTCATTCTATCCTGTCAGGGAAACTGGATTGATTTAAGTTCCTTGGACTTCGGGTGAGGCTCTCTGGGGATGCTTAGGGCCCAGGACGTTGTCTGATACACAGTGTGCCCATATCCGTTCCTGTGTTTCACCAATATCTATTCAATACCTACAGTGCCGCAAGTGGTGCCTGTGCACACAGTTGTGAACAAGACGGAAAAATCCCCTACTCTTACGGATCTTACGGTGTGGTATGCGGGAAGGGTATTAGCGAAATGTGGGATAGCCATGACCACACCTCCTAGGCGTAGACCATACCTCACAGGGTTGTTGTGAAGATTAAATGAGTTAATCGCTTAAAGCGCTTAGATGGAACATGGCAAGTACTGCTTAAGTACTCAGGTTCACAGAATCTTCTTGTACCTCTTGCACCACCCAGTACTACCTTAACCACATATGGGGTCCACAGTGATGCCTCAAAAAACATGCACAAAATCATTTCATACCTATACAGCCTCCTAGGGAAAATGAGGTATCATTTGCTACTTAAACTCATTCGACATCCATTCATTCCAGAAATACTTGTTTGTTTGTCCTTCTGCCTGGAATGTGTTTCCACAGATATCATGGGTCTGGCTTCTTCTCGTCATTCCAGCCTCAGCTCAAATGTCTCCTCCCCAGAGAAGTCTTCTCTGACCTTCCCTCTTCCACAGATCTGGCTCTGTCCCATCACCCAGTGTGTCCTTATCTTCCTGTCCCTCATCCCTATCGGAAATGAACTCCTATATCTGTCTCTTTACGTGTTTTAGTCTGTCTGCTTCCTCCCCACCCATACTATATGTAAGCTCTTTAAGAGCAAGGAGCTCTTCTGTCTTTTCACAACCATGTGCCTGGGGACCAGAACAATACCTGGCACGTAGTAGGGATATAATAAATATCGGTTACATGAATGAACGGATACGTGCATACTGCGTATCGATAGCATTGCTCTCTGCCATTACAGATGAGGACACTTAAGCACAGCAACGTGACACAGCTAGCAAGTGGTAAAACCAGGACTTGAACCTCCACAGTGTGACTCTTAACCGTTATACTTGCGTGCCTCCCGCCTTGGTCCCTGCTCGGGAAGAGCTGTCGGATTTCCGCAGATCATCAGGCTGACAGGAAACAGATAACTGACCCCCAGGTCTCTAGCTGATCGACGTGAAATAGGTTCCGTAGGATTTAGAGGGATTGGTATGTGTTGGAGTGGTTTAGCAAGGACTGATGGTAAAGATTCAAAATAGGGAAACCGTTGGATTGGGATCAGGAAACTCTGATGCCAACGTCTTCTCTTGTCTATGTTACACCAGTCTCCCTGCTTCAGCCCTTGCTGTCCTTTGGTTTCTTTTCAAGACAGCAGTCGGAATGACCATTTCCGTGCTCAGATCTCCCAGTGGCTTCCCACTCCATCAGGGAAGCAGATGTGAGTATCGAGCCCTTTAAGAGCTGGGACTCTTTAGAAGTTGAGGGGGGCAGTAGTAAACTAGCCTGCGTTCTCCCGGACTCGTTTCAAGGCATGGGGTTGCGATGCTGACAGGACTCTCCTTACGCACCTCTCTGTAATTTTCTGCTCAGAGTGCATTGGCTTTCCCAACTTGGCATCCTTGTTTTTAATGAAAAAATTATAGGTCTAATTTCAAAAAATGAAATGTATGCAAGCTTTCCTGCTTCTGTCACTTCTTTATTCCTGTAGCACATAAATCATTTCCCTTTTTAAAATTAAATTTCGTTTGCCATGATTTGGAAATGGGTTTTCAAAGGACGCTGAGTAGCCAGGCTCTTGGCAAGGGAGCTAGCTGTGATGCCTGCTCAGGAAATCTCCTCATTGCTGGCTGGCGTGGGCCTTGATTCCATCATCTGGGCTTTACGTTCCCTTTGGAAGTTGCCTAGAAGTTCTCTCCCTAAGACTCCTCTCTGAACTGCCTTTCTGGCTATCCAGTCGCCATCTTGGAGGACGAAAGAACGTGGGACTTGGGCAGAAGAAGGCTGTGCGTTCTGATGCTTCTTGGGTTCTTATCCACACATTCACTGAGCACCAACTCTGTTGAAGGCAGAGCTCCAGGTGTTGTTGGGAGCTTGGTCTCTGTTCTCAAGACACTTACAGATCAAGGTGGTTGAGATAAGCTGTAGAGCAGTGGTCACTGCCACTGTTATCTGTGATGCTTTTAACAATCCTGCCTTTGACCCATGAGCAACCTTAGGGTCACACGGTGGCTGCAGGGTCACAGGTCTCACATGCTGCTGACGTGCGAGTTGTAGCGCCCCCTTCCCGGGCTGCTGACCTCCGTGAGCACACTTTCCACCACAGCGTGAGGGGAGCGTGGAGCTAAGAGTCTGGAGTTACTTTGGCATTCAGAGAGATGACATCGTGGAGCTTTAGCAAATGGGAAAGCTCTGCCATCTCATGGAGGCTGCCGGGCAGTCTGTGAAGGGCGAACTGAGAAGGTCAAAGTCTAGGTGCCACTGGAGTTAAAAGATGTACAGAAGAGGGTGCGGAGGTCAGGGAGGCCTCTTAGGGGAAGTGGATCTTCAGCTGGACCTTGAGGGATTCAAAAAGGAGGAAATTATTTCAGGTGAGGAGGTGGAAAATACTATGGACTTTGAAGCTCAGAGAATGAGGTTTCTTTCCTCTGCCATTTTTAGCTTTCAGCGTAGACCAAAAAACAGCCTCCACGAGCAGAACATTTTTTTTTCCTCCTAGAAGATGTCACCTTCCCCTGAGGACTCACGTGCTCCTGAGTCCTTCTCTCACAGGCCCCGTTGTGGTTAAGACCCAGAGGAAACCTCTTGGAGGAAAAATCAATGTGTCTCTTATTAAATTGGAAATGTTTGTTTGGGTGTATAAGAGAGGGAGGGCTGTACGAGCTTCGCAGCAGCGGGTAAAGGAGCGAGGTGCCTGCTTGATTTCCTAGCTGTTTAAAGGGCTGCTTCTAGGCTGAACGAGTAGCTTCAGAATAATCATCTTGGACACTTTGCTCCTTATCCCTTTCGTGTTACTCAGTACTTTTCCAAAGTTATTTTTTCCTTCTGCTTGGTATTAAAGTTACCAGCGTCAACTGCATTTCTCTTCACTAGATTCTAAGCTCCTGCGGGGGGGTGGGGGTGGTAAGAATCATGCCATACTCATCTTTGTAACAACATATGCTTGTGGAAATAATATAAAAACTTTGCTAGGTTCCAGAGGGCTTCAAATCTCCATCATCTATCTTAGCACCTTCCTTAGAGTCAAGTATTTCTTGACCTCAATCTTTAAACTTTAGCTCATCGCCAGTTGATTTAATTCTCAAGGGAACACGTCTAGCTCAAAGCAACCAGGTTTCTCTCAACATTTACTCACCTTTTCAAACTAGAGGAACAGTCTTCATAAATTGGTCAGTGTCTTTGGTTGAAGATTGTTCACTTGTTACGAAGCTTAACAGTCCCTGGAGTCTGCACAGCCTCTAAGTTGCTCTTTCTGAGGAAGTCGAGGAGCATCCTTAAGTTAGGGCAAATGGTAGCCTGTATCCAGAAATTAGTGCATCCACCTTTCCCACCTCTCACGTTCAGATATCAGAATTCATCGTGGACATCAAAAAATGGTGGCGGAACATTGTTCTCAATGGTGAAAAACTGAAACCACTTCCTCTAAGATCAGGAACAAGACAAGTTTGTCCACTCTCACCACTATTATTCAACATAGTTTTGGAAGTTTTAGCCACAGCAATCAGAGAAGAAAAAGAAATAAAACGAATCCAAATCGGAAAAGAGGAAGTAAAGCTGTGAGTGTTTGCAAATGACATGATACTATACATAGAGAATCCTAAAGATGTTACCAGAAAACTGCTAGAGCTAATCAATGAATTTGGTAGCAGGATACAAAAAGTAGTAGGATACAAAATTAATGCACAGAAATCTCTTGCATTCCTATACACTAATGATGAAAAATCTGAAAGAGAAATTAAGGAAACACTCCCATTTACCATTGCAACAAAAAGAATCAAATACCAATACCTAGGAATAAACTTACCTAAAGAGACTAAAGACCTGAATGCGGAAAACTATAAGACACTGATGAAAGAAATTAAAGATGATACAAACAGATGGAGAGATATACCATGTTCTTGGATTGGAAGAATCAACATTGTGAAAATGACTATACTACCCAAAGCAATCTACAGATTCAATGCAATCCCTATCATACTACCAATGGCATATTTCACAGAACTAGAACAAAATATTTTGCAATTTGTATGGAAACACAAAAGACCCCAAAGAGCCAAAGCAATCTTGAGAAAGAAAAACAGAGCTGGAGGAATCAGGCTCCCAGGCTTCAGACTATACTACAAAGCTACAGTAATCAAGACAGTATGGTACTGGCACAAAACCAGAAATATAGATCAATGGAACAGGATAGAAAGCCCAGAGACAAACCCACGCACATATGGTCACCTTATTTTTGATAAAAGAGGCAAGAGTATAAGATGTAGAAAAGACAGCCTCTTCAGTAAGTGTTGCTGGGAAAACTGGACAGCTACACGTAAAAGAATGAATTTAGAGCACTCCCTAACACCATACACAAAAATAAACTCAAAATGGATGAAAGACCTAAATGTAAGACCAGACACTATAAAACTCTTAGAGGAAAACATAGGCATGACATAAATCACAGCAAGATCCTTTTTGACCCACCTCCTAGAGAAATGGAAATAAAAACAAAGATAAACAAATGGGACCTAATGAAACTTAAAAGCTTTTGCACAGCAAAAGAGACCATAAACAAGACAAAAGACAACCCTCAGAATGGGAGAAAGTATTTTCAAATGAAGCAACTGACAAAGGATTAATCTCCAAACTTTACAAGCGGCTCATGCAGCTCAGTATCAAAGAAACAAATAACCCAATCCAAAAATGGGCAGAAGACCTAAATAGACATTTCTCCAAAGAAGATATACAGACTGCCAACAAACACATGAAAGGATGCTCAACATCACTGATCATTAGAGAAATGCAAATCAAAGCTACAATGAGGTATCACCTCACGCCAGTCAGAATGGCCATCATCAAAAAAATCTGCAAACAGTAAATGCTGGAGAGGGTGTGGAGAAAAGGGAACCCTCTTGCACTGTTGGTGAGAATGTAAATTGATAGAGGCACTATGGAGAACAGTATGGACGTTCCTTAAAAAACTAAAAATAGATGTAAACTAAAAACAGATGAATGGATAAAGAAGACGTGGCACATATATACAAGGGAATATTACTCAGCCATGAAAAGAAATGAAATTGAGTTATTTGTAGTGAGGTGGATGGACCTAGAGTCTGTCATAGAGAGTGAAGTAAGTCAGAAAGAGTAAAACAAATACCATATGCTAACACATATATATGGAATCTTTAAAAAAAGGTTCTGAAGAACCTAAGGGCAGGACAGGAATAAAGACGCAGACGTAGAGAATGGACTTGAGGACACAGGGAGGGGGAAGGGTAAGCTGGGACGAAGTGAGAGAGTGGCATGGACATATACACACTACCAAACGTAAAATAGACAGCTAGTGGGAAGCAGCCGCATAGCACAGGGAGATCAGCTCGGTGCTTTGTGACCACCTAGAGGGGTGGGATACGGAGGGTGTGAGGGAGACGCAAGAGGGAGGAGATATGGGGATATATGTATATGTATAGCTGATTCACTATGTTATACAGCAGAAACTAACACACCATTGTAAAGCAATTATACTCCAATAAAGATGTTTAAAAAAAAAAGGGAATGGTGGAGGGACCGTTAGCATACAGAACACTGGCAAGTTCTAATTAAATGTGGGTTCTCTGGATCAGGAACATAGTATATATAGATTACAGTTCAGGCTGGAATCATATCAGAAAGTGTTGGGAAGGAAGAGGCTTAGCCAGTATAACGTTCACTATTCCGAAGATTACTTAGTGGATGGCACGTACGGCCAAGGATACTTTATGGATCCCTGACTTGCTCTGTGTTATTTATGGATGAGGATGAGGTCTTCTGGCTCACAGGAGAGTTCCACAGGGGATCCTGCATGAGGCGGGTTCACCACACGCAGGGTTTAGCAGGTCACACTTTCTTCCTCACAGTCCCAGACATGAGCGGTGGGTCTTTTAAATAAGAGATAAAATATTTTAACGAAGATATCACACACAGTGCCAGAAACTGTACTCTCGCAGGGCACTGACTACTGCCCCATCCCCAGCACATGGGCTTTCAGAGAGGAGGAGGGGGTTGGTAATAGTTGGTTCTTCTGAGGTTTGTTTTTATCGTAGCACCGATGACAGGTCTTATGCTCTACGGAGCACGTTCTGTCCCATAGTTCTTTTTTTTTTTTTTAATTAATTAATTTATTTTTGGCTGCACCGGGTCTTCATTGCTGTGCGCGGGCTTTCTCTAGTTGCGGTGAGCAAGGGCTACCCTTCGTTGCGGTGCGCGGGCTTCTCATTGCGGTGGCTTCTCTTGTTGCGGAGCACGGGCTCTAGGCACGCGGGCTTCAGTAGTTGTGGCACATGGGCTCAGTAGTTGTGGCTCGCGGGCTCTAGAGCGCAGGCTCAGTAGTTGTGGGGCACGGGCTTAGTTGCACCATGGCATGTGGGATCTCCCGGGCCAGGGCTCGAACCTGTGTCCCCTGTATTGGCAGGCGGATTCTTTACCACTGCGCCACCAGGGAAGCCCTGTCCCATAGTTCTTGAAAGAAGGGAAGATATGAAATGTGTGCGGACTTGAACAAACAGGGAGTATTGTGGAGCCCCGCCTTAGTTGACTTGCTGACCTCATCCCGAGCTGAGGAGGTGACCTCAGAGTTGTAGAGTGTGGTCTCACCACTGCCAGCCCTGGTAATTGCTCATTTCGTCCTCAGCCCTGCATTCACAGCTCACAAGAGGAATGTCCTTCTCCTGGAAGAGCCTTCCTCAGACATTTCAAAGATCTTCCCCCAGTCTTTGATGCCTTACCTCTGAACACCTCTGTATAACCAAGAGGACAGGTGTCACCGGCCCCACTGGGCAGTTGAACTGATCAGGAAAATCAGTGGCTAAACATTAGTGCGGTCGTGGTGGGACCTCAATAGGACTCGAGCATCAGCTTCTCACCCTGTGCCTAAATGCTCTCCCCCGCAAGTGTGACCCAGTGCTGAAGGGTATGGCGTCACAGCTGCAAGATTATATGCAGCAAACTCTAATTAACCAGAATCTTCAGTTAACCAGATGTTCCCCATCCCCCATCCCCTTTGTACAATAGGAAAAAAAATAGTAAAAAAAAAAAAACAAACCCAGCTCATATGTTTTTCAAAATAATTTTCTCATTAAATTACTTCCATTATGGAAACTACAAGTATAATAATAATAATAATAATTGCCACTCTTCTCTGAGTATGGACCACATGTCAGGCCTTAGGCTAAGCCCTTCCCATGCATTTTCTTGCTTAATCTTTACAGCACCCCGGGACTTCCCTGGTGGCGCAGTGGTTAAGAATCTGCCTGCCAATGCATGGGACATGGGTTCAAGCCCTGGTCCGGGAAGATCCCACATGCTGCGGAGCAGCTAGGCCCGTGCGCCACAACTACTGAGCCTGCGCTGTAGAGCCCACAGGCCACAACTACTGAGCCCGCGTGCCACAACTACTGAAGCCCGCGTGCCTAGAGCCCGTGCTTCGCAACAGGAGAGGCCACCGTGGTGAGAGGCCCGCGCACTGCAATGAAGAGTGGCCCCCGCCCATCACAACTGGAGAGGGCCCGTGTGCAGCAATGAAGACCCAACACAGCCAAAAATAAATAATAAATAAATTTATTAAAAAAAAAATCTTTACAGCACCCCTATAAGGAGGCTCGTATTAACTATCACTTCACAGAGGAACAAACAGACGCTCAGAAAGTTTACAGCAAGTAAGCCACACAGCTAGTAAGTGGTGAGGCTGGGCTCCAGTTCAGGTCTGTCTGGCTTCAAAGCTGGTGTTCTCATCCGCTCTGATATTGCCTACCTAAATAGCACGAATAATCTCATCATTGTTCATCCGTTTCCTTCCAGTCTTTTTCCAAAGCATTTTTATTGAGAACATCTTATATATGCAATTGTATCTTAAAATTTTAGTTATTACAAAATAAACCTTTCCTCATATTATTATCAACATTTTTATAAACACCATTTTTTTTAAGATGTTGGGGGTAGGAGTTTATTAATTAATTTATTTATTTTTTCTGTGTTGGGTCTTCGTTTCTGTGTGAGGGCTATCTCTAGTTGTGGCAAGCGGGGGCCACTCTTCATCGCGGTGCACGGGCCTCTCACTGTCACGGCCTCTCTTGTTGCGGAGCACAGGCTCCAGACGCGCAGGCTCAGTAGTTGTGGCTCACGGGCCTAGTTGCTCCGCGGCATGTGGGATCCTCCCAGACCAGGGCTCGAACCCGTGTCCCCTGCATTAGCAGGCAGATACTCAACCACTGCGCCACCAGGGAAGCCCTATAAACACCATTTTAATGGTTGCATAATAGTACATAAAATGAATGTATCTGAGTTTACATAATCCCTTTCTGTTAGAAGTTTATATCATTTCCTCCAGAGTTTTGTTTTATTGCTTTAATGTATAATGTATAATTAACACTGTAATGAACATCTTTATCTATACAAATATCAGCATTTTGATGATTTCTTTAGGATAAATTCCAGGAATCTCTTATTGCCAAAATTATTTTCCTTCTGAGCAATAGTGGAGAGATAGATAATCAGAGCCTGCTATGGGCTGAGTTCACAATCAGCTCTTATCTTCTGAACCTTCCACAGCTATGGCTGAACATACAGAACCAGTGCTCAGAATGAAGACCCTGAGTTTCTGTACAGCTCCAAAGCACAACAGGAAAAAATTTCTTCAGTGGATACTGGGCTTAGGCAAGAAAGTGAGTTTAGGTAAAGATTTTCACCTCATCAGCAGTCTCTTGAAGAACTTGCTAAAATTTTGACTTTTAGTCTCAGACCTCCTGAATTTAAATGGGGAATGTCCCATGTTTTAATTACACTTCATGCACACTTAAGACTGAGGCTCAGTGTCATGGGATTGCCTAAAGTTGGCGTCGGTGCCAGTGGTAAACGAAGAATGGAAGTTGACAACGTAACTGTTACCGCCACCTCCTCCTTCCTTGTTTGCTTCTGTCCAGGCATGCTGGAGGAACCTTGGGCTGTAGCTGGTGCCCACATGAGTGGTACAGTGTGGCAAGAAATAGCAGCAGAAGGTGCGGTCTGTTTCTTAGGCAGTGGGCTCAGGTGAAGGCCTTGCCTTTAGTGCAGAGCCAGGACGTTGGAGAGAGAATACAGTAGTGCTATCAATTCCCGAGAAACTAAGAAAAAGCACAGGAGAGGGCACTTGGGTGGAAGTCAGGAGACCTGGGTTCAGATCTGACCCTCATACTAAATAGGGAGCTTCAGCAACTCAGTTGACTTCTTTTTTTTTTTTTAATTAATTAATTTATCTTTATTTTTGGCTGAGTTGGGTCTTTGTTGCTGCGCCCAGGCTTTCTCTAGTTGTGGCGAACGGGGGCTACTCTTCGTTGTGGCGTGTGGGCTTCTCATTGTGGTAGCTTCTCTTGTCGCAGAGCACGGGCTCTAGGCGTGCGGGCTTCAGTAGTTGTGGCTCGCGGGCTCTAGAGCGAAGGCTCAGTAGTTGTGGCGCATGTGCTTAGTTGCTCCACGGCATGTGGGATCTTCCCGGACCAGGGCTCGAACCCGTATCCCCTGTATTTGCAGGAGGATTCTTAACCACTGCACCACCAGGGAAGCCCCCTCAGTTGACTTCTTGTTTCCATGTCTTACATGTGAAATGGAAGGTTGGACTGGATTTTTGAGCTTTCTGGGATCTCAGCCCCTTTTGAGAATCTGATGAAAGCTGTAAATCTTCTTCTGATAAAAATGTGCATGCAGATATCATCATCATCATCATCATGGCTCTGAACATTATTATGAGCAAAAATTAACATATCAAGCAAATATAGAAAATTCTGCATGTATTTTTCAGGTTCACAGACTGTGTGAAACCTTGGATTAAGGACCCCAAGGCTGCATGATCTTTAAGATCCCCTTTTGTTCTCACATTCTTGCATTCTGTCAGTGAAATAATGATTTGTAATGATTCTCTGTAAACTTTATATTTTTGTTAACTAGGACAGCTCATTTCCTGAGAATTCTGGTTAATTAAAAGTATATATATGTATTGGGATTGACATACATACACTCATATGTATAAAATAGATAACTAATGAGAACCTACTGTATAGCACAGGGAACTCTCCTCAGTGCTCTGTGGCGACCTAAATGGGAAGGAACTCCAAGGAAGAGGGGATGTGTGTATACTGTGTCTGATTCGCTTTGCTCTACAGCAGAAAGTAATACAACACTGCAAAGCAACTATACTCCAATAAAAATTAATAGCAAAAGTATATATAATAGCAGTAGCTCATACCTTTTATTGTATTGAGAGAGGTGCCTAAATACAGTTTGTGTCCCTGAATGATATCCATTTAATGAATCATGTGAAGGGCTTGGTGAAGCCAACTTTCCCATTTATGAAACACTTAACTACCTGCATTATCTCCTTAAATTCTCACAACCATACTTTGAGGAAGGTGTTGTTATCCCTGTTTTGCAGATGAAAAAAGTGAGGCTCGGAGCTGTTGAAGGAGGTCATTCCATAGAGTTCTTCCAGGGGTGGAGCTGGGATTCGAACCCAGCTCCGTGTCCTGTAGAATGGGTACTCTTACAGGGCGTGCTGTTCTTTGTAGTAAACCGTTGACTCCTCTGATTTACTTAAATAATAATTACAGAATCCAGCTTGTACTCAAAATTTTTGACAAAAAGGACAAAAACAGTGTTCCTACGGGTGCAGCCATCCACATTCTCTTCATTCACCTGCACGGTCCTTGCTTCCCCACCCTGGGGAATGACCATTTAGTGATTGACTCATGTGAGTTTAAACGTGGTCAGTGGCCTCAGCCTTATCTGACCTGTACTGATATCCTGCGGCAAGTGAGTTGTTAGACCGGGAAGACTGCAGCGTGTGACAAGGTCCATGCCTTCAGCAGGTATAGCATCAGGCCTGATGTTCTGTCAGTGTGCCCCGTTCCCCGCTGGGCCCATTCTCATCATGTGCTGTTGACAATCTAGTTTAGGGCATCCCATGCCCACGGGCCACCTCTGGGCTGTCGCCATGCTACAGAGATTTATTGGAACAGCACCACACCGCACTCACGCGCTTATGTGCCTTATCTATGGCTGTTTTCGTGCTGCAGCAGCAGAGTGGAGCATGCACCACAGAGCTGAAAATATTTACGCCCCGACCCTTTACAGAAGAATCCGCTGACCCCTGATATAGACCAAACAACTAGGTACTGTAGTTCATCAGATCTAAGACAACATGTTTGTAATACACGTCATTTTTATGTGCGCTGCTAGGAAGTAAAAAAGCATAATTGTAACATGTTCATTGGGAGACCACCAGTCCTGGAGACCCTGAAATGTGAAAAGAATTGTGCATCTTAGAATCAAAACTTGGTACTTTTCAGAGAGATTTTTTAAAAATGTAAATACAGATTGTCTTAAAGACTATTTTCCTTTGCCCGTAAATCGACCAGTCTGTGGACTCCTTATGAAACCTGTAATAACAGACATGTCATGGGACCCAGTGAATTAGAAAAGTGCTGGCTTTTTGGCATCTGTCTTCCCAAAGACAGTTGCTATTAATGAGTGGAGGAAATATTTTGGCATTGTTTCTCTGACACTATTTTCAACTCCTGTTAGTATAAATATTTAGGGTGTTTCAGTACAGTGGCTCGTGTGGCAGTAAATTTGTTAGTTCTTTTATCTTAGGGCTGGTATATTTGAAGAGCATGCCTGTTCTTAAAGTGTGTTATGAGGCTATGTACAAAAGGCTTTGTAGTCGTTTGGAATGGAAAACTTCTCAGATGCTGCTTATGGTCAGATTCTTACCAGTCTGAAAAATATGCTAATTACATACAAGGCTCTGAGCAAGGAGAGGGAACTCAATATTCCAATTTTCAACTTCCTCAAAACAAAAACAGGACACCACTTAATGGGGGAGCTAGTGATGAATGCTCGAACAGCATGTCCCTCGTTATGTGTATACCCGTGACCCATGATGCTTACACACATTTGCACACTCACAGAAAATGTCCAGAGAGCATCTGTATTTGCAAATATAAGTCATGTTTTGTTTTTTCTTCAAAAATAGGAATGTAGGAATTCTGAGTCCGGCCACTTATTATTTGACTAATTCAGCTGCAGAGTAAATTATGAATGGCCCCCAGATGTTGTTTATAGTGATTGGATATTTTCGGTTGTGAAATAATATTTTTGTGTGTGTGCTTGTGCAAGTGCTATTTCTTAATATGCTCTACAGCATCTGAATCAGAGTTTGATGGCAGAACAGTTTGCATGTCCAACGTAATTGCTTCTAAGTGAGCTCTTCATTCTTCACATTTTTAGCTCTAATTGCTTTTTTTCCCATATGTCTAAAAATAAATATTTGCAAGTTTTGCGTTCTGCTACTCATTGTAATACATAAAATATTTGTACACTGAGCAAAATTCACTGATAATGTTCGCAATGGGCTATTTAGAGAAAGTAAGGTTTGTGTGGTAAGAGGAGATAAAATACATTTTTATTAGTCTAAATGCCAAAGAAAGCCATTTATCGTATTTTGAAAGAATATTTTTAAAGGAGTGGCCAGATATTTGACCTCTGGGGCTATTTAAATAGACTCAGTTGGAAAAAGAGATCCAGAGTCAAAAATAGTCTGTTTTGCTATCTAATGGAGATTTTAAATGATCTCTGGAAGGTGGCAATTAATTTTCGATTATCAGGGACAGGGCCCCTCACTATGTAGATTATCCAAGTCCCTGACTTCCTGGGAAGGTCCCCCCTGCCTTCATTTGAGTTTATTCCAGCTCATTAGCACTTCCACCCGAAGGCTGGCAGAGAAAAGGAGAGGAAGAAAAAATGAAATCACCTCTGCTGCTCTTCATGGCCTTTGGAAAGAATGGATCATGAATGAAATAAAAACCAGTGGGAAAAATAAGCTATTGGGTTTTCTGTGTTTTCTTTTATCCTCGCCTTCCTTCGGTGACACGGATAATCAATAGTTGGCTTAAAGACTTTTAAATGAACTCTGCCTCGGAAGGCTTTGCAGTTATGATAGCAATATCATTTTTCTCTCTTTTTTTGGAATCTATATAAATAAAATTATGAAATTTTAATGAGATAAATAAGTCTTAACTAAATGGACGTAATATGTCTTTGAATAGGAAGACAATATAAGATGACAGTTTTTCTTAATGTATAACTTTAACACAGTTTCAACAACAAAAAATCACTGATAATATTTTTGAGCATTACCAAGGGTTTGAGAGTCGATCTGAGCACACCAAAATGACAGTGGTTATACCTAGGGAAGGGAGGAAGTGGAAAAGTGAGGGCAGGAAGAACATGGAATTTCAGCTTTTCCTATTTATATTTCAATTCATTATTCTCTTTACACTCCCAAAGACTGGGTGAATTCCAAAGAGGTAAATATTGCCCAGTCCCCATGCCGGCATGTACCTGAGCTTTTTTTTTTTTTTTTTTTCCCCCCAAACCTTCCCCCAGTCAGTTTTTTATACACAAAATCCCCCTCCCCCCCATAGTAAAGGTAACAATTATTTTTATGGGTTCAGATATGAACATCTGCTTGGCCATCATATCTTGTGATCCTGACCTGGCGATATTTTGCATCACTGAAAGTTGGCAGGTTTGGTCTCCGTCATCGTGTTTGCTTCTTAATGTGTTGCTGTATTTGCAGTTCACCCAGAACAATCTGTGACAAAGGTTTGCTTTTATCAGAACAGCTGCTGGATTTATACCACATCTCAGGGTTCTATTGGATGTGACAATAAAGTCATTCTTCATTGTTTGCATTACTTGGCCATCTTTTGGATGTGTATTCTTTGAGGCATCCTGGCTACATGCGTCTCGAATTTCAGCCCCTCTTTTGGACCACCAGGCAGCCCAGAGCTTTTGAGCTTTGTCTTGGAAGCTCCTTCCATCAATCAGAATACCAAATTTACGTTGTTAGGTTCCCTGGAGGTGTTAGAGGTCCGGATTCAGCAATTATTGTGAATAAGAACCTTGCAGCCAGGGTGAGTGCCAACATTCCAAGTGCGAGCACAATGGAAAAGAGAAGTGGTTTATGTTAGAATATGGTCACATTCTTCTGATTAAACCCACTCAAAAAAGACAACACTGTAATATTTTCCAATGACTGTTTATCATGACTTACGTCAGCCTTCGTTTAAATTGCTATTATTTCTCCTTAATGCTTCTTGGTGCCTGCATGATTTACGGCACTGGCAGCCTCGGGACCATGAAATAACCTTTCACAAGCAACACGCAACAGTAAAGAGCATGGCGTTTTTGTTGTTAATTATTATAAGACTCCTTTAACTTTTACAAAGTGACATAAAATATTGTTGAGGTATTTATGGTTCAAGCTACTTTTACATGGATCTGTTTTGCTTCTGGCTAGTTCTTAACTAAAGCAATCATTTGTGGTTATTAGGCCGCCGGAGATATTATGTCAGAACTAGTTTAAGAGTATTATTATGTATCCCATGTCATACACTACATGTCAGCACTTGAGTCTGTCTTTCAATAAAAACAAATGTAATTTTAGTTTGTGCCCTTTTAGGGATCGGCGATTTGTAAGCTAACCTGAGTTCATGCGAAGGTGTCCCAACCGTTTGGGAGGGAGCCTGTCTCGGGCTTCCATCATTCACTGTTAGTCTCTTTCCTGTGGATTTAAGACCTTTCCAAAACAAACTTTGGCAAAAGTTTAATTCAGAGTGAAGATTTGCTTCTGGGGAGCAAAGAATTAGCAAAGGCTGGTTAATCGCCCAGAGCCGAGCTGGTTTCGATTCCCCCACTAGGTGGGTTTTCTTGCACATTTCTGAAGCACTGCGTCTTCTGGGCATGAGGAGGGCCCAGCCCGGAGAAGGCCCTGCCTCACTGTTCAAAGAGGCCACCCCAACATTCTGGAGAGAAGTCTTGGGTGAAGAGTAGTAGAAACAAAAAGGAGGGGAACATGTTTGAGTTTCCACAAAACTACACTTCCAAGCAAACTTTGAATTAATATGTCACTCCCCTGGGTTCCAAATACTATGCATATTTTCCAGTCCTTGCTTATTTAAAGCAAGAAAGGAAGGGCGTGCCAGAAAGTTTTACAAAGAATGAAAACACATTAATGACTCATGTGAACAATTACTGATTTTCTTAACATATAATTTCTTAATTACTGTCAACCAAAATAATTTGCATGATAATATTTTTCCCTCTCCCCCATCTGTGTCTAAGAGCCATGAGATAGTGATCAAAGAGCCTATTTGATCAATAGTAGGGAAATATAACTCTGTAATTCTCAGTGGATTGATGGGACTCTGACCCTGGATAGCCTTTAGAATAATCACCTCCAACACAATGGGCAAAATGAGCTTTCCAGTAAAACAAACAGCTTTGAAAAGAGCTTGGGGGCATTTTCTTTAGCTTGAATTCAAGGAGGAAATTGTGACTTTTATGAAACTTGCATAAATTTACATGTATCCTGTCAGAGTTTTAAAATTAGACAACATGCCTGAGTGCCCTGGAAATGAGTCTGCCATCCAGATTTAGAGTGCTTTTAGCTTTTTTAATTAAAGACATTTCACAAGCCAACCCCAGAGAAAGAAGAGAATTAAGCATTACATAAGAATGTGGCAAAGTTTGAGATTTAATGAGTGAATATTACCAATTTATAAAGGAGATAAAAGGTATGAAAGGAGCAGTTATTGGGAGTTCTTTGCAATTTTTTTTAGATGTAAGAAATGGAAGAAGTGAAAAGGCCAGGCTGCCATTTGCTGTAGCCCTCGTTCTGGAACTGGTTCAGAGCTCGCAGAACTGACTGTGGGGCTGTGAGGCTTGTTAATGAGCACTTGTGGCAGTGAACTGGGATCATGGGTTTGTCACATGAATATATATATATGTATGTATAAAACTCAGAAGATAGAAAGCGAGAGTTGTTGCTGCCATGTGGTTGTGAGAAACCCAAAACAGTTGAAATCATCCTAGAGACCACATTTATTAGAATCAGTGCGAACCCTACAAATGCTCATTTTCAATTCTTTAATAACTGCTGATAGTAAAATGTAGTTATTGAAAATTATTTTTAGCTACACATGTTATACCGTTTAAAAAACTTAGACTAAATACTGTCAGCCCGTGTTTGCTTTCCTAGCATGTTATTCATTTATTGAGAAATTCGGAATGTAAAAACATCTGGGAATAACTTGGTGTGTGCGAAGTCATCTTTAAAATGTGTGTATTTCAGAACTTCTTTTGTGTATTTATTTAGAAATACAGGAAAATTCTGTAAACATGTTCTGGAATATATGTAACATTTGAATATGAAAGAGCGAGTTGGCATAACTGAAAACCCAAATTTCATTTTCTATAAATGTTACTCTGTTGGAGGAGTGGGTTTCTGAAATTAGAGAATTCAGATTGTGGTTAGCGATATTTATAGGCAAGTATCTCTCTTTGCCCTGGACTGAATGTGTGAACCAGAAATGTCCATTCTGGCCCTGTCTGGGGTATGATGTGATGTTTATGTCTAAATAAAGGAGTTAGTTTAATTCAGCATTTTAAGGCCTGAGTCGGAGCTGTATAAACCCTGTGGCGAAGGTCTAACGGAGTACCGCCAGAAGGGCTGGTAGCTCCCTGGTTCTGTTCAACAATTAGTCCATGGATTTCATAGCCGGGCCCTTAAGAAACTGGTACCATCAGCACAGTCATGGTGATTGGGAAATGACACGACAGAGAGAGGAGTCGCAGAAGGGGAGTTCTTAATGATTCATAATTTTCCCTTTTGGGAGAAAGAGAAATAAGGCCCAATATTACACAGCTCTGTTCAATTCTTACAAATTTCACATTTTGTAATCATTTTAGTAGTTTGAAAGCCTCAGGGCGGTTCCTCCTGCCCCGTGTTCCCTAATCCTCTTCTTTTTCTGAAATAGAATTCTTTGTGATATGAACAGAGCTCATATAACTAAGTTTGTTGGTACAGTCCAGTGGACTAGACCAGATGAGCTCTGTCATCCTCCAAACACCACTTTCTTGAGACTCTAAAACCCGTTCTATGGAGGAGGTTCTTTGGAAGCTCATGGTTTTCCAGCTGAGGGGCACTCTTGCCTTATTTTAACCCTCTAGGGCATGGGGTGGGGTCCTTTGAAAACCTCATCTCTTTACTTGTGCCTCACAGCCACTGTGATTCCCTCATTTGTGGCTTCGGCTCTGGATTTGATATGATACAAGGGCCATCATCAGAGGAATATTAAAATCAGTGTGTTTTCCGTGGGCAAATATTCCCTGGGTCTTGTGATGAACTGAAATGATAGAAAGGAGCTGAGAGCAAACCTTCTGGCAAGGAAATTAACTCAAAATTTAAACTAAAAACAACCCCCCCCCCCAAAACCCCTCAGTGTGAACAAGCCACAGAGATCTCCTATAACTGGAGCACGAGGTTAAATCTGTTCATTGACTAGGGTGTGAGTAAACTGAAAAGGACTCTGTGCATGTATATGTGGAACTCTGAAGACAGCAGTAGTTCCTTCAGGGCTGGTCAATTTTACACTCTGAATGATGCCTGAAGGAGGTACTGCGGGGAAGAGATCCCTCCCTTGAATTTAAGGAGCAAACCAAACTGTGGACAGTCTGAACTAATGAATACTTTAATAGGTATTTTGTTACTTTCAAATATTTGTCTATCTGCTAACAAGTACTTTGATGAATACGTAAGAGTTGTCCATTGCAAGGGGCATGAGCTGGTCAACATCAGTGGGCTAAAATCCTCAAAACAGTCTTCTGTTTTGAGCCAAAGACATGGAACCGGAGTCACTAGTTACCATCTATTTTCTTGAGAGTTTCGATGAGGTCTCTAGATCAAGGAAATACTGGAAACAAGCCAAACAGACGTGCCTCCGTGTTTAATTCTTTCCCCTGCCTGGACTCTCAACACACTGGGGCAAGTCTCCCACCCTTTCCCCAGTACCTAGTGTGTATGGCAGAACCACCTGCTGGTGGATGACTCAGAGAAGACTGTTTTGAGGATTTTAGCCCATTGATGTTGACCAGCTCATGCCCCTTGCAATGGACAACTCTTATGTGTTCATCAAAGTACTTGTTAGCAGATAGACAAATATTTGAAAGTAACAGAATACCTATTAAAGTATTCATTAGTTGAGACTGTCCATAGTTTTGTTTGCTCCTTAAATTCAAGGGAGGGATCTCTTCCCCGCAGTACCTCCTTCAGGCATCATTCAGAGTGTAAAACTGACCAGCCCTGAAGGAACTACTGCTGTCTTGCAGAGTTCCACATATACATGCATAGAGTCCTTTTCAGTTTACTCACACCAGCTTGACCAAATAGCATATTTATACACACATGGGCAGGTCATTGCCACATTATTGAGGCATATTTTTATACCAGAAGAACGAAGGACTGAAAGAGGCTTAGGTATGTTCACACTGTTTGGCACACTTGTGTTGACAGTAGCTGTGAACCTGGTGAGATATTACATCTCACCTCTAAGGGAAGGCAGTCAGAGCAGCTGGTGTTTACAGCCTGTTGGGATTGGTGGCATTGCAGGTGAAATAGTCTACAGAATACAAAGCCACTAATTTCATAGAGATGAGACCTTTGGTTGGAGATGATGCGGGCTTTATGGGTAATTTTTCACACCAGTGACCCCACTTCCCTTCTAAACTGTCACACTAACATTTAGCTGGTAAAGGTGATTCTGTTTGTCCCTCCAAGCGTCCTTTGAGTGGATGAAGGGAAATAATATGAGCCCATTATCACAAATGAAGAAATAGCATTATTGGAACTTGTGGAATAAAATGTGTTAATGGAACAGTCTGGAATAAACCAGTTCCTGGTTCAGCCACTGCTGCTACTCTTGTGTTCTAGTGTTGGGATATTTCTCCTGGCCCTTAAAAAGAAGCCGTCGCTTCAAGATTGTTGATGTCTACTCACCTTTGGGTAACAGATAATAGGTATTTAGGAAATTTACCCCCAGCTTTTTAAGATGCCTGGTCTGTTTTCTTGTTCATTCTGTTGTTGTTGTTGTTAATTTACTTAACTTTACTGAGTCTTCTCATCTTATATCCGAGAATAACACCTGCTTCCATAGTTGTCCTAAGGATCGGACAAGGTAATGTATGGGAAATGTTTAGCACTGTGCTCCTGGTAGAGTAGTTTTTCAATAGGAGCAATAGTAGTTATGATCAAGGTCACACAGAGCTGGAGCTGGTGGTGTGCCCCCTCCTGCTTCATCTCCTTTGTGTCCTGGATAAAGGTGAGAGACTCCTTAGCATCCTCAGCAACACCCACACGAAGATACGGCGGATACTGATCTCAGTGTGTGCCCCCACTGCGTAAACAGCTTCACGTTCAAGCCTCAGTTTCTTTAGCTTTAAAATGAGCGAGATGGGGGCTTCCCTGGTGGCGCAGTGGTTGAGAGTCCGCCTGCCGATGCAGGGGACACGGGTTTGTGCCCCGGTCCGGGAAGATCCCACCTGCCGCAGAGCGGCTGGGCCCGTGAGCCATGGCCGCTGAGCCTGCGCGTCCGGAGCCTGTGCTCCACAACGGGAGAGGCCACAGCAGTGAGAGGCCCGCGTACCGCCAAAAAAAAGAAATGAGCGAGATAGGGACTTCCCTGGAGGTCCAGTGGTTAGGACTCTGAGCTTCCACTGCAGGGGGCACAGGTTGGATCCCTGGTTGGGGAACTGAGATCCTGCAAGCCTCGCAGCGTGGCCAAAAAGATAAAGTAAAATAAAATAAAATGAGTGAGATAACCCCCCTCAACACGGAGTGCCTTATTCATCCATCCACCCATTCTTCTTTCGGTTGGGGTTACCATTCATCAGTTCAACAAATATATTTAGGGAGAACTTATTATGTATTATTGCATTAGACCTTGAGCCAAACTTAAGGAATGAAACAGACATAAGTCCCCTGGCCTCCCGAAGACTAGGGTCTAAGGATGTGAATAGTAAGCAGATATATCCATGGTCACACACAGGCACGCATAACAGAATTACAGGCCGTGATAAGAGCTACAAACACAAAAAGATTGCTGTCTAGATTAAATGAAATAATGTATGAGAAAATGCATCATAGCCTATAAAACGTAGGCCTTCAGAGACTTACTTTTGACCAACGCAACACCTGCTGTCTGTGGCGGCCAGCGCTGTGGCACATGCTCAGTGCCTGAGCTTTAGTGGCGACACCACCACTCCTTTTTCTTTGAGGCTTATTTCAGAAAGGAGAGTGGAAGGGAACCTTTCTGTTGAGTTTATAATAGCAATTACAAGCTGATAAGGGCAAACCATTCATCAAATGATCTCGTACCTCCGGACTTTATCTCTTCAGGTCGAATGTTTCCTGATTGATATTGACTACCATATCTTAAGCAGCTTTGAACAGATAAGCAGCTAGAAAAGAAACTCCTTTGAAGGGATGTGACAAAATTATGTTTTCTGATTTTTTTTTTCCTTTAAGGAGAGAGATTAACTTCTCATTGTTCTTCTTACAGAGCACAAAAGCTACAAAAGTGTAGAAAACGCAAAAAAAAAGATGTTCATGGGTAGATATTGAATGAGTTCCCACTGATGTAAATTATCATCTGTGTTGATGTTCTTTTCTTGTTCTGAAATTGTTTGGAAGGAACTTTCAAAATATTGAGAATGACCCTGTACCAAAGATACCTGGGAACACACAGTTACCCCAAGAAAAGATATCTTCTTGATTACTGTGTATAAGTACCCTACTAGAAGCAATGCTGTAAGCAAGTCTTGCAGGTTAAGTATAATTCATTTTCATAGAACATTATTTGTAGAAGCAGTGTTTTAAAGGTGAGGAAGGTAGGTTTCTGACCATGGGCCTGATACCCAGCTTTTAATTGAAACGACCATAAACGTAATTAGTCAACTATGTACTCAATTATAAAGTGTATAATTACATTCTGAACAGTAAAAAGCTTCCTAAAGTGTATATAAATCAATTAAACAGGGCAATACAGTAACCCATCACATAAAATTATATTTAATGAGATGTGTCATCTGTCACAGTGTTTTCCACACAGTTCTTATCTTAACATCTTTGTGATTCATTTGTGTCTTATTTTTTGCTGCAACAAATATCACAGTAAAGGAACCTCTTTATTTTGGCCAGAGAACTTAGTGACATTACTTTGAGCAGAGTGACACGGTATCTTTAAAGACAGTTTGGAGTGGGGAAGATTTGGGGACATTTCTAATGCTTTTTGGAAAGGTAATCTGGATTTTTCTACCTGCCTTTACTCGTTAAAAATTTCTCTACAGCAAGCTTGGGCATTTGTACTTAGGTTGTGGTCTTGCTACTGTATCCACAGTTGGTATATGTTGCCTTGAAATTAGCTAGATGACCTGTGTTTGCTTGTGTACTTCCTGCGATAGATGCTAGATATTACAACAGAGGTGTAATTAGACAAAACTGCTAAATACAAATCACTCTTGATCAAGTCCCTGCACGTTGAGAAGTATAGGTGGAACTAACTTACAACCATGTTGTGGGGCCTGTATTTATATAAATCCTTCAAGTTTTTTATGTATAATCAAGCAGGTCATTCCAAAGTAGGCTGACTGAGGGACAGTGGGATTGAAGCAAAGGAAAAGCATATTTGCACTTTTAACGTGGGCAAATTGGAAGGATTTCTAAAAGATTTTGATAAATATTTTCCAAAATGGCTTTCATTAAGTGGAGGTTCAAGAGGTGTTTGTATCTGGTGAAGATACAACAAAGATGCTGGTCTCACAAATTCTGACTTTTGCCTCAGCATGGATAATAAAGAAATATCTGAGTAGCTTCGAAAGGGCTAGCTTTCTAATAAGGTAGTGATACCACTCACTTCCCTCCTTTCATCCCCTTCAATTAGGTCCAGATCCCAAATGGCTTTTCCATAAGTGAAGTCAGACTCGTGCTGGGTAGTTATACCCAATCCTTGTTGCAAGAAACAGAACCACAAAGAACAACCGACCAGGGCAGGACTGCCAGATGGGGTGACCTAAAGGCCTTCTCCTCCATGTCATGGGAAGCTCACGTGGTTCTTTTGATCTCTCACTTTCCTGAATAATGTACTAGCACGTACTTTCGAGGACAGTCGGTTTGTTCATTTATCCATATGTCCAACCGACACGTGTTGATAACCAGCTCTGTCATCATATGTAGCCCTGTGTAAGGCTGTGGGACTCGTACAAGGAGCAGCACAGCACAGTGCTAACCTTTGAGGCACACACATGCGAGTGGAGGCTCCCTTGAATTAAACACACACTTAAAACGTTATTTAAGTGCTGTGATAGAGCTAAGAGAATCCTTCTCAGATTCAGCAGAAGAGAGGAAAATACGTACTATTTTTTCATTTCGATTATTCCCTTGAATATTTTACTGGAACTAATGTAATTGAGGGACTGGCAAGTTTTACAAGTGACGAATACATTAATCCCACTCTTCCTTTCTGCCTTGTGGGGTTGTCAGTTGAGTCAGGGCTTAAAAATGGAACTTGATGAGATTTGTTCTAAAGATGTTGACTAATACCAATTAAACCCCTAAACATCACACACAGATTGATTATGTCTTTTCCACTCTTTTTAAAGACCCAGAGATGCACCTAGTTAATAACCTGCTCCATGTCCTTAGTAAAGAGCAGGCTAATTAAAAATTGTTTGCTAGCTGGAAACGAATAAATGAAGAATCACATATTAAAACAGGCATCGTCTGCCTGCAGAAGGAGCTGAACATGGGCTAGCGGGGAACGAGAGGAGTAACTCTGAGCCCTCTTACACCGAGGATGACACGTACAAATGTAGAGTTGTGTCACGGAGACGGGGAGCTGGGGTAAGGAGGCCCTTGGCAGGGTGGGCAGCCAGCTTCATCTCCGGCTGTGTCCCTAATACAGACTGAAAGGGCAGGGAAGGACACGGAGTCTGTGTGTCCTCTCTTCCTCCCTCTGTCTTTCCTATCCTGCCTGTCCCTCAAGCCCCTTCCTGCCGTAAGTCCTGCACCAGCCTCCTTGGATCCGTCTGTGTGGCTCGTGAAGGTCTACAGCATTGAAGGTCTCTGCCACGGTGACGCATTTGTCTCATGGAGACGGGGAAGAGGATAATGGTCCCTCCCTTGTGCTCTGTCCAGCTGGGTAATATGGGACTGTTTTCAGTTTCTTGACCTTGCTTTTCTCTCCCTTGATTGTAAACCCTCTGCATATGCCCTTCCTGGAAAAGAAAACCTCTCATCATTGTCTCACCCCTCAAACTGGCCAACTTCTTCTGTCTTGCAGATCTCAGCTTAAGCATCACTTCCTGAGACAGGTCTTCCCTGATGTTTCCATGAGTTCAGCACCCCCTTGGTGTTCTCAGAGCTTCTCCTCTTGCTTGTTGATAACACCTACCCACCCACTTTACCCTCTCCCTCTACTCTTCACGCCAGAACCTCAGCTTTGTGAGAGGAGGGCCAAGGGATGTCGTGGGAACCCCTGTGTGCCCAGTGTGTAGCCTGCATATCCTCGGTAACCAGCATATGTTGAAGGGATGTTTCAGTTCTGACTTGCAGCAAACAAACTCAGTTCTGCTTCCCTAGAAAGCAAGAATCTTGTCTCATGAATCTTTGGTGACCCTTGTAAGGCTAAGTGGTGCCCAAGAAATGTTTGTGGAAAATAATTCTTAATTCTGTTATTATGTTATTACCTTAGCGAGGCATGAGAGGAGTTTCCTTTAATGATGTGTGGAACAGCGAGAGGAATGAACGAGCTTGGGCCTGTTTCTCTCTTAGTGGAAGGACTTACATAAGCACAAAAACACTAGTTTATAGTATTGAATGAGCACTCGCCTGTGAAGTGAGTGCCAGTTGTCGCCGCATTCTGCTTTACAGCCTCTGTTTTCTTTGGCTCTCATCGCGGGGAACAAAATCTATTCCTCAGTAGGGTCTTTGAGTAGGCTGCTCTGTGCAGGCAGGTAGCACGGCGCCAAGGAATTGAACGCCAAAGGTACATGAATCTGGGTTGCAGTCTCCACTCACGGTTACTCACCACCTTTGTGCTCCTGGGCAATTACTTACCCTCTCTAAGCCTCTGTTTTCTCATTTCTGAGTTGGCAGTAATGTTGCTACACACCTCAAGGGGATATTAAAATCATCCCTCGGGACGCTCAGGGGATTGATTGGTTCCAGGACTCCCTCTGGTACCAAAATCAGAGGATGCTCCAGTCCCTTATATAAAATTATTATTTGCATATAACCTAAACAACCTCTCATATACTTTGAATCATCTGTAGATTACTTTTAATGCCTAATACAATGTAAATGTTATCTAAATAGTTGCTGGCAGGTGGCAAATTCAAGTGTTGCTTTTTGGAGCTTTCTGAAGTTTTTTTTTTTTTTTAGATGTTGGGGTAGGGGTTTATTCATTAATTAATTTATTTTTGCTGTGTTGGGTCTTCGTTTCTGTGCAAGGGCTTTCTCTAGTTGCGGCAAGTGGGGGCCACTCTTCATCGCGGTGCGCGGGCCTCTCACTGTCACGGCCTCTCTTGTTGCGGAGCACGGGCTCCAGACGCGCAGGCTCAGTAGTTGTGGCTCACGGGCCTAGTTGCTCCGCGGCATGTGGGATCCTCCCAGACCAGGGCTCGAACCGGTGTCCCCTGCATTAGCAGGCAGATTCTCAACCACTGTGCCACCAGGGAAGCCCCCTGAAGTTTTTTTTTTTTTTAATATATATTTTGGATCCGCAGTTGGTTGAACCTGAGGATCAAAAAGCACACAGCTACGGTAGGCTGACTGTACGTGAGGATTAAGTGAAGGGCTGCACGTAATGCTCTCAGCACAGCACCTGGCATGAGACATTTGTTAGTGACCTGCAATATATCTCACTGTTCGCCTTCATCAAGGGAGATCTCCTAGCCTCCATCTGCTCCCCAGAACTGTTTGTGGGTACACAGAGAGGCCTAGGATTTATCTGTCTAGAACATTCCAGGGCCACAGTGTTCTTGTCTTTTGTTTTTATTCTCTCCCTCCGTCCCACCACCCAGCACTTGCGCTCCACGTACAGACCACTGTCAGTTCCAGGTGTGCCACACCCTAACTTACCTTGGTGGCTTTCCAAAAGTCAGATTTCTTTATTTGACACATTTTTAATCTCTGATAACAGCCTCTTTTTTCTTTCTGTTTAAGTCTATTCTCAATTTTTTCTAAATTGATTTCATAGGGAAGACATAATCTTTCATTGGAATTAAACAAAATGAGAATATGTGGCCAAGAAATCATGGGAAGACATTTGTAGGATCTAAGACCCAGAAGTGATGATGATGCTTCTATGCTGTTTACTATGTGCCAGGCACTCATCTGAGCCCTGAATCATTTTCTCCATTTTACAGAGGATGAAACTAGTTGCCTGTGTGAACCATATAGTGGAAAGAGTAGGTAATTAGTCTGCTTTGCCCTTAGGACTCCATCCTGATAGAAAGTTATTTTTCTTTACTTAATATCCAACAAAAGAAGGAGATCACCTTGCCACAAGTTCTACCCTTGTTTAGTTGAAACATTTGACTCAATTTATAGAAGTCTATGTCTCTGTAGCTTGATCATGACATTGGAATGTCAAAAACAAAGAAAAAGAAGAGGGGAGAACACTGTGAAATGAAATCTACGTTTACTGGTAAGAAGCACAGAGCATTTGGCATCAGCAGAAAGCTTAGTCTTTGATGTGGAAAATAGAAGAGTTCTCGCTGTTTCCATTTGGGTCAGAGAAAGAGATGATGGCTCTGATAAGGTTACTGGGTTCCAATGCTGGATGTAAATCATGGACGAGCCACAAGTTGTCCTGCCCTGAGGATATGCAAGTGTGAAATACACATGTCAGGAAAAATGTGGTCAGTGAGGAACCGCACAACGGGAAAAGCAGAACATACTTAATAAGACAAGTCCCAGTTATCCTGTGAGCGAGACTTTGTTATAAGATGAGACCACTTATTTATGTGAGTCAGGGGCTGATGACGGATGATAGACGAGACAGAAGTGTGGATGAGTGATTTTGGGTGAATCTTCTTTTTTTTAATTTATTTTTTACTGAAGTATAGTTGAATTACAAGGTTGTTTTCATTGCTGCTGTACAGCAGAGTGACTCAGTTATACATACATATACATTCTATTTCATGTTCTTTTCCATTATGGTCTGTCACAGGGTATTGAATACTTTTCCCTGTGCTCTACAGTAGGACCTTGTTGTTTATCCATTGTATATATTACCGGGTTTGGTGAATCTTCTTGCCTCCAGACATACAGAAGCCAACAGCCTGCAGTGTCCCTATTCTGGACAGCTGCCTAAGGAGAAAATGTTATATTTTAGGTGTGGCAACGCCCTCAGTTTCAAACAATTTTTTCCCCTGTTTTCGAAAACATTCACACGATTAATACCTCTTGCATGTATTCAACAAAAGTTGCCTAGCAACCATCAAGAAGCATTCTTGGAGTGCAAAGGGTCTAAAAATGAATGAAGAGCAAAAACGTTGAAGCTGCAGCTGAGATGACCAGGTTTCTGATAGCAGTTTCAAAGCAGATCCCCCAGGAATCAGGCCATGCATCCCTTAAGAGTAACAAGATCTGATCTGACATCCTTAGAGACCCACTGAAATGTCCTGTTCCTGTTGGACACATGCAGAGAGGGAATATGTAGATACAAGAGGAACCTCTAAGTGTAGCCTGATCCACTTCTCTGCTTTCAGGCAGGACTGCCTCCTACCTAATCCCACGTGCATGTGTAGGTAATGGGGTTTTGGAAAACACTTAAGAAGAAGGATTATTATAACACCTCCTCTGGTAACCCACTGGGGAATCTTGCAGCCTTTGGACTGAGACCACTAGGTTGAACGTGGGTTAATCCAGGAATTAACCTCTTTTCTTCAGGTTACTGATTTATACTAATGGTTGGCTCTCACAGTCATATCTTATTCTAAATGAAAAGAACCTAAGGGATCTTCTAGATCAGAGATCACGAACACGGGTGCCCAGAGGTGTCAGCAGAGAACCTTGAGGGAGGAGGGCCGGTAGGGCCTATGACAAATCAGGAAGCAGTAGATACCCATGCTCTGTAAAAAGGGGCAGCTACTCTTCAGCTCCAGTCTTTTGTTGTGTTGTAGGAATATGAGCCCAGAGTTGTCAGATCTCTCAACTCTTTCAGAAAAGCCAGACATATCAGTTTTTATGTGAAAAATCTCATGATTTTTAACTGATGACAGTAATAATTTTTAAGAAGTCTTCAAACTAAATAAACTGTGCTACCAAGGCAGATTTAGTCCATGAACCAATCTTGTTTAATGAACCTGTAATGTTATAGATGAGGGAACTGAGGCCTGGTGAGTGAGGAGACTTACTCAAATTCAGTGAATATGTGAACTCCTTAAAGTGAGGAACGGTGCTGTCTTCTCTTTTATTTCCAGCTGGACTAGCACAGGGTCAGGCATACGATGGCAACTCCATAAGTATTTATTGAATCAACAAATATGAGGTGTTAGAGGCAAGACCAGGACTTGGCGAGTAAGAAATCAGGATCTTAAATACTTTCTCTTAAATGACTTTATTTTCCTTCTAAGTCACCTTCACTAGCTTCTATTTAGATAGAACTTGCTCTTTTGCCAGGTTGTGTCTTGTTTACGGCGGTATTTGATTAATAGGAATGTTCTAGTGAAAATGCCAAAGGAAAAGCCCTGGATTCTATCTGGGGTTCAGCCTTCCCATAGATTTGCTTATATTGGGACTCCTACAAACAATAGGTTTTCTTGGCCTACCATATTCAATTCCATTCAGATTTTAAAATTTTTTATTTTTTGGCCGCGTCATGCAGCATGCGGGATCTCAGTTCCCCGACCAGGGATGGAACCCACACCTGCTGCAGTGGAAGGGTGGAGTTTTAACCACTGGACGGCCAGGGAAGTCCCCAATTCCATTCAACTTTCTGTCTATTAATTGAGCTCCTACAGTGTGCAGAGGCATCTGTATGGTGATTTCAAGACATAGGGGATTCAGATGAGCTGGTGGCCGGGGGGTGGGGGTGGGATTTCAATGATTAATTTAGAGAATGAAGATGCTTGGCATATAGTCTCTTCTTTAAAAAATGTTTCACCCTATTTAGGCGATACTCTACTGTGTGGCAGTTTCCTTTCTTCACTTTTTGTTTTGAGATTTAACGTTGCCCCAAACGTAGAATCAGCGATCACCAAGCCATGTTCTCCTCTTTTAACCACCTCTGGTTGTTGGCTCTATATTGGAAGGCTCTGCCCAAGTAGACAGCTGTCAGCCTCCAAGGAGGTGTACCAGCTCCCAAGCGATCCTCCAGCTTCAAGGGCACTTACTCTTTCTTCTCGGGTGCTTACCTCTGTGCTGAGGGTGCAGGTGTTTCCAGTGTGTCAATAACTCACCCACGAGAGAACTGCTGGCCTCTTGAAATGCTTGATATATTACTTACATGTGTCTGTGCGTATAATAGTAATAGTAATGGCGTCCACCATTGATCCGTGTTTTCTAGATACCAAGTAATGTGCTAGTCATGTTGTCTCATTTTATCTCACTCGTAGACTTTCTCAGTCATAATCTTTCAATCCCTTTTTGATAAATGGGCAGATTCAACCCCAGAGAGATGGACTTGCCCAGGGTCCCACGGTTGTTGGGTTTGTGAATTTTATGAAGAACTACCTGCTCTCCAAGGCTCTGCCTTCTTTATGAAACTTGGGTCTCCAGCAGCAATTTTACCAACTTCACAAGACTTCTGGAGTGAGAGGTATATCTTTTTTTCAGAAGCCAACTCTAAGGGACATTTTAAACAAAGCGGACGGTGGTGATTTTGAATGAGACTGTTTAATTTCAGAACAGTGTCCTTTGCTGGCAAAGATAATCAGACGTAATGTCATCTTGCAACCTCTCTGCATGTGTGATTTCATAAAACTGGTGTAGCAGATTATTATTATAAAATTAGTATCGCATAGAACAAACCAGGGATGCAAGCCAGAAGAAATAGACAATGAATAGTTATATAAGGTTTTGGAAGCACGTGTAGTGGAACACAAGCTCACTGTATTTTCTTCTCAATTGTCTGCCGTTTGTTAATGTTTCCTTTCAACATGATTGCATCTCAGTTTAATAGCACTTGCCATCTCAGGCTCTATGGTGCCAGGCTCGACATAGTTACATCCCCTCTGTGCTAAAAATATTGCATGTATATATTCAGCCGCAACCCGACATGTTTAGCTAATGGGTTACTCAGGAGCTATGCGCTTATATAATTAAGTGATGTATGTAATTTTGTGTTAACACATTTGTAATGTGTGTTTCCCTGGTGATTGCAATGCTTTATTCTGTGTAAAGTGTGACATTTTAATTCCCGCTGAACAACTTCCTACCTTGATTTGCCTTGTTTTTGTGGCAGGGGATTATTTTGCAATCCAGATAAAAGCATTATTTATGAAATTTCTAGGCTATCCCATTACTGGGAACTTTTAACTGCAGATCAATCTCCTATTTTATTGATCTTTGTTGAAAATCTTTATTAGAATTTAAATTTAATCTCTACGTTATAGATTTGCCCAGACTTTGGCCTGCAGGAACATTTTTTTAGGTAGCTTTGCAGGGATGGGTTTTCTTAAAAAAGTAATTCTCATCAGACAGTCTGCCATCTTCCCCAGGGAACTTTGTTTCTCTTAGGTGTTGCTGCCTTTTCCCTTGTTTAGGTTCTCCAATAGAGCCAGCATCATCCCATGAGCTTGGAGGGTCTTGGCAAAACAAGTCAGATTTATAGATTCACAGACAAGGCAGGTCTCTGTTAAGCATTTAACTGGTGGACAGTTGCTGGGTCTCGGAGTTACATAGTGGGAAATAAAATGTGGACGTGTATTTTCCCCCCTTACTAATGGCAATTGTGACCAAGGGAAGGTACTGCAGACAGGAAGGTGAACCACCAAGGACAGCCCAGCCACCTTGCCGTCTTCAGAGGTATTTCTTTTCTCTAGTGGAATCAGCAGTCAGTGCAGTTTAATAAACATTTACTAGACTCTCACTAAGTACCAGACACTACTTTCAAAACATGATACAGAGAGCCTTCAAATTTTTATTGTTCACCTACTATGATGATGCTACAGTGACTAAGACAGACATCATCCCTTTAGAGTCTGATGAGGAGAGAGACTCACAGATGATTTCAATACAGGGTGACAGGTGCTAGGGTAGAAGCCTACTTGATACAGAAGTTACAGACAAAGAGTTCCCCCCCACCCACCCAGCTGGGGATGTGGGAGAATAAGGAAGTATTTTAGGGGATGCAATTCCCAGTGCGAGTCTGGGGAACAATTACAAGTTGGGGCAGGAGGGAAAATGGTGAAAAAGGAAGGGTATCGTCAGAGACCGCCGGGGAGCTCGGGCACACAGGTGTGGAGCCATGTGGGGAGCTTGGGAGACCTCTAGGGTATTTGTTACTATTGGAAGGTAACGAGGATGCTCCAAAGCAAGGTGGGCAGTGGTCCATTTCTCCCAGAGGTCTTGAATTCCCAAAGCCTTTCCGCACATGAGGAGGCCCCTTCAGTTTTCCGCCCAGTCCAGCAAAAGCAAGAAGGTGGCAGGCACCGTCGCCGAGTGCCAAGTGTTGCCCCGACGGCTTCGTGAGCATTTTTTCCTAGTCCCTCCCATTTTGGTCTGAGCAAACAGCTGGGAGTGTGGTGCACAGAAGTCCCGCCAGAAGGACCCACGGTCCGTGCGCTCCAAGTGAGCTTTCTCCGTTGTGTGTTTTGGCATTTGAACACAGCGGGAATGTCCTTGTCAGCTCCCATTTGACTTTATTAATTGCAGTTCCTTGGAAAGTGTGTTTTAGTTACGTGGTCTTGGGATGACGGAGCTTGCCCTGCAGAGACCCAAGAGGAGGTACTCGGGGCCCATTGCAAAGCCGTCTGCTGCCAAGGCCCTGCTGCTGATCTCGTGCAGCCAGCAGACACCAGTGTGACTCTGGGCAATTGGCAGACTCTCTGGGCCTCCCGTTCCTGATGTGTAGAATAAGGGTTTGGGCTAGATGGTGTCTGAGGTTCTCCTTACTCTCTGGAATTTCATCATTCTTTACATTACTCAAGTGAAGAATCCTACCGTCATCACAGCTCCTAGCAGCGATGTTTGGTTCCAAGTACAGTAGAAAAGCCACAAACCACTTTCTGCACTTCACGTCTTGTCATGATTGTCTGGCTCCTTATTTTAGGAGGCCGTCTATGCTGGCACTCAAATCTAGATTTTAAGTTTTTAAGGTACAAAGGGAATTGCTAAGCCTCTGACTATTCCTAGAATATATGGTGGCATGGATCAAATGATCCACTTCATTAGTGTCGCCAGAGGCTGTCACCTAGCAGCTCCGTGTCCTTTCCAGGCCCCGCCTCCACTTCCCGGAGCCCTGGGGCTGTGGTTAATAATGTCAAAAGAATGTTTGAAAATTGCCCTTCTGTTGCTTCCAAAGAGTCAGAGCCCTCACGTGGTTAGAGTCCCGGGCTAGGAGTCAAATTCTAAATTTAATTGCAGTCTCTGTGAACGTCTTCGTTTTTCACTCCCTCACCATTTTTTTGATGTTTCAGTTTTCTCATCTGCATCAGTTTTCTCATCTGCAAAATAGGCATAAGATCCCTTGCGCCACAGAAATATTTGCAAATGGCTTTGTTGTACACAGGGATTGGCATTAAGTTGGGGCAGAGTATCATTTTTCATTCCATAATGGGACTTAAACAAAAGCCCTTTTGAGTGTGCACCTTGTGTAAGCTCCCTGTGCTTAAATGCTGATGAATTTCAGAGGTCAGCAAACACCGCCCCCTTTCTTCATTATATTTTTTAAAGCTAAACAAGGCTAACTAGGGAATTCATTTTGGAATAAAAAGACATGAAAGAAAGGGTATTTCAGCTTGCACAATAGTACAAAAAAGAACAAGAATCATCATGTTTGCTAAAGAACTCACAGCTGTTTAATTTTGTAGTAAAATTACTTTAAGAACTTTGCAAATTCAAAGACAAAACCAAACAACTGTTGTTGCAACACTGAACTTCCACGTGTGAGTGGAAAAGCCAAGTTAAGATTAATCTGCCCCCAACCTCATATTAAAAATACAGAGCATTTTTGTTAATGCTGGTTGGAGGAGCGGCTTTTATCTAAAGAGGAGACACATAAAAGAGGAAAATGGTACATTTACTGGTAATAAGATGAAAAATAGTTTATGTTCTCATGTACTTTGCCCCCAGCTTTTTTTCTTAAGCTCCTCAGTCTGTTTTAATACCAGGTTTGTTTGCTTTTTGGGGATGGGCCTGTTAGGCAGGAAATTGTTGAAAGGCCTACAGCAGAATTTTTATTTAAATGCTGTTTTTTAAAATTAAATACCAAATTGGGTAACCAATTATTAGATTTGGAGTTCAGATTTTTATAAAATTTCATTTTTAGGCGATAAGGCTAAGTTCTGTACTTAAACTTCTATAAATTCCACGTTTCCATATGTTGCCTATTGTCAGAAACAAATAAACTGTTCCTTATTTAAAAAGAAAAAAAAAGTGGTTTTCTTCCATATTAGGGAATTATTCAGACTTCTTTCCTTGGTTCTTATAATTCCAAACCAGTTGGAACATCAGTCTATTTTTGGTTATGAAGAAACTTTGAAAATGTAGGCATGATTTTTTTAAGGTTCTAAATCCCCTAAAAATCAGTTTGCCACATATATAACAGTTATGGTTGTAAATACAGGGAAGTCATTGTATTCCAGAAAGACAGAGTTCTAATTTCCATATTACTAGCCCTCCCCCCTCCCCCATCCCTCTCCACATAGGAGGGCTGCTCAATGTAAATTCTAAAACATATAAAACAACATAAGGTTGTGATTTGTGCCTGTTTCTGTCGAGGCTGAATGTTCTTACCTGTATTTGATTAAACTCTCTTGTTAGTTTCTGGGTTTTTAATGGTCTTCCCACCACATCACACAGATTGACCACAAGAGGGCAACCGAGAGTTTCCTTTCAGCTAACAAAGCCAGAACTGGTTTTAATATCAGCTAAGTGTTTTAACTTGCTAAGGATTTATTTCCCCGCCTTCCAATTGCCACACATGCAGCCTCCGAGTTTCCACTAACAGCGAATAATAATCCAAATAAAGTTCTTCTGAGGGAAAATATAGACAGACTGGTGCAGACAAGAGCTTTTGCCCAAATAAGGATCCCTTTTGTGGAGACCCCACGTGTTAGATAACCATCAAGTGACAGTTGGTCATGAGTTAATAATGTTGGATGCTGAAATATGCATGCCATGTGCTATAAAAGAGTTTGGAGGACAAAGACAAATACTGCTGTAGTTAGATATCAGAAGAATAGCAGAGGTGTGCAGACTGCTTCTCTGGATGGAGGTTGAACCTGCCAAATAATTTCATAAAAATTATTGTTATAAGTATTATACAGTAGAATGAATAATAGTCATTGCACGTTTCTGTTGACATTGCGGGCGTTTTGGTCTTAATCTCGCTGCATGTAACTGCCTTAAATGCTATAGCAACTCTTGCCTTCTAAGAAAATATTTTCTAAGCTTATTTCTACTGCTACCATTGCTGTTCTTTTATTTATGTTTTGTTTTGCTTTGTTTTTTTGTGGTACGCAGACCTCTCACTGTCGTGGCCTCTCCCGTTGCGGAGCACAGGCTCCGGACGCGCAGGCTCAGCGGCCATGGCTCACGGGCCCAGCCGCTCTGCGGCATGTGGGATCTTCCCGGACCGGGGCATGAACCCGTGTCCCCCGCATCGGCAGGCGGACTCTCAACCACTGCGCCACCAGGGAAGCCCCCATTGCTGTTCTTTTATTTTTATGAGAACCCTAAAAGGGGGTTCCATAAAAGAATCCAGGCAGGTGTGTAGCCCTTTGATTGGCATGTTATATTTGGAGAACCCTTAATGTCTAGGTATGTTTCTGTGTTGCTGCTGCCGCAGGAATCAAAAGGTGAGGAGGTGGAGGGGGACAGGCTTTGGTTCAGCGACAGTGACAAGTTTTGGGAAGTTGAGACATGGGGCCAACTGAGCGATGAGCAGCCCTCTTCTCAGAGTGATGCCCCCTGGCCTTTTTGGTGCTAAGATTGGGAAAAGGATATATCTCCTCTCCTGCCCCCTAGAGTTCAAACCTTTTCGTTCTGTCAGCTTTTCTGGGCTTACTGGAGCTCCTGTCTTCAGTGAACAGCCTCCCTTTATGTCATATTAAACCGTAGGACTTAGGGCACCTTGGCAAAGCTGTGAAGACTGTGCCCTTGCCTTTGGGCCTGGCTGTATCAAACCTCTCTACTTACTTGCAGATGAAAACTCCACAAAGAAAAACACACGCAGACCATGAACTTATTCAACAGTTTGTGGTGTAGAAGCTTCTACTTTTCCAGTGAGCCAAAATCGCTCAGAATCGATTTTCTCTTATTCAGTTCGCAAATGACTTACCTTATGCCCAGCCCATGCTGGTAGCAGGAGAAAATAACAAGTAAAATAAAAAATGAGACAGCTCTTTTTCTCACTTTCTTCCCTACCCCCCCACCCAACTCCCCAAGTCTGTTGTCAAGTCTTAAAATTTGCTTTGACATCTTAGTTAAGGAAGTTAATGAAAAAACATCTTCATCGGGGCCATGTGGTTACTTTGAATCAATGATTACCAGATTTGAATGTTACAAAGGAGACACCTCAACTTTGGCAGAATTTTCAGATACTAACATCTATGCATGACTACCCTGCAAAACAGTGAATAAAACTCTAAATTGTACTGAAAGTTTGACTCATGATTTTTGCTCTTTTAGCTTCAGATGTTAGCCTTGTTCTGTCTGCACTTTAACACACATTTCTAAGGACCTATATCTATAATCGTAACATTGAACTGTTGACTAAACCAGCGTCACCCAAGAGAGAGATACTGCAAGCCACGTGTAACTTAAAATTTTCCAATAACCACATTTTAAAAGGTAAAAAGAAACAGGTGGAATTAATTTTAATAACATTTAATTTAATGCAGTATGTCCAAAATATTTCAGTATGTAATCAATATAACATGTTATTAATGAGCTATTTGATATTTTTTGTATTGTCTTAGAAATCCAGTGTGTGCTTTACACTTACGGCACATCTCAATTTGGACTAGACATCTTTCTTTCTTTTAATATTTATTTATTTGTCTGCGTCCGGTCTTGGTTGCAGCACGCGGGATCTTCTTTGTGGAGCCCCGGGGGCTCTCTAGTGGTGTCGCGGGCTCAGTAGTTGCGGTGTGCACTGGCATGGCATGTGGGATCTTAGTTCCCCGGCCAGAGATCAAACACGCGTCCCCTTCATTGGAAGGCAGATTCTCAACCACTGGACTGCCAGGGAAGTCCCTGGACTAGACATCTTTTAGGTGCACGAGAGCCCCATGTGGCTAGTGGTTGCCATATTGGACAGAGCAACTCTAAGCAGTCCTATAAATGTTTTGGCTTTCACTGAAATAAGTGGGAATAAATTCTAACATCTTCTGTGTGTTCTGTATCTTCATCATGAGATTCCTGTCAATATCTGTCCGCTGTTTCCCCACAGTGTGACACACTCCCGGGAGCTGAGCTCCCTAGCTTACCCTGCTGGGGTTATATCGAGCTGACCTTCTTCACTCTGCCCTGCTGCAGCACACACTCTTCTCTGCCACCTGTAAGTTCCTTGGTACCACAGTAGTGCTTTGAAAGTCGTCTTCCAGTATTGTGGCTCGCAGCTCATAGAGGAGAAACGGATTTACCTGAGCAAAGAAGAATGTCTCAAAGTCTCAGACAAACAGGAACCGTCACCTTTTTACTTCTAAGTAAGAGACTATGCTGCTGCTACTTCTTCTTCTTTTTTTTTTTTTTTTTTTTTTTTTGGCTGCACCTCGTGGCTTGTGGGATCTTAGTTCCCTGACCAGGGGTTGAACCTGCGCCCTCAGCAGTGAAAGCACTGCATCCTAACCAGTGGTCCTCCAGGGAATTCCCTGGGATTATCCTAGTTCTTAAATTATTCTTTCTGAAAGGTAGAAAAACATGAAGAGAGTGAAAAATCCCCTTTAAGTACAAATTCCTTTTGGGATCTTTTTAAAAAGAAATGGGGAACCTATTACTTGATGATCTTTTACTTTTTACTTTTCCGTATGTGTTTGAAAAAGTGAAAAGTCTCATAATATATTAGTCCAAGTCTGTAGTAAGTTAAATATCTCCATGTTAATCCACATATACACACACACACAAAAGTCTCTTTTACTTACTTCCAACATTTTCTTTAGAGATGCAGCAATCAATTATCCTCAATGTTGAAAATGGAATATCTCATTTCCAAACCTGGAGAAATGGCTGAACAAGAATGTTCTATTTATACACGAGTTTAAGAACTGCTCTGATAGTTACTGATCTTCGCAAGGTTATTCAATACAAAAATGTGGCTTGCACTTCTGTGCTGTCACGTACAATAGTAACACCATAGAACATATCAATCATGGACTAGAATAAACAGGTTTATTGATTATAACAAAAAAAGAGACAAAAATTAATTCTCTATGTTTAAGAGGTCCTATCTTTTTGTTTGTTTGTTTGTTTTTGGCTGTGTTGAGTCTTCGTTGCTGTGCGGGGGGCTTCCTCTAGTTGCGGCGAGCAGGGGCTACTCTTTGTTGTGGAGCATGGGCTCTAGGCAAGCGGGCTCAGGAGCTGTGGCTCGCGGGCTCTAGAGCGCAGGCTCAGTAGTTGTGGCGCACGGGCTTAGTTGCTCCGCCGCATGTGGGATCTTCCCAGACCAGGGCTCGAACCCGTGTCCATCCCCTGCATTGGCAGGCGGACACTGCGCCACCAGGGAAGCCCAAGTCCTATCTTTATAAACTTCATAAATTACAGAAATCAAAATGTCCTTAAAAAATCATTTCCGGAGTGGATCCTTAAATAGCCTAAGAAAAAAAAGGACAAGTATCTTAAGTTGATGTTCTATTGGTATTGTAGATAACCATACTAAGAAAAACGAAATCTGTGTATACTGAATAGTTTTCAAAAAATGGAAACATGAGTTATTTCAGAATCTTAAGAAAGAGTACATAGTGAGCATTGAGACGACACACTTGTTCTAATTGTAGGAGTTTTGATGCGGGTTTTTTTTTTCCCTCAACATCCAGCAGGATCTTCATTAATTGAGGCTCCTGGGGCTTGGAAATGGCTGGTGGGTACCTGGCATCTGGGGAGAAGAACAGCAGGAGAAATGAGTTGCCAGGTACATGTGAAAGTGAAGTTTGAGCCCCGATAGCATTTTAGAATCCATTTTTTGCTTTGGCTGAGTTTGTGACTTCTCCACAAGACTTTGCAGCTGGGGAGGAAATTGACCCTTTGTGCGCAGCCTTGAGCACCTACACGGTGCTGCCTCCTGTACCTTAAGATCCAAGCTAAGCCCTCAGGCATCCATGCTGCCCTGATGTCTCTTCACAAAATATTTGGAATTCTAAGGCCAAAGTCTTTCCGCAGGTTCCTGAGGCCATGGCCTATAGACTTCATTACCCCAAAGACGAATAAGCATTTGCAGAGCAGCTGTGAGCCACCGGGGTCCTGAAGGGGATCTTTCATCTGAGATGGTTGAAAGGATACTGTGATGATGGTTGGAGGATGCTGTGAGTAATCAGAACAGACCCAAATTTGAAAGGCCTGGCATTGGCTTCAGTCTCCTTCCCCTCTTCCAGAATTCTCTCCTTAAAGAGTCAATCCTCTGAAAACCCAGAATCTCTCCTCACTCTAGACCTCAATTTAGCTCCCCGATTCCCCTCTTACTCCGCAAGTGGTAGTGAAAAGCAACCACAATCCCTTTCTTCTTTGCCAGCGCCCTTTTAGACAGGCCTATCATGGACTTCGAGAACATTTCTGAATGCTTTTGGAATTCCCTACATCATTTTGAAATGATATAAGATAACATTTGGCCATTTAAATTTGTCTCCCTCCTCAAGACACAGAGGGGAAATAAAGATAGAGATCTGCCCATCACTGCTGGTAAAAACTGACTAAAAGAGAGGTTTGATTGTGTATTAATGGCAAGAATGCATGGAGTCACATGCTTTCAAACCAATTAGCAATACAGATGAGCTAGCAAGTCAAGTTCCATTTATAGGCTGGGGGAAGGGGAGAAGTAAAATAATCTGTGTTGTTAAGTGTTTCTGAGAAATGAAGACCTCCAGGGCAGAGAGAAGGCGGATCAGGAAATAGCTATGCAAATCACATGCCTATGAAATTACTAAGACTTTGATCAGAGGCATTAACAACTGCTCGAGCATTCGCAAGTAGGAAACAAGGAGTGAGTAAGACAGGACATATTTGGAAGGCATTACAAAAGTGTTTACTTACATGGTTTGTTGAGCAGTCAATGAAGTCCACGGCTGTTTTGGACTTACGTTGCCCGACCAGTCCAGGTATGACAAATGCAGTGATACATTCCACTCTCATTAGTGACTCTTGGGGATCTCAGTGACAAAGACCCTAAGTGGCTTGACCTCATAGAAAGCCTGCTTCATTTTTTTTTCCCCACACTCTTTCTAATAACACTACCGCGCACCCTTCTACAGGTGGTAGGAGAGGACCTGGATTCAGTGAGAGCATAGTTCATTGGAAATGCTAAATTGTAGTTAATAGGCACGGTGGTTGAAGCAACATCAAGGTATGGCTTGGGCTAAAGCAACCTTGGAAACTCAAAGCAGCCGTGACATCCAGAGTAGTGAGTGTGACCACTCCCCTGGGGCACACCCCTTGGTCCCTGTGCAGGGCTGCCTCGTCTTGGTGGCATTTGAGAGTGAGGGCATTTGAGGCTGGCTCTGGTCTCAGCTTGCAAGTCTGGACTCATCTTTTTAATGCCTTTATTTGAGGGAAAAAATTACTCTTAAATAGGAAACTGTCAGAACAATGACAGAAAATGATAACACTCTTGCAGCTTTTTTTAAACTGTGCCTGTTTGCTTTAAAGTCATCATTTAAGTTAGCAAGCCCCTCAGGATGGAATTGTGCTTGTTAATGGCCCGGTGTGTTCTTCTCTCAGACAGCACAGTTGCTTCTCAAACATTTCTGCTGGGTGTGGGAAATTATTTATAGGCGAACAGAATAAAAGTAAACTTGCATGTTCTTAAATCTATATATAATTGATTCTTTGTGAATTCATGGAAAGATTCAACCAATTATCGGATGCTGAGTACCAGCGGCTGCAGTTTTCTGGCCTTGCTCTGTGAGGTGTGGAGCGGGGAGTACATGGAATGTAACCGTGGATTTGAAATAAAATTTCAGGGAATCATTTATGAATTTAAAAGTAAAAATGTTGGCTTTAAGTTAAAGCCAGCATGAGAGCTGAGAGCTTCTGTTTTTCTTTTCTTTTTTTCCAAGTATTTGAAAACTGAAATTCTGTAAGAGATTATCTGTGAAATGCCTTTCTTTTATTACACCCATAAATTTCAGGAGTGGCTTTGATCAAGCCTTCTTCTGCCATTCTCGGTGTCTAAATCTTTTACTCATACGTTAATAACTTTAAAAACACTCATCCTATTTTTGTTGTAGTGCAAGAGGAAGTTTCTAAGGAGTCAAAAGGGAAACATTGAAAATAGAACACAATAAATGATAACTAAATTAGGATAGGTTTTTTTTTTTTCCCCCCAGCAGGAGCAATGCTCCATGCTGAAACTTGCCAGAGTATTTTAAGATTATTGTCTGTAAAGACAATGTACCAAAGAATTGAGATGCTCAGAGGAAAGGCATTGAAGAAATGCAAAGTATTATCAGTAATGCACGCTATGCATAGAACAATGCTTGCCAGTCCATAATCCTTCAATCGGTGTCGTTTAGTTTTCTGACTTGTGTTTAGTGTTACACACACACACACACACACACACACTTGCAAATCAAATGAGTTAACGCTCTGCCAGCTTCCTCTAGACATTGACCCTGGGGGTCAAACTCTTAGGAAAATGATGCCTGGTTTTCCATTCCCCTAATTCCAGTCCCTACCAACAAGCAAGTCCTATCTCTGAGTGGAAGCTCACAAAGAATTTCTCGAGAGAACATGTTGCTGTGCTGGCAACAAAATCCTCTCTGCAAAACGAGAAGAAAGAGTTGTTAACTGATGAGTCAATCCAGCTTTTATAGCAGTTTATCTTCATGGCATTTCCAAGAGCATAAATGTTATAAAAAAAAAAAGAGACGGTCATGACAGGAAGAACACAGTAGGAAAAAAAACAGGAACATTTAAGCCAAAAGCAATTTACTTTGCCAGTAACTGGTTACATTTCCTTTGTTTTTATTATTATTGCAAGATGAAAGTCTCCCACACCTGTGCTGCCCTGACACATAACTTGTCAGAACCCACAGTGAAGTAAATAGGTACATGAACGCCTGCAACTCTGAGCTTCTAGACTCTTTAAGAAAAACAAAACACAAAGCATGTTTTGCTATACTGTTTAAAAAAAAAAAAAGACTGTGATTCAGTAATAGTTGAAGGAGTTTTTAAGAAAAGGAACAAAACAAAACACATGGGTCAGATGTCAAAGTAGCCTGGGGCACTGGTGGGTGCCGATTCTCCTGGGATTAACACCTATAGAAATAGCTGTGACGTCACAATGGTGAATACTTGTTAATTTCATGGCGCTGAGTAAGAGGAACAGATGGGCAGTCAGAGAGGGAAGATTTGTTTTAAAAAACCACAGAGATCTTTCACCGATTAGGCAGAAGAGTTAGTCAGTGGCTCACTGCAAGGGGGTAATGTACTTGGTGCTCTAAGTTTTATTGGAACCCTGTGACTTAACTGATGGGGACCCTGCTTGCCCTCAGGGCTGTAGGATACCGTGTGATGCCTGAGATGGGCTGCAGCGCCCTCGTGCTGTGTGGTATTTGAGAGTTTTTTCATTTGGGGAAAGCTACCTGGAGACTGCCAGCCCACATTATGAGACACAGTGTGTATGTCCTCTGTTAGAGAGAAGTTCCTTAAAGCAGGGGCTCTGGACAATGTCCGGCTGCCTGGGCTGGAAGCCTTCTGCTACCAGTAACCAGTGGTATGACCTAAGACAAAAGTAATTTCACTCTATCTCAGTTACCTGGTCTGTAAAATGGGGATAATACTTGTGCCTTCCTGTTGGCTTGTTTTGAGTTTTAAATGAGTTACTGTATGCAGAGTGCTGACTGGCAAGAAAAAGTGCGCCATAAGCATCAGCTATTATTATTATGTGTGAATAATATTGAAAACATTCGTGCAGAGGGCTTTGACTGAACTCTCTGAGCCAGGCCAGGGTTGGCCAGTGGATATACACACATATCAAAGTAACTGTGCATTTACTGCTTCACAATAAAATACACTACATGTATTTTTTTTGAAGTAGAACTCACCAGCACCAGGTATGCTATCAGTAAATGTATTGCTGGCTTCCAAGAATGGCTTTGTTGGTAGAGACTGCTCTCATCTAAAGCACGGGAGCTGGTGTGCGTCTGGAGTTTTAGGATTTGGGTTCTCTCAGGAAGTGTGCGGCCCTTAGCTGGCAAGAAGAGGGCGGGTTTAGGTGGGTCCGGGGCAGCTAGGAGGAGGTGGGGAAGAGTTAAAGGCCAGGGCCACGCCCCCCTGACCCCACCACACCATAAAGCATTTGTTTTCATTCACCCGCCTAGCAAATGATTTGTCTTCTTGACCCTGTAGGAAAAAAAAAATGTAATCTGGGGACAAGAATATTTGCTCTCCCCAAAAGCCACCCTTTCGGTCCCAAAGATTCACCTGGGGTCTTGTGGATCCAAAAAATCTCCAGTTGTATTACGGGGGCTCCCACCCCACACAGAGTCCTGCACGCTCCATTCCCCCAAGACTTTGAACGTCTGCTCTTCAGGGCATTTGTTCATTGCATGTGGGACAATCGTGGTCCCACTGAGATGCCAGATACAATTACCCTAAGCAGGAACCAAAGGCTGTAGGTTTCCTGTCTCATTTCCCACAGCAAACTCAAGTCACTGGTGTGTGCTCCCAGAGCTCACAGGTAAGCAGCAAAGGTGAGTGCTGTTTTTCAGGTGCCCAGTGTGACGGGGAATACATGTGGTCAGGTCGGCGGGCCCAGCTCTTGACACCAAGGAGGCCTATGTGGGCACCTGTATTTCCACTAGTCACTTGATTATTCAACAGTATATTAGGCAGTGCTGCCCCTGGATGGATACTGGGGCAGAGAAAAATGAATCTAACATGGTCCTGCCCTTAAGGACTCTCCAACTTTGTATAATAATAAGCTATGAGACACAGCTGAAGTACAAATAATACAGTGATACTTTCCATCAGAGAAGGTCAGAAAAGAAGTTCAGAGGGGAGACTAAAAGAGGTATTTGAGTTTGAGGCTGTAGTGACTGGTGAGATTTACCTAACCATGCCTGAAACATCAGTGTACTTGCCTTTCTTAGGGACAAAAGCCTTTTTCTCTTGATCAGATTCCACTTAGAGTTTAAGTTTGTGCGACCAGATTATTAGGTGTTAGTCTGTTCTAAATTTGCAATTCTCAGAATTTGCTGGGGAAGGGCATGTGCCTCTCTGGGTTCTGAAAAGCAGCTCAGAGAATGGAGAAAATAGACCTGATTTGGGGATGACTTATTGTCAGTTCCCGGAACCTTTGCCTTTATTCAAAACAGCCTGTTCAGTGCAAGTTCTCTCTATCTAAAAGGCCTTTGGGATTTGAAAGCTTTTCTGGAAATGCATGCCTTTTAGGCTTAAATGCTTTTTGCCAACATGTTAGGAAGGAACGATCACAGTAACAAGTCTTAGAACAGAGGCAAGATTGTTTTCTTCCTTTTAACGAAATGCCTCAGACCTACCCCAAGTTCTGTGGGTTTCTGTCAGCTTTCTGTTCTGCTATTATTATGATAAGGGACTTGAAAGTACATCCTTCCCTCGCGGTCATTAAAGTCTTAGCCCTTGGGTCAGTTGTGGAAACACTTCTGTGCTACACTGCGTCCTCAAACCAAAATGGTCCCCGCCCTGGCTCCAGGCCGAGCCTGGAAGGAAGGTGGCATCGGGCTCTGACAGGGGAACAGGAGGCCAGGATCCACAAAACAGGCCGGATGAAATCACCAACCCCGTGTGGTAGTCTCAGAGAGAGGCAAGCCCTGCCTGCCAGTCTGGCAACTCAAGCCAAGTCCTCGGAGCTCATCCCACACACCCCCGTGCTAGTCACTGCTGTGTGTTTACATGAGTAATGGAGCTGCCGGGGGAGGGGAGTTGTAAGCAGAGCGCTGAGCCTCGCAGCTCGCATTCGGAGGGAAGCTGACATCCACACCAAGTCAAGTCGAGACTTCAGGGACACAGGGCCGGGAAGCAGTCACATGCTGTAGCTTTCACGCGCACAGACATCATCAGGCAGATGTTTGTCGACTGGAATGGGTAATCGCCGCTTTCTCTTTGCTTGATTTTTTTGTTTGTGAGTTTGTTTGCCTTTGATGATTCCAGGCTGGCTTTCTGAGATGGACTTTAAGACAAACGTTTTGGGGAAATGAGAGGAGAACGGATTTGGGAAGGGGGGGAGCCTGAGCCCCAAAACCACTTTTTAAACTTTTGCCTGATCGTAAAGGCAGCTCTGCTTTATTGTGCTTTGTCAACAGCAAGACTGTTATCCACAGTAGAAAATCAAATCAGTGGGATTAATTGTGTTTGTTAAGAGGAGTCCAGTGTACAGTGCCCTAAAAGCACTGGTTAGTGGCGTGACATGAGTAAGATTAACAACAGTTAAGAGGGTTTGAGTTGTTCAGATTTTCCATGGTCATAATCATACCTTAAAGCAATAAAGAAGTGTGGGTACCTTGAAAGGTCCTAAAGAAATTGCTTGGGGTATAATTTGTTAGTTTGGAATTCTTCAAGGGCTAGTCGGATAGTTGGTTTGTTTTATTTTTGCTTGACTCCGGTGACTGATGAAGTTAAATGTGAAAGCTGATGCCGGAGAGTCGTAGCACTCAATAAACAGCAGCCTTTTTTTTTTTTTCCCTCCTTCTTTCTGTATGGATCTTAAAGGGATTCAAACTCAGCATCCAAGATGAAATATAACTTTGATTTGTGTCTTGTCTGTGGCTTTTAAAAAGTATAATCTCCACGGAATCAGGCTAACTCCAGTGTGATCTTTGGAAGTTATTTTAAGTAACCCTCAAGATCTTCATAAAAAAAATATATTGAAAAGGAAAAGAGAACATGCTGACTTAAATGTATCTGCCAGATTTGTTGAGATTTGAAGCATGCTAGTCGCAATATTAATAGTAAATACATGGGATAATATTTTTCAGATTGTTATTTTGAATGCCTCTTTTTTTTACAGCTCTCTCCTTACTTATTTGTATCATACTTTGAGAAAACACTCATGTCTCCACTTTTGAAGAGAGATGTTTTCAAACGTTACATTACTATGATACCATAATGGGCTGGCATATCATTTGGGTTTCTGAAAACAAGATGCAAAACAAGAAACAAAGAATGAGCCAGGCTCAGGGCTGTCTTTCAGCCCAACATGTTTCTTTGATAACAGTGGGGAAGTGCATTTTCCTTATCCTAACCCTTTAAAGCTGAGGGCTTCGTTTTATTTATATTAATTAGACACGTTCAAGTGTAATAGATGAGCTTTGGGGAACATGGACAGAAGTGTACAGTCTACCAAGAGGCAGCCTTTCAGAGAGAGACGCCTGAAAGGAGGCTTGGCTACCACAGATGTGTATGTTTCTCTGAACAATTAGAGGGCGCCACTGGAGTTTTAACATCCTTGGTTTTTCATAAGGAAACCCACGCAAATGAAAATGTATCTCATCTGTTCTCCATTTGTTTTCAGCGCCAAATCTTAAAGGCAGACCACGCAAAAAGAAACCATGCCCACAGAGAAGAGATTCATTCAGTGGTGGTAAAGATTCCAACAACAATTCCGATGGCAAATCCGTTGCCAAGGTACAGTCATTCGGCTCCATGGTATTCGTTTTGCTGCATCTTTTTGTTTTCCCCTCTTCTCTTTCTCTCTCTGCTCCTGTGTCTTGGTGGCAGTTTTCAATTCAGAGTCTGACTTCGCTATTCACAGCTCTCTGCTGTTCCTGTTCCCGCCACCTCCCCACCCCTCCCCTCCCCTCCCCTCCCCCGGGGGTGGGGGTGGGGTGGGGGAGGGGCAGTGCAGGCATTTTGATTAGTCAGCAGAAAGAATTCCCACCTCCCTGTTTGGCCTGTTGGGTAAAGGACAGATGATTAAGCGCCCACGTCATTGAGGCTGAGATTTCATAGTAGGTGACACAATGACATAGTTTACTCTGCTTGTATCAAAAATAGACAAGCTGAACCATCCTCTCTCTGAATGTATTCGTCTAAATATGTTTCAGCGGTTAACAGGATGAAATTAGAAATGGCTATAATTAATCTTTTTTCAAGTTACTTTTTTTTCAAAGTCACCTCTAATTTACCTTAGAATTAAAGACACGTAGCCCAGTACTTACGTGGATACATATACTCATATATAGATTTACATGTGTTTAAAGATCACTCTTGATGCAGAATGAAAGTCCAAACTCTAGGCTCTTTTTCAGGCCCTGGGGCCTAAGCAGTCTTTGGAATCTGGAAAGTGCATGCCTGAAGTATTTAGCACCATGAAGGGTGAAGTGTCACTTCATATTTTTAGGCTTATCTTTTTTTTTTTTTTTTTTTTACTTTTGTGGCTTGGATCGTGTTTCCATGATTCCGTTTACGGGGTGTTTGCGTTTAGGTGTTGTTTCTGTGCCAAAGACAGCAGTAGCCCCTTTAGGACCTGAATTGAAGCCCGGATTTCAACTGATACCACGTTTGCAGATCCAAGGACTAAGCTTACGAAAATGGGAGCATTATTAGTGAATTTGGAAGATCCTAAAGTAGGAAAACATGAATTCAGTTCTCTGTTGACCATCTACTATTTTTCTGCCATGGCCTCCTCTTCTCCTCCCAGTGAAAAGAAGCAAATCCCAGACATTCACTTTCTATAGCTTATCTTCAAGGATTATTTCATCAGGAAGTTCTGAGGACTTATGGGTTAAAATTTCTTCATGCTTCCAAGACTGCAAGGGGTTAAAAAGAGACCACCCAGTAGAAATGTGTGTTTTCTGGCTAAAAACAAATCTGTTTTTCCCTAAAGTTATTTTTGTTCTGTTCCTTTAACCTTCTGCCAAGTGAGTCTGTGTGGATACCAAAAATGAATTTTCTAGTAATTCGGACATCTTGGCCCTACAACTACCTATCTAGGGCTTCGACTTCTGTGGTCTTGAAGGATGTCAGCGGGAACAGTTTGTTCCCTGTGACATGGCTTGCAAGATACTGCAGAATGCAGCGAGAGGGTTTTAGGATCGTGGCATTCAGCAGAGCTTGTCCTGACAAGGTCTTGTGTTGGCGCCCTGCCCCATACCTCTAAGGTGACATCACGTGTTTATCCCAGCATGTTCTGCACCTGAGCCCAGCAGGAGGAAGCTCCTTCTCATGTCATTTGGAGCCACCACCAAAGAGTGCCTCTGGGAGTTTTACAGGAACTCATACAATTGATCTGAAAGAACAGCACCTCGAATATCACCCTCCGTGGAAGGCAGCTCAGGACTCCTACTCGGACCCACAAAACTGAAGAGAACTGCAGTCTGTATTTGCTGTTCACTGACTTACCCTTCTCAGAAGGGACAGTTGTGAAGCCTGGGTTTTCTGAGTGACCTTCTCCACTTGATTTGCACCAGCACTGCCACTTAGCATCTTTACCAGAAGGAGGGTCATCCTTCCGTCATTCGTTTCAATGGTGACTTGATGAATGTCATGCTGCAGTCAGCTCCCGGGGACTGGTTTAAACGCCCTGCTCCTCTCGGAGTCTTGGATTACAGTCCTGCTTTGTCTGCTTCCAGTGGGTCTGGAAAGACCGCTTCACCTAGAAGAGAGAGACTGGTAGGTATGAAGTATGGCGGGCTTATCTGTTGGCCCCAACAAATGGATGTAAAATCCCTGCTGAATGGACAGGCCACATCTGGGGCCGGGACAGCGTTAAAAAGACGTGTGTGACTTAAAGTGGTCTTTTCTCATGAAACGCTACCGTAGAGGTTACAAGTCTGTGACCATCTGATCATTTGCTGAACCGGAAGCAACATTTCAGGTGATAGTTTGGCTTTATGACCAAGACTTGTGTGACTGTTTTTTTTTTCAAGAGTGCCTCAAACAGACCATTTCTAACTGTGGATCAGTACCAGCTTCCTGCAGCTCCATGCAGCAGAGCTCTTAGAGTAAGAACCCACTCACTTTGTTGTGTGCATGACTGGAAACGGAAGTCAAGTAATTTGCCTGTTGCTATCCAAAGGTTGCCCTCTTTCAGTGAGAACATGAAAACTAACTTTGCAAGACTCTGTTTTCCAAGGGACAGAGAATTTCATGGCTTTCCAACAATAGCAAAAGTCTCATGGAGAAGAGGCTACCAGTTCTCTGAAGATGTCATGAATGTGTCCAACACAAATCCAGGTCTGGGGCAAAAGCCCATTCATAATGCCGACCTATACAAGAGAAGTCTTCTTAGCCTGGCTCTCTAATGAAAGGCCTCCATTGATAAAAGGCAAATGACTTTTCACATCCTGTAAGCACTTTCCAAAGGCCAGAAGTACATTAACAGGTGGCTTATATTCTTGTATTCTTAAAGGAACATTAAAAAGGGAAACTGCAATAGGTTCTTCCCTTTAAATCACAAGAATACTTTTGATACTTCACAAATGTGATATTTTTCATCCCATTTGGTTCGCAGAATTCACCCCAGGGATTATCCTTCTTGCTTTCCTGAGGAAGAAAATGAGGGTTTCCTAGGAAGTTAGTGACCAAATCGAAATTAGACTTTAGTTCCTTTCCTGCCGGTTCAGCACATCTTGCTGCCCCAGTTGAAGGCTGAATTAGTTACAACTCAATCCAGTGAAAGGATGTGGTTAATATCAAATAGGTGGTGGTTCACTGAAAATGTTAAATGTGGATTCTTTAATTAGCACTTCCTCAATCACTTTGGAAACCCCAAAGCTCTTAGTGAACTCAACAAGTGTAAGGTGTTCAGGTCTGGTGGGGGGGGGGAGCGGAGTCGGGGGGAACAGATCTAGTAATTAACTGTTACCATCAAAAGGCTGGGCTTTCTCAAGGTCAGCATGAAGACTAGCTCCCGTGTCATATTTCAGTAGCTTAAAACGCTGAGAATGTTTCCGGTAAGTGTGGAAAAAAATGTAGAAAGGAACTTGGCCTGGTCCTATCCAGAAACAGAATAATACCCTAAAGGGCTCATTTATGTTAAGTGAAGAAACGTAGGAGCTAGTCTGAGGACAGAAACCACTGTTAATGTCTTACGAAGCCCCTGGCCCCCAAGAGAAGCCCCCTGACTTTCAGGATGCAGCTCAGTAGGTGGCAGTAGGTGGCAGCCCAGCATCACCTGGAGCCTCCCCTGTGATCATGGGGTCTGAATGACTTTGGGTCGGGGTTGTGCACGCCCTCTGTGCTTTCCTTCTGTTTCTGGGTGTTTCTGCATGGGTGAGGCAGCTCCCTAGACACTGAGGGGCAAACCTCACACTCCCTTAACAGTGGCGCTTCTGACCTAACAATATAAGTAAGTGGCCCGTTATCACTGCAGATTTAAGACCTCAGCCTATTTTATATGCAAAACTGACACCTACTCCTGGTTTTAAAAGATGGGTTTGGAGTGTGGGAGACCTGAGTTCTCAACTCAGAGCTCTACCCGACACTAGCCACATACTAAAATACATACCGCTGAGCTTCAGTTTCCTTGACTGTAAAATGGGGCTCAAAACCTCCCTTTTATGATTCTTCTGAACATTAGGTAGGCTGTGTGAAGCCCAGGGCGCGCTGCTCCATTGATACTGGTTTCCTTCCCTCTGCTCAACACACAATGGAAGGAATGGAGCCCTTTTACACTTTGGAAACCACCGAGTTTTATCTTCAACTTCTCATTTGATAAATCACATTTCTAAGCTGTAGGTTTTGTAATGCCTAGTGATAAGATATGGTCTTTAATTGGAAGTATGTTTTGACTATCAATTTAATATTTTTATGAGTGTCAGTAAAATACAGTGTTTAAAAAACCACAAGCCATTGAGTGAGACTACCTGGGTTCAAATTCCAGACTCGCCACTTACTAACCTGGACATGATCTTGTGATCTTGGATGTGTTACCCATCCTCTCTGTACCTCAGTTTCCTCCTCCCTCATAGAGTAATAACCTGCCCCATTAGGGTTGTGAGCATGAAATGAGATAGGGCCCGCACAGGGCTTAGAATAGAGCCTGGCTACATAGTAAACACTCAAAAAAGGCCAGAGAGCAAGACAGGTTAGAACTGGAGTGATTTTATGATTTTAAAGAGCCGTTAAATGATCGATTTCGTCAGAACTTTAGACTCAACAATCTGAAATTTGACAGTGAAAAATGATGACAATATAAAGTTTCCCAGGATGCTTGCCTTAATATAATGTTACAAAGTACTAAAGTTTGAAAATACTGTAAGAAGAAATCTTATATGGAAAAATGTTTTCATCCCACTTCCACCGATCTTTAAAAATTAAAATCTTATCTAGAGGCCCAGTTGATTGAGTTGTGCAGGAAGTTTTATTTTTTTTCCAGGACTCTAAAGATATTAAACTAGTGTGTCCATTTGAGAGAATAAACGATAAAGAAGACCCTTGCAGAGGAGACGTTTGTTTCCCTTTAATAGATAAATGTAGCCTTTTATGTTCTTAGAGGAGAGGTTCCCCTTTAGTAAATAAGTGAGGCCTTTTATGTTCTTAGCTCTTGGGAAGGAGACTCTGAAGGGAAAGAATAAGAGGGGTCAGAAATCTGAAATGGAAAACCTTGTTGAATGTGTGGGACATTTTAATTCGTAACATTTCCTGGGCAGTCATCCTCTTCTCTCAGACGTTGGATCGGGAGATGTAACGAATATTGGAATGTACACATTCCCCATGGGCTCACTTGAACTCGCAGCTTGACCCTTTGTACTTCCCCCTTTGACAATTAAAATAGCTCAGCAGCTCAGCCGTTACATTTAACAGCCATCAAAGGCCTCTTGTAGAACGTGGCAGCGAGGAGGGAACATGAGGTTGGCCGCTCCGTGTGGCGGGCTCCGTACTTGCCTGGAGCATGGAGGGAAGAACATCTGGCCCATGTACTGTCATTTATTTATTAATTATGGAGCTTTTCACTTACTCTTCTTGGGTTTTTAGCTGACCTCTACTTTTTCTTTTGTGGCAACTTAACATCTATGAGATTCTCAGAGCTGACTGAAAAGCGAGACACCCTCCTTAAAGAGTGGGGTGTTTTGTTTCCTACTGAGGGTGTATCTGGGCATCACCCTCGGGTGACATATAGCAGAGACCTTGCTGGTATTCCTGATGCCAACATCTGCCAGCATTGACCTGTTTTTCCAGTTTGCTGGGAAGAGTGGCAACAAGATAAGTTTACTATGAAGAAATACACTTGCCTTTCATTTTGATACAAAATGCGAAGCATGGGACTGTTATTAAGAACGTTCCTTGAATGATAGTAACAGATGGTGCCCCTTAGGAAAATAAAGTGTATAAAGAGACAGGAGAATGGTCCTAGTAGATGCAAACACTGTTTCTGGTTTCATATCAACATACGTGTAACGAGTCTAAAAGAGGCTGGCGCAGCTTGGCAAACCATGGCCCACTGGCCACCTGTTTCTATAAATAAAATTTTATTGGAACACAACCTCATCCATTCATTTACATTTTGTCTGGGATGGCTCTCGGTGCTAGGGTTGAGTAGCTGTGACCAAGACAATAGTGCCCCAAAGCCTACCATAGTTACTATCCGGCCCTTCACAGAAATTTACCATCTCCTGGTCTAAGACGATTCCTATCCAGCGGTGCCTCTAAGAGCTATTTCAGGGCAAGGGTAGTTTACTGGTTCCTGTCCTAGCTGTGTGTTTGTAAGTGTTCCAGAGCGGTGCTCGATTTGATGTGGCATATTTTTTTCCCTTTTCCAGGTGAAATGTGAGGCCAGGTCAGCCTTGACCAAGCCGAAGAATAACCATAATAACTGTAAAAAAGTCTCCAATGAAGAAAAACCAAAGGTTGGAATTGGTGAAGAGTGCAGGGCAGATGAGCAGGCCTTCCTGGTGGCACTTTATAAATACATGAAAGAAAGGAAGACGCCCATAGAACGAATACCGTATTTAGGTTTTAAACAGAGTAAGTATACTTGTTTTCATTTCTGAAATATCAAAACCGCTCACATTCATTGAATTGGGGGAAAAGGATTTTGACTCAGGATTATGTTGAAATCCTATTCTGGAGATGATGTTCTCTGTTTGTACTAAATCGACAAATCATCCAGGCCAGGAATTTTTCCCCCTGCCTCCTTCCGCGATATTGTTCCCTTCTGGGGCAGTTGCAGTGAGATATTTATAGGCTCGAATCCACTGATGATGACTGGAAATAGACATGTTGAAAGTTCCTCTTTTTCTGTTTTGTCAGTCTTGAGTGTCCGTAACGCCTTTCTTCTGAGATAATAATATGACGTAGCTTTATCAGGCATAGATGTTGCCTGAAGAGACAGCTTTTAAAAGGAGGACATTAAAAGATGGACAAAACAACCACAAAGAGAAAACATATTTCCTAAGCCCCAGATTTGTTAGGAGATAACAAAGACCTGATGACTTCAGAGGAAACAAGAAATACACAAATTTGAACCGAGGGCCCAATTTTGAATTACTTTGACATGTACATGTAAGCGTCGTCATATATTTTAAAGTAGAACAGGGAACTCTTAGCTGAGCAGAATTCCTTATAAAAAGAGAAGAAACCCAGACCCTGTCCTGATTTCACAACTGAATATATATCCTGCCTCTGTCTGGACTTCGTGGCACACAAAGCGATGAGCCCCTGGCTTGAAATAGTATTTTCTCCAAATGTATCTTCCTAGATTAAAACCATGTGTCATTTTGATGAAGAATGTCAAACCTGTATGTTTTACATAACAATTTACATACCTAATGGCAACTGGCACTGATTGCAAGAGAACACTTGCAGCTATTATAAACTTATATAACTACGAATGATTACAATGTTTGTCTGAAAACTGGTTGCTTGAAATAGAAGTAAAATTAATGTACTATGAACAGCTTTGTTGCATTATGCATTGGTTCAGATTAAATCAAGGCTGAGGCAGGGCTCTTGATAGCTTTGAAACAGTGCAGGGTTCAATGAGGCTTTTCGAACGTGTTGTGTCAAAGAGCCTTTTTTTTTTTTTTTTAAATTTTAATTTTATTCTTCATTTCCTTTACCAAGGAATTACTTGAAGTTCAATTTTCCCCTCTTGTGAAAGAATCAAATCCGCAGCAGTCCCATTCCATGGTATTTAGTACAAATGAACAGGGTTGCTAGCAATTTGGCGTAGATGTTTAATAGCATAAACACATGCATGTCCTGAGAAGAGAAAATTGTTTTTAAAAATACATATGTGCAACATCACACAGGCAAGTTAGGGGACTGAGTGGACAAATGACTCAATTGCTCTGTGAACCAGTATCTTCCTTTCCTTTGATCTGTTGTATCACTGCAGCCTCAAGGGTGAAATATCTATTTCCCTGCTCAGTGCAAGGTACCATGTGCTAATGAAATATGCTATGAGCTTTTAATATAGTGCTGCCATCAGACATTCTATTAAGAAGCTAATCATATATTAAAGTGGCTGTTATTTATTGATTATGGAGAGTTCTTATCTGAAGGAGGCATTAGATATTACCCTTTAGTCAATGGCTTCTTTCTAAGGGTCCTACAAGAACAGCCCCCATTTTGAAATCCCCCTCTTTTCCCAAGGAGGCTGTAACTTAGCTTCCCTTGGTCTGCTGATGGCAATAGGACTAAAAATTGTGTTTGTCCTTTATCCTAAAAGTAGAACTATTTCCGTATTTGTGACTGTTTCTTTTTTAAGAAATATTTTAAGTGGTACTAATATATCCTGTTGTTGAACACCCTTTGGCAAATTGTTTCCTAAGAACTTAGCTCTCTGGGTTACTGTTAGTATTTCTTTTTTTTTTTTTTTTTCTCTTTCTCATTGAAAAAACAAAGCAAAATGTTTTAATTGACATTTCTTGGAAATATGTTAATGCAATGCTTATCTAAATACTTATTGTCCCTCTAACAGTTAACCTTTGGACTATGTTTCAAGCTGCTCAAAAACTGGGAGGATATGAAACAGTAAGTGTTTAAGCGACTTAAATGAAATAGTTTTGCAATCTAACCCCCCACCCGCACCCTGCTGTGACCAAAATGGAGAAAATGTAAAAAGCAAACCATCGCTGACTTACCTTTTCAAATGGCTCTACACTTTTGGGGGTTTATTGGGCCGCTTTTGGAAACAGTCCCAATTAGTTCCAGGTTTGGCAAAATTGTAAACTTGTCGTAAAAACTACAAGTGGAAAACATATGTAACTCTCCCCTGTCAGGGAAATTAGTTGGGTCTGTAATTTTTTCCCATGTTGAGAAAGGGCTATTATTGTACAACAAGCCAAGATTGCATAAAAGAAATTTCCCTTGGCAACATACCTGACATCTGTTCATGTCTAATATGGGAAATGTATTAAAGGCTTTCAAAAGTAATCAGTATTGGCCATTAAGGAATAGAAAGCAGCAGAATCTCCTCTCATTCTAGGGCAAAGAAGCTTTATTAGACAAGGGTCAGTGCCACATAAACAGGAAGTTATCAAACTTATTCAGAACAGGCTCTGACACTCTTTATCAGCTAATTCTAACTGACAGGAACGGGTTATTTTTAGCTCACAGGAAAATCTGATGGCCAGGGAGGTTTACAGCATGTATTTTGAACTGATAAAATGTTAGAGCAACAGACTCAGATTAAAATCTTGAAAGAAGAAGAGAGAGCTGCACTAATGCAGCACGCAGAGATGACATCTGTAATAAAATCAAGTGACACAGGAAGATGTCGTCACTGGAAAGATTTTCTCCTCCACACAATGATCAGATTGAGTTGCGCAGGTTCTTCTACAATTGAAGAAGAAATTGTTTTTTTTCTTTCCTCACAGAGTAACCTGGGGTATATCCCTGTATCGTAGTAAAATGACAGTGAGAGACACAGAGTCAAGAAAATGAAATTCATTTTAACCCAAAATAATGAGTGTTTCTTGCCAGATGTAGCATATTGTTCCACAAACTAATGTAAGGGTGTGATGTCAGGGGCTTGGGATGGGAAAAGACAGCAAGTGTTATGTGACTCATGTAATCTGGTATTAATGTAGAGATACCTGCTGTGAATTCTGACTAAAAATTCTTTGATGTGAGTCTATATACATGTAAAATGCTTATTTAATATATGGGCATACATAGATTTTTATAAGGAAATCGAATACTCATATGAACTACATTTAAAGGTGCATTTCATAGACATGAATTTGCTTAAAATACTTGTTTTACCAAGTGCCCTATTGAAAAATAAATAATGTAATTTTTCACTTGGTTGGATCTGTTGATAGGACAGGGAGTTTGACTCCTTCCCACTGTGGCTCGTAGTTTTGCAAAATCTTGAGCTAATTATAGCTTTTGTGCATGTGAAAAAGCTGATAACTTATTCAGTGTTAGTCTCATAAATTTAGGAGTCAACCCCATAGCCTAGACTTTTAAGCCTAACCTTTAAAGTTCAGAGTAGGAATACACATTCTTATGGACCGTGACTGCAGGCAGTTACATGATATTGCACAACATTATGAATGTCTTTTTAAACCCAGGAATTTTTTGTTATTCACTGATAGGGAGAGTGCCAGTAAATTTCACAGAATCAGTTTTTCCTGCTTTTGTATCTTCTGTATTTGCACAAGGATTTTTTTTTTTTTAACATGCAATAGCAAAGTGGTGTTGAAAATACAAAAGAAACTTCTGATGAGCCTCAAGGCATTTGCAATACTCTTTGAACAAACAGTGATTATTATTCTTCTGTTGAATGAATGAATGAATGAATGAATGACACAATCAGCAGATCACCTGACCACATATTTACTGAGTGTCTTATGTGTAGAAGGTATTGTGTTAGACACTCTGGGAGACATAAAAATATCTAGGCCAGGGGTTCCAGTTGCTTACCATCCAGGAAAGGCAGTAATTATAAAGCAAGGTGGAAAAAAAGATCAGCGCCCGGTTCAGGTAAAGTACTTCCTCGTTTAGAGATGGGGAAGAAAGACTTGTGGCTCTGATGCCAGTTGAGCAGAATTTTGGAGAATGGATGGAATTTAGACGTGAAAGATCATGGCCTTCTTGGAAGAGAAAATCAGATGGGGAAACAAACTATGTAGGTGGAATAAAGTTGGGTATAGAGAGTTTGTAACTTAAAGTAGAGTCACTAGGTGGTGGGGATAAGTGACCGTGAAGGGGAATCCAGAGAGAAGGATGGGCCCGAGGGAAGAAGGCCCTTGGATGCTAGGCAGTGAGGGATGGGGCTGGGGGCTATGAAGATCGATAACAAGTTGAGTGTTATGTTTTGCCACTTACTCTTCCTGCACTGTGTTGTGCTGGATGGAGTGGAGGAGAGAGTGACTGGGATGGGTGAACGTGGCAAGACCAGACGGGCACCTGCTTTCCATCTGGTTATGTGTTTCACGTCTCTTCAGCCAAGCCACAAAGAGGACAGGTGACCTGTGGGGTGGCCCTTTCCCTCCTTCCCTCTCCACTCACCCTTCAACTTCTTCATCCTTTGGCGGGTCCCTGCCACTCTTCACAATACGCCATATTTTTTCATCTCATCTCAAGCAGTGAATCTACGTGGCTATCTCACTGTAAAATCTATGTGGGGCCATAAACTGAACGAAGCCAACTGGTGGGATTTTTCCTGCCTTCTTTCTTTCCTCCTTTCCCTCCTTCCTTCCCTCCTTTTTAAAAAATGCCTCATACTACCTGTTGGCCCTGCAGGCACTTAAGTTTGCCACTCCTGTTTCTACCTTTAAGCTTTTGAACCTGTGAAGTACAGAAGACATTTTTCTCTAGTATATTTTGACTAATAAAACTATGAGATGCTCGGTGAGGATTCAGTTTTGAAGTCACTCCAGGAGATGTATGAATGATATCCACAGTCTGAGGACTTAACCTTGTCATCGCAGCCTTACTAGAGGATACTTATCTGTGAGATTATCTGATGTCGGAAGCAAGTGTAGACTTGTCATTTAGAGCTCAAAAGAGATCTTAGAATCTTCCAGATCAGTGAAGAAGATTCTAAAGGCTTCCCAGAGGCTACTCAAGAACTGGGGCTCCAATTTTCAATGGGGAACTTTAAAGTGTAAGTAGTTTTCTAAGTCTCTGAGATATTAACTCTGGGGTGGGTCCTGGCCTGAGAATTTGAGAATCCTTTTTTTTTTTTTAAGCTGCCCAGATTATGTTAATTCAAAGCTAATGGTAACAGTGATTACTAGACCTCACAACTCCTGGCTTCAGAAGCCCCCATCTAAGTCAAGTATCAAAGATTAGAATGTTGTCTTCATGCTAGTACTAAATAAACACGCCAGAATATTAACATTCCTTGGCTCAGAAGTAGCACAAAGTTTCCAACGAATATTTTTCTGTTTGGTAAAGTGGCAATTTAAATTGGGACTCAATAAGCCATTTTCATTTTGAACAAGGAAAAGTGTAGCCCCCTAACTTTATTTTTCGCAAATTGGCCTTTATGCAGAAAAAGATCCTTGCCCTGCTGCAGATGAAACTGAGGCACAGGGAGATGAAATGAGTTGAATGGGGTCACCGTGGCATTCTTCACATTCTGAATTGCTGAGAATTTTGTGCATAATTACTTCAACCTCCATGGTATCACTGGGAAGAAAGAGATTTATAAATTCTTTGTGCCTTCCATTCCCAGCAGTCTCTTATGTATCTTTTTATGTATTTGGGGTGATGTTTTGGGGGAAAAAAAAAGATCTAATAACCTACCTTCATTGGTAGCATCTTTCAGTCATTTCTTTGTACTTAATACGAACCTTACCAGATATACTAACTATTAGCTGAGATTTTCTGATTCTTGAGAAAAAATGTGTGACCTTAGAAGATGGGTCAGGAAGTCTGGAAGATGTAAATACTCAGTAATAGTAAAAAATTGCAAGTTTAAAATGTGTAGATATATTTCTTCTGCTGTTAACTTGTGATTGGATAAAGACATCTCTCTGGAATTCCTTCTGGTTATAAAAAGAGGCCATCTTAATTGGCTTGTTTTTGTTTGTGGTTATAAACTATTCCAAACCTTCTGGTTCGAATTGAGGATTACGGATTATTTCATTTTAGTCCTTCACAACCCTCAAATTGAATTAAAAAAAAAAAAGAGCACAAGTTCTATTTTAAGCCTTTACAGCATTCAACTAATGGCTATATTCTGTTCTCTTGGCCTCTTCTGCCTCTGCTAGAAATGTGTATTGTGTCTCTGCACCCCTAGGTTTAGAGATCATAAATGTATTGAATGGATTTGATTTCCTAAAGAACAGTATACTGGCATTTTGATTGGCTGGCAATGAGGACCCTTCTTTAACAGTCATATATCCAATTTCTCCTTCCAAACATTTGAGAGTCTGGGTCACCTGCAGTGGAAGAGGCAGAACTGAATCAAGTTTTGCTGATGAGCTAAGGAGGTCTTCACATCAGTGTCTGGTGAAGCAGTTAAAGCTTGCAGAGTAGCTTGGGGTATTACCAGGATGCAGCGTGTTGATGATGGTTTGCTAAAGTGATTTCCATTTGGCTAAACATTTGATGGCAAGCCAGAGGCAATATTTGGAGAGAGGTTGAGTCGGGAAATGGGTCTTGAGTAAATCTTATCCTAGAGGCAGAGGACCATGCAAGTGCTGCCTTCTAAGAATGTCAGCTCACAGCCCCGCCTCGCCCCATGGGTGAGACCGGACCATTATTTCCCAACTGGAAGAAGTCACTTGTCTTCTTGCTGGAAGGATTAGGCTTTGACATCAGATTCTGGCTTTGACATCATTTCAAGGCATCCTCTGAATCTAACCCTAGTTCTCTGGACAGACAAAGCCTCTCGCTTAATTCAAAATTCTCGAGGCCAAAGATGATGTCATATCGCTTTGAAAGGCTCCAGTTCCTGGAGTACTACCAGGAAAAAAAAGTCATCTTCCTTGAATTCAGTCCACCCTCAAGGTGTCCTGAGGAAAAAGGCTTTCTCACAGCAGCTGGGGCAACACTGCTCGCAGGCAAACTCTCCTTCTGACTTCATAACGTCCTACACATTCTTACAGTTAATACAATAGTGGAAGCACTGTTGTCCTAAAAGATGACTGTTTCCTCACCAGTCCACAAAAATACCAAAATTATTTCATCCTAGTGACCTCAAAGGTAGGAAAATAAAGCCTCCAAGACTGTATCTTGGGTTAAACAGTTTTCCAATTTTTTTTAAAGTGACAGACTTTTTTTTTTTTTTTTTTTTTTTGCTGTACGCGGGCCTCTCACTGTTGTGGCCTCTCCCGTTGCGGAGCACAGGCTCCGGACGCGCAGGCTCAGCGGCCATGGCTCACGGGCCCAGCCTCTCCGCGGCATGTGGGATATTCCCGGACCGGGGCATGAACCCGTGTCCCCTGCATTGGCAGGTGGACTCTCAACCACTGCGCCACCAGGGAAGCCCGACAGACTATTTCCATCAAATAAAACCATGGGAGGGACAGATTCCTTTCCCACTCACTGGGCCCATTTTCTTGGCAGGGATTAGCATTGTTGAGAGTTAGTTTCACACCACCTTTTAAAACACCACCTGAATTCTAAAAAGCAGTTTGAAAACCACTGTACAGTCTACCCTCTGTATCTGAGGGTTCCACATCTGAAAATTCAACCAGTCTTGGATCGGAAAAAAAATTTTTTTAATTCCAGAAAGTTCCAAAAAGAAAAACTTGAATTTGCCAAGTACCGGCAACTATTTACATAGCATTTACATTGTATTCAGTAGTATAACCAATCTGGAGATGATTTAAAATATACAGAAGGACGGGCATATGTTATATGCAAATTTTATATGGGACTTAGGCGTCCGCAAATTTTGCTATCTGCAGGGGTCTGTGGATGCAGAGAGGCGACTGTATTCATAAGCAGTGAAAACTTCATGAACATGATAGGTGTAGAGTGCTTTTCACAGAGTTCCTTGGGTCTTATCCACACTAGGGAAAGAAGTAACTATCAAGTGTCTTCAAAGTGAGATTAAGTTTCATATGCACCTACATTGGTTTACTTTACCTGGGTGTGGTCCACTCGGTTTTCCGTCTTGCTTTATGGTTAATGGTATGCGTTATGAATCCTGCTAGATCGTGAACCCTTAAAAGCGGTGACGTCTCTTTCTTCTCATGCTATCACCCCACCCTCAACCCTCCACCCTCCCTTCCGCTTCTGTACCTGGTAGTGTCCTAGAATGGTAAGCAGCAGCAGATGTGTTGATGTCAGGAATCCCACTGCTTGGATGAATTTTCTTTAGGAAACAGACAGCCAGAGTTCTTTGTATCCTTAAAAACCTAAAATAATAGAAGGTCAGGTTGAAACATGAACATGTCCAGGAAGCCTGAGGCTTTATGAGAGAGTTGATCAAGCTAACCCCATGGCTGGATCAAACCTTCCAGCTGAATGGGGCTGGGGGCCAGATACCAGGAGGCAGACATTGCTTCTGCCTGAGACTGGGTTTAAAGCTTACACACATCCAGAGAGGACAACAGAATAAAAACCCAAAGCCAATGCATGCCTAGGCACGACGAAAGCCTGTTAGTACAGAAGGCAGATGTACACAGGTGGGGGCATGATGCCCAGGAGCTGTCCCAGCTGCGTCCTCCTATCTCTCCTCACAGGGCTCTGAGACCCCCTGTAGGTTTGGACAAGGCGAGGATTTAGACGTTCCTTTGCTGTACAGCCTATGGTCAGCGTTTGAATTGAAAGCGCATCTGGGCACAAAAAATAAGAGATGTATACCCAGGAGAACTGTGTACTTAAAGGCGTTGAGCAGTTGGAAAGAGCACATTTTATGACTTTCCTGTGGAAAGAAAATATCTCAAAATGGCCTGATTCATCCAGGCTGGCCAGTGGAAGTTCAGTAAACAGTTGAGAACCCACTTCCTTGAAGGCCCGGCCCTTGTCTTTTCTCCACTGGTAAAAACTGTATTGAAACAGCAGAACCTGCTAGCGGGGGGCTGACACAGACCCCTAGCCAGCCGCATACGGTTTACTAATGCCAAGTGGTGACTGATGCTGGCTTCCCGCTGCCGCAGCTTCAGTCCTAGCGTCAGGAAGAGTTTTTGTTTTTCCTTTTGATAATTCATTATCTATTCTCCAAGAAGTTTTGTCATTTCTGTCATAGGCATGTGTTTAACAGGGCATCCCCTAGTCTGGATGATGGGTTGTGGGTAGGGAACACGGCCAGTTTCCACACATATCCCTGTCAGCAGTGGCCTCTTGTTCATTATATTTTTCACAGTCAGTAGTACTGTTTATATATTTGGTCATTTGTTTATTTTTGGGTATCTGCCACTAGGATGCAGTCATCTTGGGTGTTGGGTTTTCACTGTTGCCACCCAGCTGCTAGCACAGTACCCAACAAATGGGAGATATTCAATAAATGTTTGGTGAGTGAATGGATGAGTGAATGGATGGATTCTGGTATAATTGGGGCTTATCCGTGATTTAATGGTGAACCTATGTTCTAACTAGAGACACAAGGGGGCAGGGTGGCAGGAACCACAGTTTTAATGGTTTTACTTTAAGAGAGTAATATCTCAGAGCATTGGTAACCCAACCCACCCCCTTACATTCTTGCTGACCTCGCAGTAGCGATGCTATGTTCCCACTAGTGAGAATTTGAGAAATTGTAGCAGAAGCTATGGGTCCCACAGTTATCTCCTTCCTTCGAAGCAAAAGGCCCCTGGAGTTCTATATTGTCACCCTGCTACACTGTTCATCAGGTCATTCTGATATGGAGGCTGCTTTGATGTAGTGGAAAAAAGTCTGCTCTTGGGACCATAAGACATCGGTATGAATCCTGACATTCCCACTCTGCTGCTGTGTGTCCTTAGGGAAGTCGTGCAGCCTCTCTGAGACTTCTTTCCTTGGTCTGTGAATGAGATTCCTATAATCTGCCTGCCTCACAGGCTGATAGGAGGATTAAATGATATCATGGATATGAAAACTCTTTACAAAATATAAAATACAGTGTACACAAGAGATACAAGAATGACAAGAGTGATTGTTTCTTTCTGAAGTGATTGCAGGAACACACATAGGCTATTTTCCAGGGCCCGCACCTCACCTGAGGGAAGGGAATATGTTTCAAGGGACTCAGTATTCTAAGGGCTTTGAGGAATAAGGTAGATACTTGGAAGAAGGGGAACCTGTTCATTCTTCTGTGATACACAGGTCTAGAATGGATCAGCCTGAAACGGTAATATTTAAAAGGTTGGAGGGAGATTGTAACTAAATATAAAATAATTACCAAAATATGTATTTTCAGTATTTTTAAAGGGGCTTGAAAAAACATTTATTATTATAATCTAAACCAAGCTACAAATACAGGAGGATTTTTAGTTATACCTGCTAGTAGATCTAAGAGGTGGCTCAGGCTAACAAGAACTATTGAAACAAATTGGTCCAAGAATGCTTCATGGGAAATTGAACAATGCAAAACTCACACTGTCTCGAGGTCCTACTTGGGTCTGTTAAGAAGGGTTTATGGAAATGAAGGGGTTCTTTTTATTTGAAATGGAAAGGGTACCATTTACCCTATGATATGTAACCACCCTTCTCCTCCTTAGATCGCAATCACAGAGCCCCTGGATGCACGCTGAGATTTTTTTTCACGCATTGCTGCCTCTAGCCCCTAAGTGAACTCCGCTGGCAGCTCTGCGGGTGTTTTTCAAAAGAAGCCTCCTGTTCTGATTGTTTAAATGCCACTGGTACCTCTGCCACGCCCTGCCCCCTGCACATTCCACTAACAGAGTTTTTTCCTGGAGCCCTGTTTAGAAATGTTCACAAAGATCTCAGAACTTGCTCGGTCTTCCCAGTTTCAAGGAAACACTAGATTGCTCAGATGTAGTAAGTGACGTGGTTTCTCCAAATGAATCATTTGCTAGATCATGCATCTGTTATTTTGTAAAATCTTAATTTATATATAAAAATTAAAGGAAAAAAAAAAACCAAGACCATAGTATGCCTTTCGGTATGTTGCAAGCTGTTTGTTTTTATTCACCCAACTCAGTAAAATACAGAGCTTACATTTTGACTTTGGAATATGTTAATTTTCATAGGATTTGATGGATATCCCATTTTCCTGACCTAAGTGAAGAAAAATAAACAGCTTGTGACATAGACAGTTTCAGATTTTGGTTTTGTTCTGATGGTTAGAGGAGCTGGCGTAAAAATACAGCCTGAGATGACCATACATTTCATAACCAACTTGATCATTTTAATTAATTTGTGTAGGAATTTTTTTTTAGTCTTTAAAGTAGGCAACACATCACAATAGTTGAAAAACCAGAAGATACAAAAGCATGTTTTATGAAAACTCTGTCTTTACCTGTGTACTCAGCCACCATGACCATATCCCTTAAGCAAGTAATGTTAATTCTGATTCATTTCAACTGGTACACTAAGATATATTTTAGCTGAAGTCTTATTTTATTTTGATGCTTTATCCCATGACATAAAGGAACAGAATGTAAGTTTGGGACCTTGGGGGCTAATAACTACATGAATATCCAGGGAGATGCCTCAGATAAAAATGCGCTACGGGTGACAAAATGTAGAGCCCAGAGCAGAATTCCATTTTAACTGTAAAGAAAAATGCTAAAAGTGAGATCTTACTATAAGCCCGTAAGTCTCCCATGTATTCATTTGGACTTCTCTGTTTCTGGGTTTCCAGAATAGACTGTTGCGTATGTATTGAATCCTGGCACTGTGAATCTCGTATGATGCAAGATTAAATTTCTCATTGCCACTTTTTTCAGATAACAGCACGCCGTCAATGGAAACATATTTATGATGAATTAGGCGGTAATCCTGGGAGCACCAGTGCCGCCACTTGTACCCGCAGACATTATGAAAGGTAAGGCACCCTTTCTTGGAAAGTCGTTGATTAATTACAAGTGTGTTAATTGGAAGTTAATTGGTCAAGCATAAGACCTTTTAGGAAACAGAAAATATCCCTCTGGCATTTTACTTTGCATACTGCCTTGTGATTTTTAGGGAACATGGCTTTCTCTGGTTATAAGGGATGAATTTAGATTAAGTTCGTTTAGTTTGGTTTTATCCTGTGACCACCTGCCTGATAATACTTACCCCTCCCCCCCGCAAGCATACATTATTCAATATGTTCTCTGTACTCTGTAGGTTTATTTACTATGAGAACTTTCAGCTTCTGGAAAACTTCGAGATTCTGGGGTCTGTGGTGTTACTATGAGGTTGCCAAGTAACTGCATTAATATTGAAAAGTGTTAATGTTGACTGTATTAATATTGAAAAGTAAGCATTTCTTTAATAAGAAAATTGGTCCCAGATAAGATCCATTGTTTTTTCCCATCTTGGTGTTCTTCTTCTAATGCTTTCGACCCAGGAAATCCTTTCTTGCCAAGCTCTGTGTGGTTTGGTTTTCTAATAATTTCAGCTTCTCTTAGAAAGGTGATGATAATGCAAACAAGAAATAATGCCAAATTGGCCTCCTATGAGGGTTGTATCCTCAGGAATTCTTCCCCTTTGCATTAGGACTGTGTTACCCACAATGCTGGAGACCAGTTAGCATAAATCACACGTTATCCTTGCTCTGTACTTCCAGCCCCTACTTAATTTCTTTAGGTCATAACAAGTTCCTTATCACTGGCATTTCCCTGCAGTAGTGTTGACCGACTTGGCTTCACGGTTTCAGATTCAGAGCTTGTGAGATCCAAGTAGAGGTGTCTGTGTTTTAATGATGGCCATGGATGGAACGAAGTCAAGACACGGTCAGCTGAGCAAACGGGCCAGTTAGCTTCCTCCTTTGAAAACTAAAACACAAGTGCTAAATTTGATGGTTGCTCTTCACATAGTCAGTTCCCATTCCAACTTCAACCCACATGCTTAACACCCGTCTCTGGATCATACAAATGCATCTTCAGATAATGTCACCTCACACATCAACTCTTAGTCATATTTCTTTTGAGCCCAATTATATTTTTATCTGCATTGCACTTAACACAGAGCCTCTTTTAGCATGGCCATTCAGTGAAACTTGGAATGTTTTTATAGGTATAATCATAGAAAATTGAGCTGGGTTTAGTACCCTACGAAAAATTCTCACAAAGTATTCCCAAGAGATTGCCTTACTTGACAGTGTTATAATGCAGAAGGATTTTTAAAAAATTGATAACAGGAATTCAAATTATTACTTTTCATAGCATTGTTTGCAGTATACTGCACGAATTTTTTAAATGTGTTATTTCTCGCAGTATTTAATATAAAAGCCCGCACCCTCACTGTACCTAACACTTAACAGCACTGAAGTTCTAGTATGAAAAGGCACTGGTACCTGGCATGAGTGTTCTGTAGTGTCTGAGGTACCATAGTCATCTTGTTTTGATTATGAGTCAAGGCTTTAATCAAAACATTTTCATTAGCAACACTGTCTCTACTTTCAGATAGTGAACCTCCCTTAGCTCCATGTGCCAACGTCCCCAGCATGTGAACCATCACACTTAAAGGACCAGATAGCAATTAAAATTTGAAAAAGGAGTGTTATCTCAGCTGGGAGCTGGCTCACCTAGTTAGAGTGAAAAATTAATCAAATGTATTAGAAAGCATCACATGGTCAAAAAACAGATACGGTTTGGGATAGAAAAAGGATTGGATTCCATAGTACTAGGTACGTGTGTGTGTGTGTGTGTGTGTGTGTGTGTGTGTGTGTGGCTGTGTGTTTAATTTACTCAAGCAGTTGTGTGCATAAAAATAGCTTCAATCTTAAATGAAATGCCAAGATATGTTCTTTTGAAGGTTGTGTACTTTTGTTTTATGATTTACCTCTTCCTGGAGTAGTAGAATCCCACATGCCTTCAGTCAGTCAAAATGGAAAATTCTAATAGAGATACCTCCAACTTTAGCAACTGAAAACATTATTAAAGATTTTTAGAGATTTTTCTTCTCTCATTCTTGGGAGCAGACTTCATAAAGGTTTAGTCTCCCGCTGGAATACATTTTTTGAAAAGCTATGTCGGTTACTCCTCCAAATCTAGAATTTGTTCGGTCAGTGTATCAGTCAGGATCCAGGAAGGAAAATAAAAATCCACACTAAGTATTCAACAAAGAGAATTTACTGTAGGGAACTGCTTAACAAGCGTTGGTGTGAAGCAGTCCACTACTATGGAGGCAGTAGCTATAGGTTTCCTAGGGTTGAAGGAATAGAGAAAAGGTAGGTTATCACCACCCAGAAGTTTGGAGAGTGGACTTCACCAAACTGGGGTTCAGATCTCTCATAGGTAGAGGCGCCCAGCCAGTACTGGTCCTTCAGGGTCTCAGAGGAGAGGCACCGTGGAGCTGGGCGCAGTCCTGAAGAGGCATGCTCTGTGGCTGGGGCCAGACCTCAGAGGAAATGCACTGAAACTACTCAGGGATTGTTGAAAGATGCGACAGGGTGGAACCAACTGCTGCTGCTACGTCACTGTTGGGTTGGCACTGAAATGAACAGCAAGCAAAAGGGAAGGTGGTCCCTTCTCCCTTCCCCTGGCCTGCTAGGGCCCCACTTGCAGAACCCCAATAGGAAGACAGCTGACAAGAGAGACATGTAATTTATGTTGTCCCGGTCCCAGCATCACCAAGCAGAGCACAGAAGAGTGGATCTGGAGTTGAGAGACAGTAGTCAGCTGTGGGCACCCCACGGGGCCCCCAACATAGAAATCCCTGCACAGAACCTGAAACCCAGGTTGGAGCACAGCTGTTCCAGGGTGATTAGCATGGTCCTTAACCCGTTCTTGGCATTTGCATTTCCTTTCTTTGTCTTAATTTTTATTTTACAGTGGAGTATAGTGGATTTACAATGTTGTTTGTTTCAGGTGTACAACTAAGTGATTCAGTTATAGATATACATGTATCCATTCTTTTTCAGATTCTTTTCCCATATAGGCCATCGTAGAGTATTGAGTAGAGTTCCTTGTGCTATACAGTGGGTCCTTGTTGGTTATCTACCTTACGTATAGTAGTGTGTGTACGTTAATCCCAAACTCCTGATTTATCCCTCCCCGCCATATTTCCCCTTTGGTAACCGTAAGTGGTTTCTGATATCTGTAAGTCTGTTTCTGTATGGTAAAATAAGTGCATTTTTATATTTTTTTAAAACTAGATCCCACATATGGGTGATATCATATAATATTTGTCTTTCTCTCTCTGACTTACTTCACTTAGTATGATAATCTCCAGGTCCATCCATGTTGCTGCAGATGGTATTATTTCGTCCTTCTTTATGGCTGAGTAATATTCCATTGTACATATGTACCATATTTTCTTTCTCCATTCCTCTGTCAATGGAAATTTAGGTTGCTTCCATGTCTTGGCTATTGTAAATAGTGCTGCAGTGAATACTGGGGTGCATGCATCTTTTTTTTTTTTAAAGAGTCTGTGTTTTTCAAATTAATTAATTAATAAGTTATTTATTTTTTTTGGCTGCTTTGGGTCTTCGTTGCTGTGCGCGGGCTTTCTCTAGTTGCAGTAAGCGGGGGCTACTCTTTGTTGAGGTGCTCAGGCTTCTCTTTGCAGTGGCTTCTCTTGTTGCGGAGCACAGGCTCTAGGCGCACGGGCTTCATTAGTTGTGGCACTCAGGCTCAGTAGTTGTGGCTCGTGGGCCCTAGAGCACAGACTCAGTAGCTGTGGCTCATGGGCTTAGTTGCTCCGCGGCATGTGGGATCCTCCCGGACCGGGGCACGAACCCGTGTCCCCTGCATCGGCAGGCGGACTCTCAACCACTGCGCCACCAGGGAAGCCCTGTTTTAGTTTTTCTAAAGAACCTCCATACTGTTCTCCATAGTGGTTGCACCAATTTACGTTCCCACCAACAGTGCAAGAGGGTTCCCCTTACTCCACACCCTCTCCAGCATTTACTGTTTGTAGATTTTTTGATGATGGCCATTCTGACTGGTGTGAGGTGATACCTCATTGTAGTGTTGATTTGCATTTCTCTAATGATTAGAGATGTTAAGCATCTTGTCATGTGCTTTTTGGCCACGTGTATGTCTTCTCTGGAGAAATGTGTATTTAGGTCTTTTGCCTGTTTTTAGATTGGGTTGTTTTTGGTTTTGTTTTGATACCGAGCTGCATGAGCTGTTTGTATATTTTGGAGATTAATCCCTCGTCGTCGGTCACATCATTTGCAAATATTTTCTCCCATTCTGAGGGTTGTCTTCTCATTTTGCTTATGGTTTCCTTTGCTGTGCAAAAGCTCTTAAGTTTAATCAGGTCCCATTTGTTTATTTTTGTTTTAATTTTCATTACTCTAGGAGGTGGGTCCAAAAAGATACTGCTGCGATTTACGTCAAAGAGTGTTCTGCCTGTGTTTTCCTCTAAGAGTTTTACAGTAGGCATTTCCTTTCGCCATCTAAGTCCCTCTTGCATTGTTGTGGTCAGATACAAGGGATGTCATGAATAATTAGTAATCTCTAATAGTTAAATCAATCATCTGCAAATATTGGTATTTTTTTTTTAAAGAAATCAGACTCTACTTACCGTAATGCCACCCTCACTCATTTGAACCACGCTCTAAAGGAGTCACCCACACTCCTGTGTGTTGTGGTGGGGAGAAATGTCTGGGAATGACTGCGCTAGATGTCTTACTTCTCTTTGATGGTTCTACCGAAGAAGGGAAGAGTATACACTCAGATCTGTCCAGGGACTTGAACCGGTTACGCTTTGGTCAGAGAAAAGGCTGAAGCTCTTGACTGCAACTGTGTTGAGTGATTTTGGCAGACTTCACTCATTCTTGCTACTTACAGGCTGTGCTAACACAATGAAAACAGAGGTGACCAGAATGGTGAAAGGCCATTGTCTTCCAGAAGGTTCAGGGAGTTTTAAAGGGCCAGGGTTTTGTGAGCAAACATCTAGTCTGGAGATGCCCTTGGCAATGTTTAAAGCCTTCCAAACCAGATGAGAATGACTGGAGTTCCCCCTCTGCTGCCGGCTCACCTGGGCTCTCGTTTTCACTCTAATATAGGGACTGGCTCCTTTTCCTGTTTCCCTACCACCAGCTTTGCTTTCCTAGAAGATGAAGAAGCAATGAGTGATCTACTACGCATTATCCACTGATTTATTTTTCATGCAGTGTGGTTCATGCTTCCAGTAAATGTTTTCATTTTCCAACAAGAAAAAAGTAGCCGGTTCCCTCAGTAAATGTTACTTGTATATATTAGTTGGGCACTTTTGGTTTATTAATGAGTGTAATAATGAAAGTGCAAGTTGTTGAAAAGAATCAATGTTGTTTTTATTTAAGGCATAGCAGGAATGGTAGGTACAATGCCTGTGAATGCATCATTGTCGCTGAAGGCCTGACGGGTCCAAACTTGCCTCTGATTGGTTTAAATCAAATAGGTCCAAGCACTTCATAAAAATGTCTTTGTCAGCCTGGTTTTGCTTCCAAACCTATTCATCTCTGTCAGTTTTTAATATTAGTACCAGGCTCCTGGCCACAGTCCATTAGTACTGTACTTAATTGCTCATGTTACAGATGATCACCAATATAAAAAGCATTAATGTTTCCCCATCGAAAGACTGTTGCTATGTAGATGTCTCCAGCTCAGCAAAGCTTATGAAGTGTGGTTATCCTGGACACTTCTTGTTCGGGATTTATAGATAAAGTTACTGTAGATTATAATGCAAAGGAAAATGCCCACCTCCTTCTGTGCAGGACACTTCTCAGTGGAACATTTTCTTTCTCGTTCAACTCTTCGTTGAAGATGCCCCGAATAACTTTCTTTTATCAGTAAAGGAACAAAAAGGAAAATGGTTACTTTAGTGGAATTCTCTTAGCTTGATCTTTCTGGAATAGTAATTCACTTTAAAGACTGTTTTCACATGCAGATTTGTTTTCTTTTCTTTTCTTTTTTTTAATGTTTTTTAAGCACATGCAAGGGGGAAAAAATCTTTACACAGAATACCAGATTACTGGTTTTAATTTTCCTGAATAAATTACATGGTCTGTGTCTGTGGAGCACATGAAATTGTTCCTAGGGATTTTAAAAGGAGCATTAAGGCAAAAGTACTTTATGATGTGCTTTTCTGAGTAGTTAGAAAATCATAAACAAATGGATTTGTTTGTGGGGGAAATGAACAATTATGCCTCACCTTCTTATGTACTCAATGCCCAATTTCAAAGTCTACCCTCTACCCTTTTCCCACAAGCATTCCTGGGGTGAGACTGTCCTGCCGCCTGGCTGAGGCGTTTTCCTGGGCAGTGACGTGGGGTGAGCTGCACCCAAGCCCCATGCGTTTGGGCAGAAGCCCAGTGATAGTCAGATGGAGCTTCGGCCTTTTTTTCTCTGAAGGTGGAAGGCGGTGTGTGAGAGGTTCACGTTTTAAATAAGATAAGTATGTGCTGCAAGGTAAATGCCAGACATACACCAGGTTCTAAGGGACTCAGTTAGTCAGCACACGGTTGAGGAGGCCACAGGCCGGGTTCACAGATTGCGGGGATCCTTTAGCAATCCTCTAGACAGTGTTACTCAAGTGAGGTTCTTCTGGCCCATCTGTGCTCTGTGAATGGGGCAGCTACGCATAAGCACTGATACACTTACATGGCAGTTTGCCAGAATAATTTTTTGTCTGTTGAATTTTTTTTTTAATGGGGGTTTGCATTTTGTATGTCTTTTAAAATTTCTCATTTTCCTGTTAATTCCTTTTTATGGTATTTTACAAAAGTATCAGTCAGCAACAGACAGGAAATTTAGGAAACTGGTCCCTCTCACCCGGTCACTGGAGAAGCAGTGGTCACACACACAGATGTTGATGGGGGCAGGTAGCATGGGTGAGCACAGGTGTGGCCAGGCTGGAAAGTGCAAAACACACAGCCGGGCGCGAGAGAGGCCCGGTGGGATCAGCGACACTTACTGCCGTAGAAGGATATAGTCTCCGTGCTTCCACGCCTTCCGTGTTCCGGAGATAATTTTTATGTGAAATCACCCGACTTACAAATACTGGCTCCAATAGTTTCTGAAAATATTTTATGTAAACTAAACTAAACACGCCTGTGAGCTGCTATGTTCCATGAGGACTGAACTGTCTCTGGCATCGGGCTATAATTCGTCTCTGCTTAATCGCCCTGCAGTGGGAAGGCAACGAAGAAACACCACTGTTGAAGGCACTCTTCACCTGTACGCTCTTCCCATACTGAGCAGCACACCTGTGGCTTCCCACTGACTCTACCTTGCCTTTTGGGGCTGACTCATTCCACATGCTCTTTTTTCTCGGTGATGGGCCTCCATACACTTGGCAAAGCTCCTCTCTCACTTCAAGTCTTCCTAATCCATTCATTCAAGCCTCAGAGCACGATATATGGACTTTCACCAGTTTGGCTTGCTCTCATGTAAATGCCTCCCGTTTGTGTCACTTAGAATACCCAAAGCTATCCCAGATGTGGCATATAGTATTTCTTGGGATGTGGGCAGTGTCAGTCTATCAGCAGAGCCTAAGATTACTTTTGAAATTGGCGGCCAGTTTCTTTTTCTTGGGTCGGGTAGATGCGCCATTTGACTCACTGCCTTTTTCCTTTGCTGCTGCCCTCAAGAGCCAGTTGGTGTTTTTGGAACGTCTATCAAGAATAGGGCTGGCAAAAAATGAGGAGGTGCCCATACTACCACATTCATGGCAGAGACCGCTAAGGGAACACGATGCTGCTTCCCGAGAACCCAGGCTCAGCTTCACAGTTCTTCTCAATATGGCACCCGTACGCACTACTACCGACTCATTAGAACTGGGAGGTGCTGTGACCCTATCTTTTTTTTTTTTCTAAAATTTGCTTTCTTTTTATTATTTTTAAAACTTTTATTTTTTGAATTTAATTTTTTTATACAGCAGGTTCTTATTAGTTATCTATTTTATACATATTGGTGTATATATGTCAATCCCAATCTCCCAATTCATCCCACCACCACCACCACCACCACCACCACCACCAACAACAACAACCCCCGCTTTACCCCCTTGGTGTCCATACGTTTGTTCTCTACCTCTGTGTCTCTATGTCTGCCTTGCAAACCGTTCATCCGTACCATTTTTCTGGATTCCACATATATGCGTTAGTATACGATATTTGTTTTTCTTTTTCTGACTTCCTTCTGTATAAGTCTCTAGGTCCATCCATATCTCTGAAAATGATCCAGTTTCGTTCCTTTTTATGGCTGAGTAATATTCCATTGTATATATGTACCACGTCTTCTTTATCCATTCGTCTGTCTGTGGGCATTTAGGTTGCTTCCATGACCTGGCTATTGTAAATAGTGCTGCAGTGAACACTGGGGTGCATGTGTCTTTTTGAATTATGGTTTTCTATGGGTATGTGCCCAGTCGTGGGGTTGCTGGGTGTGACCCTGTCTTGTGTGATCTGACTCATACTCCATACATACGTGAAAGAGAGCTAAATATTTAAGGCTATAAAAACCTTAGGTAAGGAAGTAATAGATACAAATAATAAGTTCAACAGAGATCAGAGAAAGAAGAGAGAATTTCCAAATGGAATAAGCAGAGTCTTCCAGTGGGGGGGGGGGGGATCTAGAATTTGAACTGGATTTTTTTTTATTGGCGTATCATTGATTTACAATGTTGTGTTAGTTTCAGGTCTAAAGCAAAGTGATTCATTTATACATATACATATATTCAATTTTTTCTCATATAGATTATCACAGAATATTGAGTAGAGTTCCCTGTGCTATACAGTGGGTCCTCATTGGTTATCTACCTTATGTATAGTAGTGTGTGTACGTTAATCCCAAGCTCCTGATTTATCCCTCCCTGCCATATTTCCCCTTTGGTAACCATAAGTGGTTTTTGATATCTGTAAGTCTGTTTCTGTTTTGTAAATAAGTTCATTTTTTATCATTTTTTAAAATTAGATTCCACATGTGGGTGATGTTCTAGATTTGTCTTTCTCTGACTGACTTCACTCAGTATGACAATCTCTAGATCCATCCAGGTTGCTGTAAATGGCATTATTTTGTTCTTTCTTATGGCAATATATATACGATATTCCTTTGTGTATATGTATCACATCTTCTTTATCCATTCCTCTGTTGATGGACACTTAGGTTGTTTCCATGTCTTGGCTCTTGTAAATAGTGCTGCAGTGAACAATGAGATGCATGTATCATTTTGAATTATGGTTTTCTCTGGATTTATGCCCAGGAGTGGGATTGCTGGGTCATATGGTAGTTCTATTCTTAGTTTTTTAAGGAACGTCCATACTGTTCTCCACAGTTGGTTGTACCAATTTATGAACCGGACCTTAAAGAGATTCGGTTAGAACCTAAGATAGATCATCGTACACTGCCTAAAATAATTCAGTTGTAGAACTCAGAAACAGTAAAGAAATTATATTTGAGGGCAAGGACCTTGTGGTATTGCTTCCCTTGAGACTCACCAGTGCACCCAGTACTGCGTCGTGAACATACCAGGGACTCAAGAATTAGGGGTTGAATGAATTAAATTAAATCCAAACCAAAAGGACAGCTTTCTCTAGGAAATGTGTACCAAGAGGTAGGGAATGAGTTGGTAGAAGGGGCAGTCAGGAGGGGTCTAAGGCTGAATTTCCAAATTGGATACACCAAAGGCAGGTATTATAGTTTATCCTCTCAGTGTCTGTTCAGTCTCTTGCCTTGAGGTCCAGTGGGTAGACCGTACCCCATCCTCACCCATGGTGGGCTCGACCAATCTATGGACTTGCATCTCCTTTGTAAACACTGTCTTGGTAATGGGGACTCTGGCCAACGGGCGCTCTGTTGGTAACGCTTCTGTAATACCGCCACCCAGGCGCTCTCATCTCCCTTTTCCCCACACCCACAGAAGGCCACCTGGCCCTTATCAGCAACCAGCAACCCCCAAAATCTAACACAAAGTGTTGAGATTTAGGCAGACTCAATAAGGTACTGCTGCTGCTCTTCCAGTGATACCCCATCAGGCTCGTTCTTATAAGGCACCTGAATTGGGTGGATGTAAGCACCCTATGCCCGGAGCAGCTTCTCATCTGTAGAGGATGTCTCCCCAAAGGATCTGTAGAGAATGTCTCCCCAAAGGACAGTCAGGTAATTTCATAAGCGAGAGCCTCCCTCCGTATCACTCAGCATGCCCAAAATGCTCTCATAACTTTCCAACGCCTGGATTTTTCAAGAAACTTTTAAAAAGGAAAACAGAACCCCAGCCAGGCCCTGGAGTAGAAAAACTGGTTTCTGTTTAAAAAAAAATAAACAACAGCCTTTGAAAAATCTCTATTTAAAAATTCTTAAATTTGCCTCTAAATGCAAGTTGTAATTAATAGAAGTTGGAGTTTACACTGTTGAGTGTAAAAACACCCTCAGGCACAAACTAATCAAGTGTGTATGTCATGCTGTAAACTACAGCAAGTTCTTTGTTTGACCCAAAAAAGGCTTGCCAAACAGCAGTTTCTTCTTTGTCGAGCTCCCTTATTGTCTCATTTTTGTTTTCTTCCCACTCCCCCTACCCAACCTCCTTTGAACCTTGCTATAGTATTTAAGAAACTTTGCAGGTTCCATGTTTTATTGATAGTTTTCATCCAGCCTGAATTTAAATTTGAGAATAGATGAGGTGTCTTAGCCCTTTTTCTTTTTGATAAATAACAAGAGGTTTCTACTTATGATTTTCTGTCCTCAGGGCTTTATCATTAAGATTAAATAACTGTATTCTCAAGCATGCCGCTGCACAAACATCTTTTCAATTATGTGAGTAACAGATGCCTTCACAAAGGAACTATTGAAAATTCAGAAAGCATGTTTCCAAAAAAGAAAGGAAAAAAAAAGTATCAGATGACAGAAGAATGTAATTGTTTACCATTAAAATATATCCTTAACTCTTCCACTGAAAACCTCTTGGAACATTTTGGTTTTGTGCAAGTTATTACAGAGTTTGATCAAAGTGATACATTTTGGGGGAACTGTTGAACATTTCAGAAGCTCTGGGATGTGTGGTGTCTCACGTGGGACTTGAATGCGACAGTTGTTTGTGCTTCTACATATGGACCCTTCATGTTGGGGGTGCACCTCACGTTGAAAACACTGTAGTTGTATTTGTCTGTTATTCTTGAAAGGATGTTCATCTGCCCTTGAAAGAGATCCAGAAGAACACCCAGAAGTTTCTCTCCACCCCCCCACCCCCGCTGACTCCCACAGCCCATGTATTCAGTTCAGGGGCCTGTCATCCTGGAGCTGCGTCTCTCACGCTGACCCTCCTTCATGGGAGTCAAGCCACTGTCCATCGAGCCAGGGATCCCAGCACCTTTCTTTCCCCTCTTTGCTTAGTTAGGGTCACAGTTACTCCACGACTGCGGGAAGGCCAAGGGTCATCAATGGGCCTCAGAAACAACTCTCCCACGACTGGGGCAAAGGGAGAAAATTAGTGCCTCCAAAAGGTTTTCTTGTTCGTCTTCTGCTTGCCCTTGAGTAGGTAATGAAGCCCCTAGTGAGCTGATGATTTTCCCAAGGCAGAGGTTTTCTGAAGACGAGTGGCCATTGATCATGGTCGTTGATGATAATGGGCCACGTGCCTTTTAGGTATCTTCGAGTAGAATGCAAATGGTACTCTTTATACCTACTTCCTTTTTAAAGAGCTCTGTACCGTTTACCGTTGGTAGCTCATGGGCAAGCTAAGTCTTTCACACAGAACCCACGTTGCATTCTCCCACCGTCTTCTTGGCTCAGGTGGGTCCTGCCGCTGGCTTATTCTCTGTGGCCTACATGTCAGCATGGCATCTCCCTCCGTGGTTCGGTGCTCAAAGCTTTGAGTTCACATCTTCGTCTGTCAGAAACTGACACTCAAGTCCTCTTTCTCAGCTCTCTTTGTGACTGATCTTTTTTCTGCTCCACTGAAACTTATACCATAAGCCGGTGGAGATCTTCATCTGGAGCCCACATTTTTTCTTAGATGGAGTTTGGCTTTTAAAAGAATAGGAACAAAGCGGCATAATGGCAGTTATACTCAACCAGCGTTGTGCCCACTGAGGAGACATTCCCGCTGCTCCGCACGTTGACATAGCAGCACATTTGTGTATTTGGCTTTTGTTTTGGTACGTATCCCCCCCCCCCCCCCGCCAACAAATGCTCTTTAGACATTTTTAGAGTAATGGTCTGGTGACTTGAGCTGGAGGTGAACAGTATGTGAGATTAGAACCTTCCATGTTTCTTGGAACCTTAACAAGTGTGTGTACTTCATCTTCACAAAAGAAAAACATACCTTCTATTGGCTCCATATTTGGTGAAAGAGTGCTTCCCCGCACTTCACAGCGAAGTTATATATTTTCAGTTTCTGGCTGAGAAGGGAAATGTCTGGCCAAACCTTAGAATTTATCGACCCTGGAATCACCTTGGAGGTATAATAACTCCGTTTGGGATCAGATCAGGTCTGAAGCCCCAGTGGAACCAATATGTCATTTCTTTTCTAATGCCACGATAAAACCTAATAGTTAAAAGAATAGTAGTAGCATTTTTGCCCTGATATGCACGCCAACTTTATCCCCTCTGCCCCTAAAACATTCTGCTCCAAAGGCACCAGTAGAAATCTGGGCCTGGAATTGTTCACTGGTTTGATAGCATCAAAGTGCCTATGAAGTAACTAGGGTAAGTTTGAGGTTCAAATACAACCCTAAAGATGTGCCACTATGCCGTGGAGCAGCTAGGCCCGTGCGCCACAACTACTGAGCCTGTGCTCTAGAGCCTGCATGCCACAACTACTGAGCCCCCGTGCCACAACTAATGAAGCCCGCCCGCCTAGGGCCAGTGCTCTGCAACAAGAGAAGCCACCGCAATGATAAGACCGTGTACCGCAACGAGTAGTAGCCCCTGCTCGCTGCAACTAGAGAAAGCCCGCGCCCAGCAACAAAGACCCAACACGGCCAAAGACAAATTAATTAATTAATTAAAAAAAAAAAAGATTTGCCACTTCTTCTAACTCTTCAGACTGAATCAGTCCTAGACATTCTTATAATATCATTTTTCAGAGCTCTATAAATACATGGATTCTCATTTCTCGTCTTAAGCACTGTTTGCTAAATGTTTTGGCCCCAAAAGTCAGTCATTCCATGAAAGCATTAGTCAATACGGGAGACATTAGTGGTTACTCGTTCTGATGAGATTTGACATTATTTTTCCTCTGTCTATGGGGAGGGGAGGGGAATGTTGCCTAATAAAGATGAAGGGTCTTTTCTTCTTTTGTATGAAATGCAAATGATGAGGACATGTGCAATACTCATTTCTTGAATATGAGGCTGCTGCTTTTTGTTGAGAAAGAGAGGCAGGGCCCTGGAGGATTTCAGAATTTGTAAATATAAAATTATCTGCCTTCGTGTTTAAAAAAATAATAAAAGGGAGAGAGAGTTGGCAGGTTGCCAGATTACTTACATTACAGTAATAGATTTGCTGACCCTTGACTTCTGCTGAAGAGAAATGTATTGAATTTTTCATAATATCAGATGAGGCAGATCTAAAAACCTAGTATACTGAGCACCATTATTTAACTTGAGATTTAACAAAGCAGAAATCTTTTCAAACCAGCAGTTTCTTGTATGATGATAATTTAGTGGCTCAGACACTGATAAATCAAGGTTATAATGCCACTGATTTGTTCATTTTAACTTGGGTTGGTTTTAAGTTGTCTTTATTTAAGGAAAAAAAAAGAAGAAGGAGAAAAAAATCTTGCTTTTCACAGTGACTGAATTTAGTAAGAATCTCTGTGATAGAAAAAGGCTCCCCTACTGTTTCTGCTTTGGGGTGGAAAATGTTATTCTTGTATTATTCCTAGGGAAAAATAAAATCTCATGCTGCTACAATTCTTATGCCTATGGAAAGATGTTATTTTTTTAATACACGATGGCTTACCTATTTCAGATCCATTAATGGCATCGTAAATAAGCGTTTTGCTAATCTGAAATCTCGATAATAGTAAAGGCCCATTTATCTGCCTAGCTTTCAATCCTCGGACTACATTAGATTGGGGGGGTGGGAGGGGGAATTTCTCTGGATTTTCTAATGAATATATTGCTTCTCTTCCCTATTACTTCCATCCACCAGAAACCCAAACCACATTCTTAGAGTTGCAGCCCATTGAAAATATTTCTCCTGTGTAATGAGTTCTTAAGGGGCTGGGGTGCATTTTTGCTTTTATCTGCACAGTTTAGAGGCTGATTAAATCTTTGTTGTAAGGTGCAGTCATGTTGCATTATACTAAATTCTTTATACAACGCTTGCTGCATTGGGCAATGTTGACCTTATGTTGGCTAACCTGTTTTCAATGGTATCGCATGTACGTTAAACGTTTAAATGTTCAGAAACCTATAATAGCTTTCGTCCTCTGTACTGTGTAAAAACTTCTAATAATCAGATGATAAGATCATATCCTGTGGGGTAATTGTGTTGTACCATGACAGGATAACTGAAAAAACATTCAGTGAAAATCGTACCAAACGGAAATCACTATATGAACAGCGATTGTTTGTGTGCCGCGTGAGAAGAGCTCTGCTCTTCAGGGCTTAGCTGGTCATATTTCTACTTGTTTCCTTTTAGCTGCTGCCTTTCTTGTTTTATTTCGGGAGCCTTTATTCCCTGAGCCACTATAATTATCTTTCAGTGATTTAGAAGGGAAAAAAAACACTCACTTGACCTTTACACACACACACACACACACACACACACACACACACACACACACTCACACACTCACACACACTCTCCCTCTGGAAGCCTTGAACAAGCAGGGTTTGTGTTTGGATTCAGTTTTACCTTAGTCATGCCTCTTTCCAGATACAAGAAACATTTAATTCCAGATTTCCTGCTTCTGGCTTTAGGCCTTTGACCAGCAAAGTGAAATGTATTTTTTACTGCTGTCAGCCAGCCAGCTGCTGAGCTGAGTGAAGGGAAGAAAAAAAAAAAAAAAAAAAGAAGGAAAAGGAAAAAAGAAAGAAATGAAATAGAAGTGTTGCCCTGCTTCTTGAACTTGCAAAATTGTGCGAGGAAATTAAAAGTCTCCTTAGCACCCATCTAGAAAGCTGGGTTGGCCCAGGACTCTCCGGACCTGAGGTGAGGGGTCCTCACCTTGGGTGTCTCTCCCAGGCAGTTCTCTGCTTCCTCTCACCCCCTTCCCCACACTCAGAGGTGATGCTGTCATCCTTAGTGAAGGGAGTCCCTCCCTCATGGTGCCACCATCTCAATTAGAGAGTGGAGTTTGGGGGGAGGGTGGTACCAACAAACAATAACCATTGGAATCCCCGGACTTCAGTGCTCCTTGGGTTCCCATGGCAACCAAACAAAAGTAAAACAAACCTATCTGTCCTAACAATAAAAATATGTTTTCATTAAAGTCAATTTAACATATTTTTCCTAATTTAAAATATTCAATGCATTTTGCTCCCGGACAAAAATCCCCAACCTGCCACTGCTGAAGGGGATAAAGTCCCTGGCAGAACCATGCAGATAAAAGCAACTGGGGGGAATGTTGGGGACTTTACAGATGAGACGGAATACATTCAAGTATGAACAAGATTGCTTTTTTTCTCTCTTCTGCTTAGTTATGCTTTTTATTATATAAACATTAACTGTAATATTACAGTGGGAAGCAGGTATTTGGCAGCCATATATTATTTTAGTAAGTCTACACAGAGAGAACAGTTTCCAGTTTTAGCAGCTGTAACATGTTTAAACTCAGTTTGTAATGGGATCTGAAGATAACTATTCCCCATGGGCTGTGTTGATCTTCATGGCTGGCCCGCTGCCAGACGCAGGGCTCGAAACTATTATTCACGCCTTCTTGCACATACCTTGCCTGAGCATGCTCAGTGATGACTTTTGTTTCTAATTGCTATACACTGAGATTTGACTTCCCCATAATTTACTTGGTAAAGAGTGAAATATCACGATCGCAAATGTCCCCACGTCTGTACTCAGAAACCCGAACAGTTGTGTACGTTTAAGTAGCTGTGATCCAGACTGCATAGTTAGAAACCAGTTTTAGGATAGCTAACGAATATCCAAGCCAAAGAAGTTTTTGCCTGGGAGTCTTAGTTTAAAAATAATTACGGTTCCCAATATTTGAACAGATTTATGTTGTTTATAAGCCAAGTACATTTTCTTCATTGAGTCAACTTGTCTTATTTAAAACAAATTATGTTTGCTGTATTAAAGTTCATATTTTTAAGGCCGAGTCTTGTATTAATCCCACAGTGAGTCATTAATCATACCAAATGCATTATAAAAACTTTAATCACTGAAGTTGAAACTGAGATTGTAATGCAATCCATCCCGTTTAATTACATCAGCTATTTTTCCCTTTCAGATCAAGCGCTACATCGCAAAGGGAAAACAGATTAAAACAAGAGCTGTTTGATGTTTCTCTTTTTAGAGCAATTTTATGTACTTTGTTTAAAAAGTTATATAATTAAAATGCTTGAATTTTTCAGCCCTCTGATTTTTGTGGCTTGAACGTTCTGTCTGCCTGCCTTCTCTCTGGGGCCCTCTTTAACTTGGCACCCCAAAACAGAGCTTCTCCTGTGGGAGGCACCTGCCCCCCTAAGAGCTCTGGGTAAGACAGCCGTCTCCCGCTGTGCTGCGCTCCCCTCCCGTAACCTCTTTATCTTAAGTGTCTGGTCTGTATTTTGACATGAATGAATGCAAACTTGGGAGACAGGCAGAACTAGGTTCAAATTCCACATCTAACAAATGGGGTGACTCAGGCAAATTATTTAGCCTTTTTGGGCCTCAGTTGCCTCATCTGTTGAAAAGGGAATAATAATAACAACAACAATAATAGTAAATACTCCACAGGGATGTTGTGGGCATTACGTGAAATAACCTATATAATGTACCTAGGGCATCACCTGGCACATACTAGTACTTTACTGGAACGTAAGCCTCAGGGGCCTTGAATATCTTGCTCGCTGCTGTATCTTGGTGCCTAGAACACTGCCTGACACATAGTTAGTGCTCAATAAACAGCTGCTGGCAGAATGATAAATGAATGGCAGCTAGCATTATAGTTGCTATTATTGTGATGTGGTTATCAGCATTTAGCCAGGTCCCAGGGGCAGTGATAATGATGTGACTTTGGATGTGTCCATTGGTATCCTCGGTGTACAGCTTCGCACAACAAGAAAGAGGTCTTGCAATAAAGCAGGATGTAAGCTACCAGGTGCTGGTTTTGACCGGGGAGACAAGAAAGTAAACCCCCATAGCATCGACACTACTGGAACTGCCTGCCCTGACCGATCCTCTCTTCTGATACCCTTGTAGATTAATCCTGCCGTATGAAAGGTTTATTAAAGGAGAGGAAGATAAGCCCCTGCCTCCAATCAAACCTCGAAAACAGGAGAACAATTCACAGGAAAACGAGAATAAAACAAAAGTATCAGGAGGCAAACGCATCAAACACGAAATCTCTAAGAGCAAGAAAGAAAAAGAGAATGCCCCGAAGCCCCAGGATGCATCAGAGGTGAGTCGGGCTCCTCCACAGAAACACCTCTGTGAGGTCGGTCCTGCCTCGGGGTCTTCTGGAGCCCTGCATCCGTAGCTGCATCCCTGCCAGAGACACCAGCAGGCTAAGCAATCTAATCACCTAAACGTCACCATTCCCTGAGGAGTGGGCCTTTCGGGGCAGCACATGGATTGATGGGATAGGCCAAGAGTAGGATCTAGAAGGAAGCAAACACTGTAGAAAACTGAGAGCAGACCCGACTTTGAGATAGAAGGAGCCAGAGCTTCAGCTCTGAAAGCCAAGGGACTCCCATGCGAAAGATGTGGCTTCTCTGCCATTTCACAGCCAGCCTGTCTGAGGAGTTGGTGTGACTTTAAAGCACGCATTGTGGGATCTGCTGTGTCTCTGCAGGACTGTCCTAAAAACTTCAGAGACTTGTTTGCCTCCATTAATTGACCTCTGTGTACCAGACTTGGGTTAAGACCAATTTAGAAACATCTTAAGTACGTATTATTTATAGGGGAATTTTGAAATGGTTCCTCTGAAGCCATGATTATCTGTCTTGTTAACAGGTAGTTTCTGAACCTTTTAAAACAGGCCCCAGCTACCCACAGCCCCCAACAGCTCTCTGGTAGAAGCCGTTACTGTCATCGTCCAGACAGTCATGGGGGATGAGCTGGGCTCTGTTTCAAGATGAATAATAAAAAATCTCTGCCGCCCATTAAAAAAAAAACCCAAACCAAACCAAAAACAACTTAGCAGCCACATTTGAAGACAGCACGTTCTAAGATTCAACCCCAGAGGGAACTTTGGTGCTGATATTAAACACCCCCTAAAAATCAGGTTTATAATGAACACATAAGAGACTCTCTAATTAAACACCAGCTTAAAACACACACACCAGCCTCCTAACTAGAAATTAACTTACCCAACTGACTCCTGTGTAAGAAGATAATATTATTAGTACCAAGAAGAGAAATTTGCTTTAATTTTTGTTTCATAATTATTTTAAGCTCTAATAATTAAAAGGGGGGGGATGATGCAGAGATTTCTAAACATCTGCAAGCTTGCAACATAAATGGCCAAAAGCAAGGAAATTCCAAGTTAAGGCTTACATTCCATTCTCCCTTTATCCTGTTGGTCTGGTGATTTATCATAGGGCCTGGGAGCAGTGAGTTCTATTAGATACCATATGTACAGCATTGCCAAAGCACCAGGGGACAAACTGAGGACCAAGAGGCCAGCTGGCCTTTGAATGGCTGCACTCTGGGCGTGAGAATTGAAAGGGCTGCTTTGTGAGTTGGGGGAGGAATCCTCAGGCCATTGCCCTGAGCCCGTCAGCTTGGGAGGCGACCGCTGTCAGGAGTAGAGCCCGGTGCCCTGCAGTCCACAGAAATCCTGAAAGCCTTAAGGCTCCCTGTTTCCTATAGGCCCCCACAGGTTCCCTTCAGGGACTGCAAGTATCTAAGGGACCGAGGTCATTATGATCATGTTATCTAAACAACCTGGAATCCAACACCCTCTCTCCAAGGTTGACCCAAAGATCAGAATCGCTCCCCGCCTCCTACACAGACCCATGTTATATGTATATAACAAGTATATTTCTCTCTCTATATATAGAAATACACTATACATAGCAAGTATACACAGCAAGTATATTGCTGTGTATACTTGCTATGTATAGTGTATTTTGTATTGCTATTTCTATACATAGCAAGTATATTTCTCCTCACTGTGTGTTTGGGGGTTGAATTTTATTGTTGTTGTTATTATTGTCATTGTTTTTAATTTGGAGATAGGAGGGCTTAAAAAGCCCTTCTAGTCAAACCCACTGTCTTCAAGTAATCAGATTATAAGCTGTGTGGTGGGAAGGTACCATTTAATATACTAAGGCAAATCATAAAATGCCATCCTACGAAAAGGCTCCTTTACTTTTTTTTTTCCTGCCTAGCTTTCAATGACCTCCTAAACCTGTTTACAACCAAAAACCTAGAACTCCATGTACCTGAAGGCCTAGGTCATAGAGACATCAGTGGGGCTGAGACTCCCCCACAGCGCCATCAGAAACTAACACTTAAATGCAATATGCCTTTTTCCCTAGCCGTAGTCATTTTTCTATATTTTCATGTAATGTATAAGCTCACGAGACCAATGATGACTGTTAGTGTAGAACAAGTAATGATATTTGTACTGGAAAAGGCAGCTATTAGTACAAAAACAAAGAAAGGAAAAGAATGATGATAAGTATCCCTAAAACAGAGGGCTATCTTGAAGTGGGTTTAAGGAGAAATATCTATGAAATGGGTGTGGTTCCTTAAAACTTTTGTTCCTACGCATCCCTACACCAGCATCCTCAGTCTTGCCCAAAGATGCTAAAGTGGTAGACACTTCTTTCCTTAACAAAGAAGATAAATATTCAAGGGATGCGTTTGCGGGGAGGTGGGGGAAGACCATCACCATCTCAGTATCACCGTTTTGTGACTGTTCTCCACCAAGACACATCAGGGCAGAATGACAGAAGTTTTGAAAGAACTTGCCAGTCCCCCTGGGTCACAGATGGAAAGTTACGATGGCCTTCTAAGGCCAAAGTCTGCACAGCTACGTCATGCAATGAATGAGTCGAACTGTGCCCACAACTTCTGTCAGTGGGGACACATAAAGACCATCCCATCTCATCGACTACAGCTTATTTCAGTGAACAGAAAAGCTGTATGTGTTGTGGCACTCACTGCTTGAATTTTGACAATTTCATTTTCAGCTTTAATGGAAATGTAGTTTGCTGCAGCCTAGAAGGACCTGGAGTCCTTCTGCCCCTCAGGTAGACAGGCTGACACAGCATCTGCATAATTTTTCAATATTATTTTAGCTTTATCTGCATGTCATATGGCACTGGGTAGAAATTATTAACACTTAAGCATCGCTAATGTAACGCATCATACTGAACACGTTAGGACGGGATTTGCTCTCGAAGAAAAAATAAGGGGTTTTAGTAAGTTTGTTGTTGAGACGGGGTTGGATTTTTGAAAGAGATTCTAAAAAAATCTTTCTCCAAAGTGTCATAAACTGCAACATGTAATTTAAAACCCATTTGGATAATTGACTGATTTGACAAGAAAACAACCTCAGAATTAAACTATATATTAGAATCAAGGAGTGATATATGACTGTATACCGGCAGTACATAATACTTTGCTATTTTGATAGGTATCTCATAAGGGACTGGAGTGAATATGCATATTTCCCCTAATGTTTCTGTAATTTATATTTCTTTGTTTAGAGCCATGATTGGGGAGTAATAAAGCTTTACAGAGACTCCATGAACTGACTGAAAAGGCTGTTTTCAAAAAACGGCTGTGTGTAATATTTTATTTCATAGCATAAAGTGTCAACGCATTTGGCTTCCTTCTGACTATCTTTTGCGATATTTTATCAGGTTTCGTCAGAGCAAGAGAAGGAACAAGAGACTTTACACCAGAAAAGCATCGCTGAGCCTCTCCCAGTAGCAGACACAAAGAAAAAAGTGGAAGGGTACCAGGATTTTGCAGCAAGGCCCCTGGTGTCCCGAGCAGACCCAGAAAAGGACGACGACACAGATCAAGGTACCAGCAACGAGGAGGCAGGAGAGGAGGGGCCTGCCCCTCCGCTCGCGAGTGCCCCTCTGGCCCCCGAAAGGGATCCAGCCCCGATCCCCGGGGCTGGCAAACAGTCGCGCACCTCTCCCCGGGCTCTCCTGGACTCAAAACAAGAACCCAAGCCCTGCTGTTTTACAGAGAGCCCTGAAAATGAACTCCAAGAAGCGTCCTTCCCCGGCTTCCCCACCACGCAGCCACCACTGGCAAACCAGAGTGAAATGGAGGATGACAAACTCCCCGCAATGGCGGATTACATCGCCAACTGCACCGTGAAGGTGGACCAGCTGGGCAGTGACGACATCCACAGTGCACTCAAGCAGACCCCGAAGGTCCTTGTGGTCCAGTCATTTGACATGTTCAAAGACAAAGACTTGACTGGGCCCATGAATGAGAACCATGGACTTAATTACACGCCCCTGCTCTACTCAAGGGGCAACCCAGGCATCATGTCCCCGCTGGCCAAGAAAAAACTTTTGTCCCAAGTGAGCGGGGCCGGCCTCTCCAGCAGCTACCCCTATGGCTCCCCACCCCCTTTGATCAGCAGAAAGAAACTGATTGTGAGGGACGACCGCTGTTCGGGTTTGTCCCAGGCCCACCACGGCCAAAGCACTGACCACGTGGCAGTCAGCCGGCCGTCGGTGATTCAGCACGTCCAGAGTTTCAGAAGCAAGCCCTCAGAGGAGAGAAAGGGCATCAATGACATTTGGAAGCACGACAAGCTGGGTCGATCGGAGCCCCACCGCTGCGGCTTCTCCAAGCATCACCTTAGCCCCCTTGCCGACTCCTATGCCCTCAAGCAAGATGCTCAGGACGGCAAGGAGAAGCTGCTGGAGAGGAGGGCTCCTCCCCACTCCCACATGCCCAGCTGCCTGGCCGATTTCTACTCGTCGCCTCATCTCCACAGCCTCTACAGACACACTGAGCGCCACCTGCATAACGAACAGACATGCAAGTACCCTTGCAGGGACATGTACGGGGAGTCGGAAAACAGTGCTTTTCCCTCCCACAAGCACCAAGAGAAGCTCCACGTGAATTACCTGGCGTCTCTACATCTGCAAGACAAAAAGTCGGCTGCGGCGGAAGCCCTCACAGACGAGCAGCCAACCGACCTGAGCCTCCCCAAGAACCCCCACAAACCCACAGGCAAGGCCCTGGGCCTGGCCCACGCGGCGCCCGGGCCTCAGGAGAGCAAGGGCGCCTCCCAGTTCCAGGTCATAAACAGCCAGAGTCGAGACTGTCACCCCAAGGCCTGTCGGGTATCGCCCATGACCATGTCGGCCCCTAAAAAACACCCTGAATCGCTTTCCAGATCGGGAAAGCCTCACCCCGTGAGACTGGAGAATTTCAGGAAGATGGAAGGCATGGTCCACCCCATCCTGCACCGGAAAATGAGCCCCCAGAACATTGGTGCGGCGCGTCCCATAAAGCGCAGCCTGGAGGATTTGGACCTTGTGATCGCCGGGAAAAAGGCCCGGGCCGTGTCTCCTCTGGACCCCTCCAAGGAGGTCTCTGGGAAGGAGAAGGCCTCAGAGCAGGAGAGCGAAGGCAGCAAGGCCACGCACGGTGGGCACGCCGGGGGCGCCTCGGAAGGCCACAAGCTGCCCCTCTCCTCCCCCATCTTCCCAGGTTTGTATTCTGGAAGCCTGTGTAACTCGGGCCTCAACTCCAGGCTCCCGGCTGGGTATTCTCATTCTCTGCAGTACTTGAAAAACCAGACTGTGCTTTCCCCGCTCATGCAGCCCCTGGCTTTCCACTCACTTGTGATGCAAAGAGGAATTTTTACGTCGCCAACAAATTCTCAGCAGCTGTACAGACACTTGGCTGCAGCCACACCTGTAGGAAGTTCGTACGGGGACCTTTTGCACAACAGCATTTACCCTTTAGCTGCTCTAAATCCTCAAGCCGCCTTCCCATCTTCTCAGCTGTCGTCCGTACACCCCAGTACAAAACTGTAAGCCTGGCTCTGCCCAGCATCCCAAATGGCGTGGATAACAGAGCTTCACTCCTTAGCCTCGGGGAGACGGCTTGTAGAATTAGAAGTCAGTATTCTTCTAATCCGGGGTGAGATCAGTCCCGGCCAAAAGGGGCCCAGAGGGGAGGTGAACATACCTGATATTTCCGGGATGACTCTAGCCCTGGCTGGTCAGTCTTGAGCCCCTGCCAACACAGATGCCCTCGCACCTCAGATGGTCCACTTTGCACGGGGATCTTGTGAAGGGGATTCATGTGTATCCAGGAAGAACTTAGAGGACCCCGTCTGAGTTCTGATGGTCAGGAAACAATCTGGGCAAAAAAGGGCAGATATTTCAGAGGAAGGGGCAAGGAAGACTGGCAAATATGCCAAGGGATGCCCCACTCTTCATAAAACTCTCCAAGGTTCAATCAATGCAATGTATAGTGAAACTTCAATAGATCTTTCATTTTGACACTATTAAACAATCCAGAGAAGTAAACACTGTTAAACTGACTGTATATATTTGCTTCTTAAAACTACCCGTATCACTGTTTGCTCACCTAATTTATATACAGGTAGTCCTATTTTCTCCCAGTTCCTTCTTGTCCCTTTTTTTTTTTTAATTAATTAAACAGTATCGCTTTTGTTTGCAGGTCTTGTTTCTGTTTTATTTTGTTTTGTTTTGTTTTAAAGGCTGACTGTCCTTAGTTGTTGATGTGTGTTTGTAATTTTTCCACATCTTATCATTTTGAGCAGCTTTGGGTGGTAATGTTATTGTTTACAAATTGAAGCAACTGATCCTAGTGGAACAAATGATCAAAGAAACAGTTGAGCACACAATGGTGCAAAGAACGTTCCTTTGCAAATCTGCAACTTAAGGATTTTTTTCCTCATAAATGGCATAGTTGAAAGAGCTTATACACTGCTTACCCGGCCAAATGCTTTGCTTTGAAGTGTTGGGTTATGTGAAAATATCGAGCATTGTACTTACCTTATCTAGGCTGTGAAACTGTCCTACATACCAGAGGAATCATAAAAACAAAAACCTCACTGTCAGCGAGCTGCTGAATAACAGCAGAGTCTAGAGGACATATCTGTGGGCTGCACACATATTTTAGGAATTTCAGAAATTAGAATAGAAGCCAAAATGATTTACATTCGTGTTGGCACTGATCCCTTTAAACAGTCTGGGAAGGGGGGTTGGGAAGAAGATAGAGCTTGACTATCCAGGAGAAAGTGCACAGCCGGGAGGCCCAGGCACCAGATACCTGCCCAGGGCCGTGGTCTTTCGAGTAACAGGTAGTCACATTGCCTTCATCGAGTTGGTTTCTCGCTATTCCCAGGAAGAACCTCACAGGCCACATCTTTGGAGGTGGCCGGCAAACTGATTACCCAGTTCAAAAGAAAGCCATCCTCTTTGGGTTTATGGGGCATGACTTCTGTGTGTATGCACACACATCGGGTGATTTGTGTCATGTTTTTAACCACCTGGCAATACGGCCCACTTAACAATTTCTTTTACTGTTGGGAAGAAATGGTCAAGCTGTTCAAGCAGTCGAAAGATGCAGAGAATGTATACTGTCATTCTTGCCACTTCATTCGTTTGCTGCCGAGATGTAACATCAAGGTGGATGCATTTTCTAAGTGTGTTAAAAGTCGATCGACACAGAGAGTGGATTTTCCTTCCAGGTCCCATCCCTGCTGATAAGACTGCTTTGATGAACTCCCCAGTCAACCCTCCCCTGCCCCCACCACTACCGGTAGACATTAGGACCATAGTTAACCAAGTCTTTTACCTGTGAGATATTTAATTCTATGAAAATGGATAGCCATTTTCAACTTCTAAATAGGTAACCTGACTGCAAAATGATCAAAACTGGTAAACAATGAAACCGTGGCTCTTAAACCAAGCCATGCATGCCATGCATTTGTACTGAAATGTCTCTATGATACGAAGCCAAATATTCAGTGTAGCATACTTAATATCCAAAGGTGGAAACAAGAGAATGTAGAGATCTAGTGTTAAGAGTTCCATTTGCTTCAATTAATTATTTACCTTCCTGTGGAATAATATATATATATATATATATTTAATAGAACCATAGCTAGACTAGTAGAATTTAGATTATAAATGTGTGAATGCAGATTATCCTGCTATTGCACAAGATAGAGGGCGGAAACAAATCTCAATTCCAGCTGGCAGAATGCTGGCCAGGACCCACAGAAGGAAGCTGCACTAGACTGAATAAGTCACAGAATCAGAGGACATGGAAGGAGGAGGAAACGCCGGTGTTTCTGCAGCTGACATGGGCTAGATCCTACATGGTTTCTCTGAGCTCGTTTCTCAAAGAAAATGGGGGCATCTGTCCCTGGTGGAGCTCACCTATCCATTTTGAATATGGGGCATTTGTTTTCCCCACTGCAATGATTTCAGTCTGGTTTCATCATGTTGGAATTCGATCACACCATTTTCAAACAATGTTAACATAGTCCAGCTTTTGTTTTTCTCATCTCTTCCGAGGAGGAGATTCACTGTTTCTGTCTGAGGAAGCTCATACCCTTGGCAAAACAGCAGGACAAATAAAGAGAAATGGGGGTATACATTCCCAACAGAAGCAGTGTGTTGTTTTAAAACTCCGAACAGAGATCTTGGAAATCCTTCAAAAAGACCATTGAATTCTTCATTGGCTGAGAACTACATTTTAAAAAGTCTTAAATAGGGCTTTGTTTGCATTGTTTGAGTTCAAGGGGCCTTATTATTGAATGGAATTGCACAAGCCTTTCTTTGTGCAATCAAACCATTGTTATTGGTAGTTCTGTAAAGGAAACTGTGGAATCTAATTGGCAGTGGAGTCATAAATCTATTTACGAAGTGTGGCTTCCAAGAAATGTTGCAATTCAAAATGCACTAAGTCCGTGATTTACTGGAGATTTGGAGATTCTAAATAATATTTCTGAAAAACTTCTGGCTTAACTTTTGGCAACTCAACATTAAAGGAAAAAAAAAACCCCACAAAACCCAGCCCAACCAAGTTTCAGAATTAAGTATTCTAGTAAGTGATTGGAACTTGTAATCTTTGCCACAGGACTGACTTATTTATTTACTAGCTAGAAGCTCTTATGTTCACTTGTTTATCAGGGCATATACAGAAGGGTTTGTTAAAACTCAGCATTGACTTTACAACTTTCTGACCTGGTGCATGAATTCTCAAGTACTGTATTTCACTGTGTTGGTGTGTCTGATGGAAATTTCGAGGTGATCCCACAAAAATATTTTATGTAGTGTGCCTTCAAAGAGAACCATTTATTTCTCTTCACTTGTTGTCCCACAAGTCACATTTGGTCGTGGTCAGCCAAGTCCCATCTGGTCTAGTTTTACTCTTGTCCCAATTTTAAAGAAAAATGGGAACAAGTCTGCCCTGGTGAGACCCACACCATTGCAATGAGTATCTTGAGCACTTAAATTCCAGTGTTGGCTGTTGATGTATTTGATATTCTGCTTGTCTCCTCATGGTTGAAATATGTCTGAAGAATAGCAGCATAATCTCTTGGCTGTTTATACTTTTTTAAACCTTCCTGTGTTGTAAATATTGTATACTTTTGGTGACTCCAGCTCTGTAACCTCTATGCTCTTCTGTAAGGTGATTATTTGTATATAGCAACATGGCCCAGTGATACTATATAGTTTCCCAATGGAGAGGTTATTGAGTAACCTTTGCATTAGTTTAAACACTACCAGAAGAATGCTGAGCCAACTATAAACACTCAATTTTGTATGTTTTCCAAATTGTACTTATTACTGCTTTTGATACTGTATTACGTGCCAATAGTTTCCCAATCACATAGCAGGCAAGAGATATTTTGTACTTTTTGATCCACTGTAATATTTAATAAAAAATGTTACTATCTGTTTCCTTTTGGGTGTCATCTGTCACTTCCTCCTGAGGAGCCCTGTGACCTCACCAGAGTACTTTCTACCCCATTGTCCCCAAATAGGATACTAACGATAACAATGATGAGGATGATGTGTATGTTTGTTGAGAACCTACTGGGTGCCCATTGGGCATTACTCTTCACAGCCCCATGTAAATGTGGTTATGCCCATTTTACTGATGAGAAGACTGAAGCTTAGGTAAATCAACTTGCCCAAGATCACCTGGCTAACAAGTTGGCAGAGTTAGGATTTGAACCCAGGGCTCTTAAGTCTACAACTTCCTTTGTATACCATGCTCCTCTCCTGGCAGGTAACAGAAGTCACCATTTACCTATTTGCTTATTTGGTCCACAAAGATTTTTTCATGTCTGAACTGCCAGGCATAGTGTTAGGAGCTGGGATTACAATGGTGAGTAGAAGATAAAAAATACTGTCTCTGGAGTTTATAAATCTTATGGGAAAGAGAGTTAATCAAATAGTCACCCACATAAATAACAGAAGTTCAACCTGACCTAGTTCCAGGGGAGAAAAAGTGATACATGAAGAGGAGGTGGTGACTAAACCTATAACGTGAAGGATGAGTGTGAGTTGACCAGGTGAGAAGGAATTGGGAGAAGAGTTATCCAAGCACAAGCTAACACATATGCAAAGGCCGGGAGGCAGGAACAAGTTTAACTTATTATAGGAATCGAATAAAGCCTATGTGACAGAAGCATAATTAATAAGGTCCAGGGAATGAGGTTGAGTTGAGGTTCAGAGTATAGCAGGGGTCAGCCAGATAGGTCCTAAGAGACCAGGTTGAGCATTTGGTCTTTATCCTAAGCAAGAAGAGGTTTAAGTGGGGAGGTGATATGTTCAGATTTGTCTTTTTCAATATCACCCTCTGGCTGCTGTGTGAAGGCATATTGAGAGCAATCTATTGCAAAGATGGTGGTAATTTCAGTTGCGGTGGTGGAATGGAGGAGTGGATACATTTCAGAAGTACTTGGAAGGAAGGATGAACAGACTTAGTGATGGGTTAAATGGAACAACTGATGTATATTCAGGATTGAAAAGCTAGGAAAACAGCACATTCTGATGTCTGGTGATCATGGACAAAGATTTCTGGTCTTTCATCCCCTTGGTCCACTGCCTCCAAGCTTCCTCCTGGTTTTGCTCAGCTTGATATTAGTTGAAGTGAGGCATTCACAAAGTAGCACCCTGTGTGCTCCCTTCTTAATGGGCCCCAGAGAGTGGGGCAGGGGAGAGGGTGGACAGACTCTGCTGAGTGTCTTAGTTTATCTGGTCAGGGTGGACTTTGAATAGACAGGTGAGAGTAAACTGCTAACCAGCATGTCACCACAACTCTGGGGGAAGAAAGCCACAAATATCAGTATGTTTTGATAAAAGACCTAAGACCCTTTTTCTTATCATGGTTGACTCCCTGAAGGACCTGCCCGCCCCTCTCAGGCCAGCAGGAGTTACAGCAACATGTTAGAACTCTCACCCTCTCCCCCCGACTCTCAACCCTTTGTTAATCCAAACACACCAAACACAGAAAGAACACCTAGCCCCATGGTCTCCTTGCCCTCATTCTGATTCATGTGTATTTCACCGTATCATGTGAATTGTTACGAGTACATCAAAAGAATGTTCTTCCATCTACGACACATTCAGCATTTATAGATCTGATACTTGAATCGTATACAACAGGAAGCATCACGATAAGTTATCTATTTTTACCAGGCCTGGCTGGCTAATACTTTTGGGAAGGAGGGTGCTTTTGCTGAAGATGTCACTCATGGTGCAAAAGCAATAAAACTGCCCAATGATTTATTCTAGGAAAGTGGCCAAAGTTGACAAATGTTTGAGGGCTGATAGTGACCAGGAAATGGGTGATCATTTACATCAACAAGTAGGTAAGTGGAGGAGGTGGGCGTGGGGTAGGGGGTGGGGTGACCTCTGGCCAGGAATAATGTAAAAGAAAAAGCATAGCCTTCAGGGTTGACCTAGACAGTAGAGTAAATGACACTAATTTGGGTCCACTGATAGAGAATTCCTGAATTTTGGAATCTCCAGGATACCTCCTGGGATAAACAACATTGCAAAGCATTTGTTTAACCTGCTTAAAAGAACAAACTGTTTTAATCATGCTAGCTCTAACCACAGGCATTCAGCCAACCTAGTAAGGACAAGGTGATCTGCTCCCTGAGGCATCCATACAAGAACTACTACTGCTTTAATATTGTTGAAACTCTCTAGAACAGACCCGTCAAATGGTACTTCCTAGAATGGTGGAAATGTCTTACAATTCAGAGTTTTCCAATACCGTAGCTTCTAGTCAAAGTGGCTACTTAGCTCTTGAAACGCGCCTAGTATGATGGAGGAACTGATTCTGTAATTCTATTTAATTTTTATTCACTTAAATTTAAATAGCCACATGTGGCTAATGGGTACTATATTCAACAGCACAGCCCTAGGATGTGAAATTGGCCAGTGAGCACATACGTACAGACACAATTACAGATGGGACAAAATCTGCAAATGAATGTTAACATAGACACTAAAGCAGGCAATACTGTATCTCTTCTGGGCAAAACTTCATTAATCCATTAGGGGGTAACTACAGATTTAACACTATTTTTCACTCAGGATTTACACATCATAAACATCTAAATATTTACTAATGAACAAACCATTGGGAGACCATATGCCAAAAAAATGGACAACCTAGAAGAAATGGACATATTCTTAGAAAGGTACAACTTTCCAGGATTGAACCAGGAAGAAAGAGAAAATATAAACAGACCAATCACAAGTAATGAAACTGTGATTACAGAGGGGATCAAGATGGCGGAGGAGTAGGACATGGAGGTCGCCTTCTCCCACAGAAACATTAAAAATACATCTACAGGGCTTCCCTGGTGGCGCAGTGGTTGAGAGTCCTCCTGCCGATGCAGGGGACACGGGTTCGTGCCCCGGTCCGGGAAGATCCCACATGCCGTGGAGCGGCTGGGCCCGTGAGCCATGGCCGCTGAGCCTGCGCGTCCGGAGCCTGTGCTCCGCAACGCGAGAGGCCACAACAGTAAGAGGCCCGCGTACCGCAAAAAACAAAAACAAAAACAAAAACAAAAAACAAACATCTACAACTGGAACGATTCACACAGAACACCTACTAAACGCTGGCAGGTAGGAGAAGGACTTCAGACTTCCGAAAGGACAAGAAAACCTCCACCGTAACCGGGCAGAACAAAAGGGAAAAGAGAAAGAAGGAATCAGGACAGGACCTGTGCCCCAGCGAGGGAGCTGTGAAAGAGGAAAGATTCCCTCATGCTAGGAAGTCCCCTCTCTGGCAGCGAGATCAGCCTGGACGGAGGGGTTGCTTCAGAGCCTCAGAGGAGAACGCAGCAACTGGTTTGCAGAAGTCAAAACAGCACCGCCGACCTGTGCTCCCCAGCCTGAGACACTAGTCGGTCGGTGCAGGTGGGGGCTGGGTGCTGAAGCTCAGGCTTCAGAGGTCAGACCCAGGGAGAAGACGGGGGCTGGGTGCACAGACACAGCCTGAAGAGGCTGGACTGTGGCAACTGAGGGTGTACCCGGAAGAAGCCTGGGCTCACCAGAGAGGCAAGGTGCCACTGTTCAGGGGCTTGCACCAGGAGAGTGGCACAACCACCAGAAGATCTTCTTTTCCTGTGTGTGTGCTCCCAGGCAACAGGACACCACCTACAGGAGATCCAGGGGCGGTACAAGTCACCACCACCATAGTGGGCTCCAGAGGCAGGCACGGGCTGCTGCTATGAGACCCGAGAGCAGGCACCAGGCCCTGCCCCAACTGTCCCGGGAGGGCGTGGAAAGAGAAACCCATACGAAACCTGTGAGCCAGCGCCAGGCCCTGCCCCTGCTGTCCAGGGAGGGCGCTGAGAGCAGTCACCCATACAAGACCCACCACCAGGTGCTGAGCACTACCCCTGCTGACCCGGGAGCACACAAGGGCCACTGTACCTGCACAACCCATATCAAGGGAATAATAGCCAGTACACACTGAGGAAAGGCGCAGCAAGCGTCCAAATGAAAAGCAGTCCCTTGACTGCAAAAAAGGGACAGAGTGGAAGGACTTCAGCTTACCAGCTCTCTCAAAAGCACCAAAACCACAACTAACTGCTGAACAACCATTGATGAAAAAGACTGGAAACTATGAAAAAGGATATTTTACATTCAAAGACAAAGAAGCCACAAAAAGACAGCAGGAGGGGTGCTTTTGTGACAATCAAATCCCATACCCGTTGGGTGGGTGACCCACAGACTGGAAAATAATCATATTGCAGAGGTTTTCCCACAAGAGT